>NC_056732.1:177917535-178202266 GCF_019279795.1 Protopterus annectens | reverse complement strand
GTTTCCCAAGTTATTGCACGCAAAGATTTTATATCTAATGTCGTGGAGTGCTGTCCAGCATCCGGCCCTTTGACCCTGCATCGCATCACATCACCGACTCATCTCTGTCTGAGGCCCACAAAAAGAAGACAAAGCATATTGCTCCTTCCCCGACATCTGTTCCTTCTGACCAGCTACCAGACTGGCAGGCCTTCATGCAAGGTCTACTTATTGCTTTCCTTGCATTAAGCCAGGCCTCTACTCCTCCCCAGTCCCCCTCAGCTTCTACCCCTAAGGGTAAACTAGTCACTGAATTATCATGTGAAGAATAGGATTCTTCAGGGGATGAATCCCTTACTTATACTTCAGATTGCCTCCCCTCTTGGCTGTACTTCCCCAGAGGAGGAAACAAATGGTGTAGACTCCCCAGTGGAAGACATTACCTTTGGGGAAACTGTTGTGCAGATGAAAGACTTTAAGTAGGACTGCAGCTACGTTACTGAGAGCCAAGAGAGACATTATGACCTCTTATAAATGGAGTCCCCTAACCCTTCTGCAGTCTTTCCAGTGCATCCTGCCTTCTTGGATGCCTTCCTGGCTGCCACCAAAAATCCAAATTCACAACTTGCTGTACCTAAGCGCTCGGACAGGTTTGAAGATGAAAAATTTCTGTTCAAGGCCCCTTATGCAGACCCTGCAACTATTTCTGTGTCTGCAGATAAAACCGCCATACTTTTTCCCGCCACCTCCCTCCTTTCTTCATATAAGGAGAGCAGGGTAATGGACTGCATAGGCAGAAAAGTTTACACATCTGCTACCTTAGCAGTGAAAGCTATTGACTACTAGACGCATGTGGTCAAATACACTTTGTCCCTTCTTTTCTGATGCTATTAAACAACCTGGTGACCTCCCTGATTCCCCTATCAAAGCCAAAATATCCAGTCTCTTAAATTTCTACAGTCAAGTAACTAAACACTCCATTAAGTGTAGTTATGATGCAGTAGAGGCTTAATCTAGAGGTACAGCCTTGGGTTCTGTCGACAGGAGGTATTCCTGGCTTAGGCTGCAGCCTCTCCCTGACTACGTTAAGTCAAAACTAATGGGTGCTTCCTTGGACAACAAAGCCTTGTTTGGTTCAGCAGCTGCTGAACTCTTTAAGGCTCTTCAGGAAAAGGGTAAGGAGTTCCAGGAGCTGAAACATTTTTGTCTTCCCGGTTCCCTGCTTTCAGAGGAACTGTCCAGCTAAAACTATATTTGTGAGAAAGCCTTCCAGACATATGCCACCCAAGTGGAAAAAGGATACCAGGAAACAGACACCCTCTAGGTGTGCTCCCTCTACCCCCGTTCCTAAACAGCCTTTTCAGGCCAAACCTGGTAGATGCTCTTGGTGTTTCACTGTTGCAGTCATTACATTTGGATAATCCTGCTGGCAGGTTGCCCTCAGCCGGCCTGAATTCCAAAGTCTTGGGTCCTGCATTGGCTGCTGTCGCCCTTTCCCTGACATCAGGTCATCAGGGGTATAAAAGAAGCAGCCGGCGCCATTTTCTTTAGTCTTTCTTGCTGCGTGGTGCCCGAAGCAGAAGCAGTTCGCAAGTGCCGGTCGGCCGACTCCTGAGATTTTCGTGTTAGAGTTTCAGATCCAAAGTCTTCAATTAAGCTAAGTACCCCGTTGGGGAAACTTTTTTCTTGCTCCAGACCAATGTCAGAAAAAGTTAATTTTATTTCTTGTGGGAAGCAAATACCTCATAATGATTTTCTTTCTTACTGTATTCCTTGCCTAGGCCCTGATCACAAGGTTTCTGGTTGTCGGTTTTGTGCTAGATTTAAACAACGCACTATTAAGCGTCGGTATGATTTTGCTTTAAACTATTTTGGACGCCGGTTTAATTATCCAGAAATGTCATCGGATAGCCATCCGACTACCGGAGTTCACAAAAAACACAAAGAGGAGGGAAGAGATGGGCAACCGAGGCCCAAAACCGACAAAGCTTCTCCTAAGCCAGTCGTCGGTCCTCAGTGAGGCGCTTTCGCAACCCCTGACGCCCACTACTTTAGAGTCACAGGGTGCTACCGACTCCCATGTGGAGTCGGCCATGCCGCTGGAAACAAGGTATTGGAGCCTTGGATATTATCCCTTCAGATGGGTCCGGAGCCGCTGAGCAGGCACCGGCTTTTGAGGGTGTATTCAAACCTAAACATTTTTACATCAAACAAACTTCAGCTTCAAAGGCAAAGACTAAAGCACCTTCCAAAGCAAAGAAACCAACTCGATAGCCAAGTGGTCAGGCCACTATGCCCAAAAAACAGATGCTCAAAGTGGCCAAAGACTCTATTACCTTGATCAGGGGTTCCCATCCCCTCCTGAAAAGAGGCCTAGGCAAGAGACTGACTATGAATCTTCAGATCAGGATGTCCTTCATGGATGCATCTGCAGTCATAACAACTGGGTTGTCCTGTCGTCAGGCAGCCCTTCGGTCGGCCGGATTCCAAAGTCCGGTCCGCTTCGCTGATGTCGCACTTCACCCGACGTCATCTCTGCTGGTCTTCGGGTATAAAGGCATCAGCCGACACCATTTTCTTCAGTCTTTCTTGCCGCGTGGCGCCCGAAGCAGAAGCTGTTCGCAAGTGCCGGTCGGTCAGATCCAGAGATTACTACTACCGAATAAGGGAGGCACTCATTCATACCCCCTATGCAGAATGACTTTGGACCTTTGGAACCTGGCACTCAGCTACAACATCCAGTTACAGGCAATGTTTGTACCGGGAAAGGAGAACACTCTAGCAGACATGTTAAGCAGAACCACCTCGGATGCTCACGAATGGATGCTACACCCGGACATCTTCAAGACCATCGCAAAGAAATGGGGAATGCCACAGATAGATCTATTCGCTTCCCCTCTCAACCACCAGCTCAAAAAATTCTGCACAAGGACATTCCATCCACTTGCATCGAAAGTGGATTCGCTCTCCTTCAGCTGGAAAGGCCTGACAGCATATGCATTCCCACCTCTTCCCTTGATACACAAGGTATTACTAAAAATCAAGGAGGAACGCCCAAGGATAATCCTGATAGCTCCAAACTGGCCAAGACAACACTGGTACCCATTGCTGAGGAGCATGTCTCGGGACAAAATGTGGTCAATACCCCTGATGCCTTTGATGTTAACTCAGAACAACTACAGCATCATGCATCCAAACCTAAAAACGTTGCAGCTGACTGCATGGCACATCACATAGCAGCAACTATTCCAGATCTCTCCCAAAGGGTTAAAGACATTATCCTTGAAGCCTGCAGGCCTTCAACAAGAAGGAACTATGCAGGGAAATGGAAAAGGTTTGTCATTTGGAGTGCTGAAAGAGGGAAGGATGTGTCGAATATAGATATGGCTAACATTCTGGAGTACTTGGCAGAGCTTCTACATACAGGCCTGTCCTATTCCTCCATCAAGATACATGCATCAGCTATTTCAGCAGAATACAGCTTTGATCCACCTGTCATCTCACATCCTCTACTCAGGCAATTCCTCAGAGGGATCAAGAATGTAAAACCTCCTAGGAAACCACCACTGCCAGCTTGGGATTTGAACTTTGTGCTAGAAAAGTTGACACTCGCACCTTTTGAACCAGCAGCAACAGCAGACCTACAGCATCTTTCATGGAAAACTGCTTTCCTACTGGCAATAACCTCAGCAAGGAGGGTTTCTGAACTTCAGGCCCTAATGGCAGTACAACCCTTCCTAATCTTCTACCAAGACAGTGTGTCCATGAGGACTAATCCTACATTTATGCCTAAGGTGGTATCCAGAGTGTCCTTAAACCAGGCAATCCACCTACCTACCTTCTTCCCCAACCCACAAAACAGAGGGGAAAGAATGCTGCATACCTTGGATGTACACAGACAGCTACGCTTACTACCTGGACAGAACAAAAGTAACAGAGAAACTGACCAGCTTTTTGTAGCCTATGCAACAGGAAGGGAAGGAAAAGCAATTTCCAAACAGACAATCTCCAAATGGATAGGAAATTGCATACGATTCTGTTACTCCTTCCATGGAAAACCAATTCCACAGAACACACGACCTCATTCTACAAGAGCAACAGCCACTACCACAGCCTTCTTACGAGGAGTGGCAACCAAGGACATTATTGAGGCGCTACTTGGACCTCCGTGCATACATTTGCCAAGCATTATAATTTACCTCTGTATTCCAGATCCCGAGCAGGGTTTGCCACTGCTGTACTGCAAGGGATCCTAACCACACCATAATCTATTCTTCCTCCTCCCCTAGTTGGCTATGGTATTCTACCCAGTTGTTATGACTGCAGATGCATCCATGAAGGACATAGTACAGTTTTGTACCTACCATAAATGTAGATGTCCGAACTGGATAGCATCTGCAGTCAGGATTACCTCCCTCCTTCCCTCTGTGGTACTCCTAGGTATTTACCCTCCTAATAGCTAGCTGGTGGGGAGTCTCTTATGGTGTATTTGTTTGTATATATGTACATACATGCTTATTTTTTGTGTTTGCCTTCTATCCTTTGGGAAACATTGGCATTTTTACCCAAAATTTAGCCTTCCAAGAGGGCAACTGGCATCTCTGGGGCAAGAAACACTGAAGAAAATGGCGTCGGCTGATGCCTTTATACCCGAAGTCCAGCAGAGATGACGTCGGGTGAAGTGCGACATCAGCCGAAGCCGGACCCGGACTTTGGAATCCGGCCGACCAAATGGCTGCCTGACGACAGGACAACCCAGTTGTTATGACTGCAGATGCTATCCAGTTCGGACATCTACATTTATGGTAGGTACAAAACTGTACTTTTCCATTTCTTCTGATTCCTCTTCTGATCAGAAATATTCTCTTCCACCCTTTGAGGATTCTGATGCTGAAGAATCTATACCTTCAGCTTCTCCTCCAGAGGACTATTCTTTTGGGGAAACCTTACATACCATGAGGGAGCATTTCCACTGGGAGAGCCAAGCTTTTGCAGAATCTAAAGAGGCTTAGGGATTTCCTTTTACTACCTCAACACAAGCCACTAGCCATCCCTCCTGTGTTAGACATTGTAGATGTGTTTTCGGAGTCTAGTCTTACCCCTGACTCCTTACCTCCAGCTCCTGTTAAGCCTGTCCGATATTACAGGGATGTCCTTCAAGGATGCATCTGCAGTCCTAACATATGGGTTGTCCTGCCTCAGGCAGCCCTTCGGTCGGCCGGATTCCAAAGTCTGGGTCTGGCCTCAGCTGATGTCGCACTTCACCCGACATCATAGCTGCTGTGAATTGGGTATAAAGGCATCAGCCGACGCCATTTTCCTCAGTCTTTCTTGCCGCGCGGTGCCTGAAGCAGAAGCTGTTCGCAAGTGCCGGTCGGTCAGATCCAGATATTTCTACTACCGAAGACTTCTAAAAAGCTAAGTACCCCGTTGGGGACTCTTTCTTGCCTCAGCCGATGTCAGAAAAAGTAAATAATTGTTTAACTTGTGGGAAACAAATACCTCATAAGGATTTCCACTCTTACTGCCTTACTTGCTTAGGCCCAGACCACGACTTATCAGCTTGTCTAGCCTGTGCTTCCTTCAACCGACGGACACTTAGACACCGGTTGGAGTTTGCTGAGGAGTTTTTCGGTCCCGCTTTTGCTTACAAAATGCCGTCGGAGACTCCGACTTCACAATTAGCTAAAAATCGTAAGGAAAAGGACCGACACTCGCGGTCCGCGGTTTCGGCCGAAACCACGGTTAAGCCAACCGTGAGTGTGTCTCTGTTTCGGCTGAAACCGAGTCCTCGGTTCTTCCTTCGGCCGAAAGCATGCCTCCGATAGCCGAGGCCTCACACAGCATGGCTGAATCCGCTACTGAAATTTCCTTTGCTGTAGCAGGCACCCAGGATTTATCAGATACTATTCCTTTAGACATATCTACTCCTGCACGTGGAGCTGCTAGGCCCCCTGCATCTATATCTATCAAGGCTTTTTCTAGGGCTAAAGCAGCTAAATCCTCTAAGGCCTTGCCTGGTAAACCCCCCCACACAGGCCTGCCTCTAGTTCCCAAATGCTCAGCCTGGCTGAGGATCTCATTTCTTTGATCAGGGGATCCCAACCTCACCCAGACAGGGCCTCTCAACCCCCTCCAGAGAAGAGGCCTAGAGTAGAGCCCCCGGATCCTGTATCTACAGACTATTCCTCGGATGATCCAGAAAATTCAGATCCTCCTGAAGGCCCATATTCACCTTATGAGGATTCTGATGCAGAAGACTCCATCCCTTCCGCCTCTCCTCCTGAGGAATTTTCTTTTGGGGAAACCTTACATGCTATGAGAGAGCATTTTCAATGGCAGGGCCAGGATTTTTCAGATTCTAGGAAAAGGCTAAGGACCTTTTTACATTTACCACAGCATAGGCCTTTAGCCATTCCTCCAGTACTAACAGTTGTTGATGATGCATTTAATGATGCCTGTACTGCTCCTGACTCTCTTCCCTCGGCCCCTGCCAAGCCCGAAAGATATTACAGGGTCCCCGACACACACTTTCACTTGTATAAGGCTCCTATTGCAGATCCTGAAACCATTTCACAGGGCCCCAAAGCAGCTGCCTCTGCCAAAAACCCCCCTCCCCTCTGAAAGAGAATCTAGAGCATTGGAGAGATGGGGTAAAAAAGTTTATACTTCTGCTACTCTTTCGGCTAGGGCCTTAAACTGTCAATTCCACATGATTCAGTATCAGGAATTTTTGTTAGACCAGCTAAATAAAAAACTGTCCTCTCCTGAACCTATAGACCGTAAGTCCCTTCAGGATTTGGTACACAACACTCAGCAGGTCAGTAATTATTCCTTAAAATGCGGCTATGATGCACTGGAGGCTTCCTTTAGATCAGCTATGACGGGAACAGTGATCAGAAGGCATGCATGGTTAAAAGAGCAATCCTTACCAGACCATGTAAAGTCAAAGCTCCTAGATGCTCCCATGGAGAAACAAAGTTTGTTTGGCTCCCCTGCACAGCAAGTGCTTAAGAAGGTGGAAGAAAAAGCAAAATCTGTCCAAACAGTCAAGGATTTCTTACAGGTCCAGCCTCCGAGGTTCAGTAGAAATTGGCCTTCGAAGAATTGGTCCTTTCCAGACACCTCCAGAGCTCAGAGAGGCAGAAATAGGCGCCCAAGAGGCAGAGGTCAATCCAGAGGTGCCTACAGGGGACGTCAGTGGCAGCCTAACAACCAGAGAAGTTCTGCCACAGATCCAGCTACTACCACTTCCACAGGACAGACACAATGACTTGACTCTGATACCGCCTACCAGGGAACAACTGGAAGCACCCTTAGGCGGAAAGCTAGCCTTATTTTCCGTAAACTGGCATTACATTACAGGAGACAAGTGGATTTTGCAGACCATAGACAAAGGCTACAGGTTTCACTTCCACACTCTACCAAAAAAGAGAGGAATGCCAAACCTACCACCAAACCAAAAAACAAACGCTCTAGTACAAATCAACCACTTACTAAGGATGAGAGCTATAGAAAAGGTACCACCTATGGAACAAGGGCAAGGATTTTACTCCAGACTTTTCCTAGTACCAAGGAAAGAAAACCAATGGAGACCTATTCTTGACCTGTCCGCTCTGAACACATACCTCATTGTTCCAAAATTCAAAATGCTGACCCTACAGCAACTTCTTCCCATGCTGGGCAAGGAGTCTTGGCTGGTGACTCTAGATCTCAAGGAGGCATACCTGCACGTCCCTATACGACCAGATTGCAGAAGATACCTCAGATTCCTTGCAGGATCAGAGCATTATCAATTCTCAGCATTGCCTTTTGGCTTATCCACTGCACCCAGAGTATTCACGAAATGCCTGGCATCAGTAATTGCTCATTGCAGGCTTCAGGGAATTCAGATTTATCCATACCTGGACGACTGCCTAATACAAGCGGACAACAAGACCAAATTAACAAAAGATTTGGAAAAGGTTATACAACTTCTGCAAGCCCTGGGATACACAGTCAACAGGAAAAAGTCAAGGCTGGTACCATCCCGAAGGATAACATTCTTGGGTGCAGAACTGGACACATCAAATCAGATGGCATTTCTCACAGCAGAAAAGCAAAAGCAACTACCACTCTATTTCATGGCATTAACAACACAGAACCAGTTTACAGCGAGGAAAGTCCTGCAAGCCCTGGGTTACATGGCATCCTGCATAATATTGATTCCACATGCCAGGCTGCATATGAGAAAGTTGCAGTGATACCTAAAGAATGTATGGTCTCAACACAAGCACAGTCTAGAAGCCCAGATTCCAATAATACCATGCCTGAAGCAAGAATTCCTGTGGTGGGCTCAGGCCTGTCAGTTGAACAGAGGACTGCCTTTCCACAAACCTCACCCCAGCCAGACTATCACCACGGACACCTCAGACCTAGGCTGGGGGGCGCACATGGTGGGCAAGTGTATACAAGGCCTATGGACACAAGACCAGCTGAACCTACACATAAATCAAAAAGAGATGCTGGCAGTGAAACAGGCACTTCAGACATTCAGACCTTTTCTTCAACAGGGTCTTTTGCTGATAAGGACGGACAACACCACAGTCATGTGGTATATCAACAAACAGGGAGGCACGCACTCATATCCTCTATGCCGGATGGCTATGGACCTGTGGAATGTGGCTCTGAACCTCAACATTCAACTCCAGGAAAAATTTGTGCCAGGAAAAGAAAATATACTAGCAGACACCTTAAGCAGAACTACCACGGATGCCCACAAATGGATGGATGCTGCATCCAGACATCTTCAAAACCATTACAAAAAAATGGGGACTACCAGAAATAGACCTGTTCGCATCCCCACACAACCACCAATTGAGGAAATTCTGCACAAGGACATATCACCCACTTGCTTGGAAGGTGGACTCCCTATCCTTCAGTTGGGAAAACCTGACAGCATATGCATTCCCACCTCTTCCTTTGATGCACAAAGTGCTACTGAAGATCAAAGAAGATCACCCAAGGATCATCCTGATAGCTCCAGACTGGCCGAGGCAGCATTGGTATCCGCTACTGAGGAGCATGTCTCGGACGCACGCATGGCCTCTACCTCTAGTTCCTTTACTGCTAACACAGAACAAGTTCAAGATCCTACATCCAAACTTGAAAACACTACAGCTAGCTGCTTGGAATATTACATAAAGCAAAAAAAACCAGATTTATCTCAGAGGGTTAAAGACATTATCCTGGAGGCTCGCAGACCCTCCACAAGGAAGACTTATTCGGCCAAATGGAAAAGATACCTCATTTGGAGTGCAACAAAAGGAGAAAATGTATCATTAGCAATCATAGCTAACATCCTGGAATACTTAGCAGAACTTTTCCACAATGGCCTGTCTTACTCCTCCATTAAGATTCATGCATCAGCAATTTCAGCAGAATATAACATGGATCCTCCAGTCTTCTCTCATCCTCTACTCAGGCAGTTTCTAAGAGGAATTAAAAATGTAAAACCTCCAAGGAAGCCACCTTTGCCTACATGGGATCTTACCTTTGTGTTGGAAAAGTTAACACTGCCCCCTTTCGAACCAGCAGCAACAGCAGAATTACAATTCTTATCTTGGAAAACTGCTTTCCTGCTTGCAATCACTTCAGCAAGAAGGGTTTATGAATTACAGGCATTAATGGCAGTACAGCCCTTCCTCATCTTCCATCAGGATAGAGTGTCCTTGAGAACTAACCCTACTTTTATGCCAAAAGTGGTCTCCAGGGTATCATTGAACCAAGCAATCCATCTACCAACATTCTTCCCCAACCCACTGAACGGGGGAAAGACTATTACATACCTTGGATGTACACAGACAATTGCGCTACTATCTGGACAGAACCAAGACCAACAGAAAAACTGACCAGCTTCTGGTAGCATATGCAACAGGAATGGAAGGAAAAGCAATTTCAAAACAGACAATCTCAAAATGGATAGGAAATTGCATTAGATTTTGTTACTCTTTTCATGGAAAGACAACTCCTGAAAACATCAGACCTCACTCCACAAGAGCTACAGCCACTACTACAGCTTTCCTACGAGGAGTGGCTACCAAAGACATTTTAGAAGCTGCTACTTGGAGCTCCGTGCATACATTTGCCAAGCAATATAATCTACCTTTATACTCCAGATCCCGAGCAGGTTTTGCAACTGCTGTTTTGCAAGGGATCTTAGGTACACCATAAACATCTTAGTGCCTCCTCCCCCAGTTTGGCTATGGTATTCTACCCATATGTTAGGACTGCAGATGCATCCTTGAAGGACATAGTACAGTTTTGTACCTACCATAAATGTAGATGTCCGAGAGGTATGCATCTGCAGTCAGGATTACCCTCCCTCCTTCCCCTCTGTGGTACTCCTAGTCTATTTGCCCATCTTGTAGCTAGCCGGGGGAATCTATTATGGTGTATTTGTTTGTATATATGTATATACATGTTTATGTTTTGCCCTATACTGTTTGGAATCATTTGCATTTATCCAAATTTAGCCTTCCTAGAGGGCACCTGGCATCTGGGGCAAGAAACACTGAGGAAAATGGCGTTGGCTGATGCCTTTATACCCAATTCACAGCAGCTATGACGGGTGAAGTGCGACATCAGCCGAGGCCAGACCTAGACTTTGGAATCCGGCCAACCGAAGGGCTGCCTGAGGCAGGACAACCCATATGTTAGGACTGCAGATGCATACCTATCGGACATCTACATTTATGGTAGGTACAAAACTGTACTTTCCTGACTATCATAAATTCCTTTTTAAAAACCCCACTGCAGACCCAGAAACTATTTCTCAGGGTCCCAAAGGAGTTCAGGCTTCCGCTGCAAAAAACCCTAGCCCCTCTGACAGAGTTTCTAGGGCACTGGATAGATGGGGAAAAAAGGTTTACACATCTGCTACCTTGGCTATAAGTGCCTTAAACTGTCAGATGTTAAGTTGTCAATCTCGCCTTCATTCTTGCTGGATTTGTTCGGAGCCGATCCTCGGCTGCGACTCTGCCTATACTAAAGCTCGAGAGCTATTTTTACCGGCTCGAGGCCACCCTGCATCCCACAATGCTAGGCGCCAACTACCCAGATCATGTTTGCTGCTTCAGCTGCGAGGTTGTGTTTTTGCCGGCTCTCCGGTTAGATTTGTAAAACTCTTTTCTGGTAAGGTTTTCCCTATCTTTTTTCAGTATTAGTTTTACTGTTAGATCCTGCTTACCCCTCTAGTGTATCCCCCGCCTTAGATAGTTCCCTTTAGGGTTTATTTCTATCTTCCTTCTCGTTCCCTACCCCCACTCAGTCGATTACTAGGCGTTTGGGCTAATTTTTAGTTTAATTTTTAGTTAATTTTAGTTTAAATTACTTTATTTTGCCAGTTAAAATAATCTTAGTCTTTGTGTGTGTGTGTGACTAGACTAAGTAAGTTTGAGTTTGGGTGTTTGTTGTGTGTTACTTGTCATCCCTGTCAGGATGTCTAAAGATTCCAGGGTTTCAGGTTTCAAGAAGTGTGACTCGTGCTGTCAGAAGATGTCTCTGACAGACGGCCACACTTCTTGTGTCTATTGCCTGCCTTTCTGCTCTGCAGGACTCTTGTTCTGTCTGCCATGCATTCAGTCCAAGAGTCCTGCAGGAGCGCAGAAACAAGCTTATCTTGAGAGGCTTGTTGAAGCCCGAAGGTTCCCCGACCAAGTCTTCGTCGGGTAAACCTTCGAAGCCTACTAAGCCGTCGGCTCCACGTACAGGGCCTTCGGCTAGTGATGCTCTTAGTGCTTCTACGGCGGCTACCAAGACTCAGTCGGCTCCGATTGTTGTGTCGGAACTGTCTGCGAGCCGTAAGCGCTCCAGGTCTCCTTCTTTGGAGTCAGTCCATTTGGCTCCGAGATCTCCCTTGCTTTCGGAGCAGAGCCATCGGTCCCATTCCTCTCTGTCTTCCAGGCTTTCGGAGCATGACTTCGAGAGGGTGGTTAGCAGACTCCTTAAGTCGCAGGCACTGGCCTAGATGCTTCATAGCCCTTCTCATCAGACAGCGGCTATCCCCATTCCATAGTCGATTCCTCCTCCGACTCTTCCTCTGAGCTCGGAACCGGAGTTCTTGGGAGCCGGGACCGTCGACACGTCGGAGCCGATACCACACCTTTCGGCTCAGTCATCGGCTCCGATTTCTTCCATGGTTCCATCCTTGGAGGGATCCGGACGCCGGGACTCCCTCGTCAGCTCCGAGGGGGCGAGTGGCATCAGACCCTTGTCCCGACCCTGTTCTCCCTCTTGGAGCCTCGACGCAGGTGAGTTCGGCCCCAACATCGGCCTCGGAGCCATCCCTCTCGGTGCCGGGAGGGGGTCCTTATCTCTTCGGAGCGGGGACCTTCTTCCCTGCCTGATAGGGGTGCTTTTGAGGTCATGAGGAGTGTGCTGGCCCCTGCGCCTGCTCCACGGTCAGCTCCTCCCACTGTTGTGCCTGCTACGGTCTCTACCCATCCTCTCGACCCTGACCGCAGAGATCCAATGCCTCAGGTGCCCCCATTGGGAGCATCCTCCTCTTCCGAGGCCTCCCCTGATTCATCAGGGGAGCCCCCTCGGAAGATGAAATGCAAGAGGAAGCATGTGGACTCCCCTGAGTCAGTCACATCTGACACCGACTTGGATGAGTCGGAAGGGTCCCCACGGTCCCCCTCTGAGGTTGTCTCCTTTTCTGACATCCTTGAGATCCTCAAGCAGAGGGAGAACTGGTCTACCCTCAATCCTTCCGAGGACGAGTCTGTTTACCTAGAAGCTTTTGGTTCTCGCCATTCCACCTCCTGGGTGTCTCCGCCCTTTGACCCCCTCATGGAAGTGGTGGCGCGGAAGGCATGGACGGCCCCTGACACGATGGAACCTACCCCACGGAGGCCTTCAAAATTTATCACAGACCCTTCTGATAAGCAGTTTTTAACCAAGGGTGTCCCTGTTGATGCCATGGTGGTGGCGGCAGCCACTAAGAAGGAACTGGCTGATCCTTCAGTACCGATCCATCCTCCTAATAAGGAATCTAGGACTATGGATAGGTACGGCAAGCGGATGTTTTCTTCAGCGACCTTTACCATGCGGTCACTGAATTACTTGAGTCATTTCACCCGCCTTCAAAGAGACATGCTCAAAGAGATGGGTGATACTCTACAGGATCCAACAGCTGCGGGGTCTCAAGACAAAATCAACTCCCAGCTGCAACCCTGAACTCGATTGTTAACTCCTCCATGTGGCTTATATCCTATGCGGCCGATGGGGAGAGTAGGGCTGCAGGCACAGGCTTGGCCTTAAGGCATCACGCCTGGATGTGGCTTTGTAACTTTGCTGACCCCCTTCAAGGCGTCCTTCACTAACTCCCCCTTTGATGGTTCAGCGTTGTTTGGACCTCAGGTGAAGGATACTTTGACCAGATGCGAACAGGATGGCAAGACTCTCTCTGCCGTGGGTAGTCCGATGTCCTTCAAGGATGCATCTGCAGTCCTAACATATGGGTTGTCCTGCCTCAGGCAGCCCTTCGGTCGGCAGGATTCCAAAGTCTGGGTCTGGCCTCGGCTGATGTCGCACTTCACCCGACGTCATAGCTGCTGTGAATTGGGTATAAAGTTATCAGCCGACGCCATTTTCCTCAGTCTTTTTTGCCGCGCGGTGCCCGAAGCAGAAGCTGTTCGCAAGTGCCGGTCGGTCAGATCCAGAGATTACTACTACCAAAGATTTCTAAAAAGCTAAGTACCCCATTGGGGACTCTTTCTTGCCTCAGCCGATGTCAGAAAAAGTAAATAACTGTTTAACTTGTGGGAAACAAATACCTCATAAGGATTTCCACTCTTACTGCCTTCCTTGCTTAGGCCCAGACCACGACGTAGCAGCTTGTCTAGCCTGTGCTTCCTTCAACCGACAGACACTTAGACGTCGGTCGGAGTTTGCAGAGGAGTTTTTTGGTCCCGCTTTTGCTTACAAAATGCCGTCGGAGACTCCGACTTCACAATTAGTTAAAAAGCATAAGGAAAAGGACCGACACTCGCGGTCCGCGGTTTCGGCCGAAACCACGGTTAAGCCAACCGCGAGTGTCTCTGTTTCGGCTGAAACAGAGTCCACGGTTCTTCCTTTGGGCGAAAGCATGCCTCCTATAGCCGAGGCCTCACACAGCATGGCTGAATCCGCTACTTAAATTTCCACTGCTGTTGCAGGTACCCAGGATTTATCAGATACTATTCCTTTAGACATATCTACTCCTGCACGTGGAGCTGCTAGGCCCCCTGCATCTATGTCTATCAAGGCTTTTTCTAGGGCTAAAACAGCTAAATCTTCTAAGGCCTTGCCTGCTGAAACCCCCTCACACAGGCCTACCTCTAGTTCCCAAATGCTCAGCCTGGCTGAGGATCTCATTTCTTTGATCAGGGGATCCCAACCTCACCCTGACAGGGCCTCTCAACCCCCTCCAGAGAAGAGGCCTCGAGCAGAGCCCCCGGATCCAGTTTCTACAGACTATTCCTCGGATGATTCAGAAAACTCAGAACCTCCAGAAGGCCCATATTCCCCTTATGAGGATTCTGATGCAGAAGACTCCATTCCTTCTGCCTCTCCTCCTGAGGAATTTTCTTTTGGGGAAACTTTACATGCTATGAGAGAGCATTTTCAATGGCAGGGCCAGGATTTTTCAGATTCAAGGAAAAGGCTAAGGACCTTTCTACATTTACCACAGCATAGGCCTTTAGCCAATCCTCCAGTACTAACAGTTGTTGATGATGCATATAATGATGCTTGTACTGCCCCTGAATCTCCTCCCCCGGCCCCTGCCAAGCCCGATAGATATTACAGGGTCCCAGACACTCACTTTCACTTGTATAAGGCTCCTTTTGCAGATCCTGAAACCATTTCACAGGGTCCCAAAGCTGTAGCAGCTGCCTCTGCCAGAAACCCCCTCCCCTCTGAAAGAGAATCTAGAGCATTAGAGAGATGGGGTAAAAAAGTTTATACTTCTGCTACTCTTTCGGCTAGAGCCTTAAACTGTCAATTCCACATGATTCAGTATCAGGAATTTTTGTTAGACTAGCTAAATAAAAAACTGTCCTCTCCTGAACCTATAGACCGTAAGTCCCTTCAGGATTTGGTACATAACACTCAGCAGGTCAGTAATCATTCCTTAAAATGCGGCTATGATGCACTGGAGGCTTCCTTTAGATCAGCTATGACTGGAACCGTGATTAGAAGGCATGCATGGTTAAAAGAACAATCCTTACCAGACCATGTAAAGTCAAAACTACTAGATGCTCCCATGGAGAAACAATGTTTGTTTGGTTCCCCTGCACAGCAAGTGCTAAAGAAGGTGGAAGAAAAAGCAAAATCTGTCCAAACAGTCAAGGATTTCTTACAGGTTCAGCCTCCAAGGTTTAGAAGAAATTGGCCTTCGAAGAATTGGTCCTTTCCAGACACCTCCAGAGCACAGAGAGGCAGAAGTAGGCGCCCAAGAGGCAGAGGTCAATCCAGAGGTGCCTACAGGGGACGTCAGTGGCAGCCTAACAACCAGAGAAGTACTGCCACAGATCCAGCTACGACCACTTCCACAGGACAGACACAATGACTTGGCTCTGATACCGCCTACCAGGGAACAACTGGAAGCACCCTTAGGCGGAAAGCTAGCCTTATTTTCCGTAAACTGGCATTACATTACAGGAGACAAATGGATTTTACAGACAATAGACAAAGGCTACAGGTTTCACTTCCACACTCTACCAAAAAAGAGAGGAATGCCAAACCTACCACCAAACCAAAAAACAAACGCTCTAGGACAAATCCACCACGTACTATGGATGAGAGCTATAGAAAAGGTACCTACCATGGAACAAGGGCAAGGATTTTACTCCAGACTTTTCCTGGTACCAAGAAAAGAAAACCAATGGAGGCCTGTTCTCGACCTGTCCGCTCTGAACACATATCTCATTGTTCCAAAATTCAAAATGCTGACCCTACAGCAACTTCTTCCCATGCTGGGCAAGGAGTCTTGGCTGGTGACTCTAGATCTCAAGGAGGCATACCTGCACATCCCTATACGACCAGATTGCAGAAGATACCTCAGATTTCTTGCAGGATCAGAGCATTATCAATTCTCAGCATTGCCCTTTGGCTTGTCTACTGCGCCCAGAGTATTCACGAAATGCCTGGCATCAGTAATTGCTCATTGCAGGCTTCAGGGAATTCAGATTTACCCATACCTGGACGACTGCCTAATACAAGCGGACAACAAGACCAAATTAACAAAAGATTTGGAAAAGGTTATACAACTACTGCAAGGCCTGGGATACACAGTCAACATAAAAAAGTCAAGGCTGGAACCATCCCAAAGGATAACATTCTTGGGTGCAGAACTGGACACATCAAATCAGATGGCATTTCATACAGCAGAAAAGCAAAAGCAACTACCACTCTATTTCATGGCATTAACAACACAGAACCAGCTTACAGCAAGGAAAGTCCTGCAAGCCCTGGGTTACATGGCATCCTGCATAATATTGATACCACATGCCAGGCTGCATATGAGGAAGTTGCAATGGTACCTAAGGAATGTATGGTCTCAACACAAGCACAGTCTAGAAGCCCAGATTCCAATAATCCCATGCCTGAAACAAGAATTCCTGTGGTGGGCTCAGGCCTGTCAGATGAACAGAGGACTGCCTTTCCACAAACCTCACCCAAGCCAGACTATCACCACAGACGCCTCAGACCTAGGCTGGGGGGCACACATGGTGGACAAGTGTATACAAGGCCTATGGACACAAGATCAGCTGAACCTTCACATAAATCTAAAAGAGATGCTGGCAGTGAAACAGGCACTACAGACATTCAGACCTTTTCTTCAACAGGGTCATTTGCTGATAAGGACGGACAACACCACAGTCATGTGGTATATCAACAAACAGGGAGGAACGCACTCATACCCTCTATGCCGGATGGCAATGGACCTGTGGAATGTGGCCCTGAACCTCAGCATTCAACTCCAGGCCAAATTTGTGCCAGGAAAAGAAAATATACTAGCAGACACCTTAAGCAGAACTACCACGGATACCCACGAATGGATGCTGCATCCAGACATCTTCAAAACCATTACAAAGAAATGAGGACTACCAGAAATAGACCTGTTCGCATCCCCACACAACCACCAATTGAGGAAATTTTGCACAAGGACCTACCACCCTCTTGCTTGGAAGGTGGACTCCCTATCCTTCAGTTGGGAAAACCTGACAGCGTATGCATTCCCACCTCTTCCTTTGATGCACAAAGTGCTACTGAAGATTAAAGAAGATCACCCAAGGATCATCCTGATAGCTCCAGACTGGCCGAGGCAGCATTGGTAACCGCTACTGAGGAGTATGTCTCGGACACACGCATGGCCTCTACCTCTACTTCCTTTACTACTAACACAGAACAACTACAAGATTCTACATCCGAACTTGAAAACACTGCAGCTAGCTGCCTGGAACATTACATAAAACAAAATAACCCAGATTTATCTCAGAGGGTTAAGGACATTATCCTGGAGGCTCGCAGACCCTCCACAAGGAAGACTTATTCAGCCAAATGGAAAAGATACCTCATTTGGAGTGCAGCAAAAGGAGAAAATGTATCATTAGCAAACATAGCTAACATCCTGGAGTACTTAGCAGAACTTTTTCACAATGGCCTGTCTTACTCCTCCATTAAGATTCATGCATCAGCAATTTCAGCAAAATACAACATGGATCCTCCAGTCTTCTCTCATCCTCTACTCAGCAGTTTCTGAGAGGAATTAAAAATGTAAAGCCTCCAAGGAAGCCACCTTTGCCTACATGGGACCTTAACTTTGTGCTGGAAAAGTTAACACTTCCCCCTTTCGAGCCAGCAGCAACAGCAGAACTACAGTTCTTATCTTGGAAAACTGCTTTCCTGCTTGCAATCACTTCAGCAAGAAGGGTTTCTGAATTACAGGCACTAATGGGTGTACAGCCCTTCCTTATCTTCCATCAGGATAGAGTGTCCTTGAGAACCAACCCTACTTTTTTGCCAAAGGTGGTCTCCAGGGTATCATTGAACCAAGCAATCCACCTACCAGCATTCTTCCCCAACCCACAGAACAGGGGGGAAAGATTACTACATACCTTGGATGTGCACAGGCAATTGCGCTACTATCTGGACAGAACCAAGACCAACAGAAAAACTGACCAGCTTCTGGTAGCATATGCAACAGGAATGGAAGGAAAAGCAATTTCAAAACAGACAATCTCAAAATGGATAGGAAATTGCATTAGATTTTGTTACTCTTTTCATGGAAAGGCAGCTCCAGAAAACATCAGACCTCACTCCACTAGGGCTACAGCCACTAATATAGCTTTCCAACGAGGAGTGGCTACCAAAGACATTTTAGAAGCTGCTACTTGGAGCTCCGTGCATACATTTGCCAAGCATTATAATCTACCTTTATACTCCAGATCCCGAGCAGGTTTTGCAACTGCTGTTTTGCAAGGGATCTTAACTACACCATAATCATCTTAGTGCCTCCTCCCCCAGTTTGGCTATGGTATTCTACCCATATGTTAGGACTGCAGATGCATCCTTGAAGGTCATAGTACAGTTTTGTACCTACCATAAATGTAGATGTCCGAGAGGTATGCATCTGCAGTCAGGATTACCCACCCTCCTTCCCCTCTGTGGTACTCCTAGGGTATTTGCCCATCTTGTAGCTAGCTGGGGGAATCTATTATGGTGTATTTGTTTGTACATATGTATATACATGCTTATATTGTTTGCTCTCTACTATTTGGAATCTTTTGCATTTATCCAAATTTAGCCTTCCTAGAGGGCACCTGGCATCTGGGGCAAGAAACACTGAGGAAAATGGCGTCGGCTGATGCCTTTATACCCAATTCACAGCAGCTATGACGTCGGGTGAAGTGCTACATCAGCCGAGGCCAGACCCAGACTTTGGAATCCGGCCGACCGAAGGGCTGCCTGAGGCAGGACAACCCATATGTTAGGACTGCAGATGCGTACCTCTCGGACATCTACATTTATGGTAGGTACAAAACTGTACTTTTTTCCACCCCGTCTAGACCATACCCTAAGGGTCAGAAGGGTGGAAAAATGTGGTTTCGCTAACCACAGGGAGTCGTGGCTGACGCACGAGGTGAGTTCCCCTCTAGAGGCAGCGGGGGTACAATAACAGACGCCACCCTAGGGGCAGAGGGGGTCCGCAGAATCAGGGTAGCAGAGAAGCTGTCTCTGGCCAGCCCTTCCAGCATCCCTGAGAAGCTGCCCGACTGTCCGCCTTCGGAGGCAGTCGGGGGAAGATTATCACTGTACCCAGAAGCCTGGCTTTCCCTCACCCAAGACAGATGGGTACGGTCGATCATATCTGAGGGTTACGAAATTCCCTTTGCCCACACCCCACCACAGCCAAAAAGGCCCCTTCCAGATGTTCCACCCAGTCTAAGGGAACAAGCAGTATTAGAAATCTCAAAACTGCTAAGAAAAAGAGCCATCCAACCAGTCCCAGCAGACCAGCAAGGATCCGGAATCTACTCCAAGTTCTTTTTGGTACCAAAAAAGACGGGACTGGAGACCAATTGTGGATCTCAGCAGGCTGAACAGGTCTGTCCAAAGAACGAAGTTCCGATGGTCACGCTACAGTCCATTCTACCCTTTTTGGGCCAGGACAATTAGATGTGCTGTATAGACCTTCAGGATGCGTACTACCACATCAAGATGCACAGGCGCTCCAGGAGGTTTCTCCGCTTCCGGCTGGGGGCTAGTCACTACCAGTTCAGGGCCCTGCCCTTTGGTCTCACTACAGCCCCCCGAGTGTTCACCAAATGCATGGCAGTGGTTACGGCTCATCTGAGATGTCAAGGATTCCAGGTGTTTCCATATCTGGACGATTGGCTCCTTACCGCCACCACCAGGCATCAACTTCTTCAGTCCAGAGATTACACCATTCAAATTTGCAAAGAGCTTAGGTATCTTCATAAATTTCGAAAAGTCTGCCTTGTCACCTTGTCAGTCTATTACTTTCATAGGCGCCATATTAGTTAGTCGAACTGTCCGCAAAACAAATTTCAGATATTCGCGGACACGTTCACATCATAGCATACTGCAATGTGGTTTTGATTCTTTAGAGGCCTCCTGCAGGGCCGCAGTCACAGGTTCTGTAATTAGAGGCATGCTTGGTTGAAGGAACAAAATCTGCCTGATCATGTTAAAGCTAAATCATTCAATGCACCTTTACAGCATGATACTTTGGTGTTAAGGCAGAAGAGGTGTAAAGAAAATGGAGGACAAAGCTAAATCTATGCAAACAGTCAAAGATTTTTTACAAGTACAGCCACCTAGGTTTCATAGACACTGGCCAGCAAAGAAATTGGTCCTTTCCTGTGTCAGACTGACCTCAAAGGGGCAGATCAAGACGCCCTAGAGGCAGATCCCAGGCGGAAGGTTCATACCTCCCAAAGCAATGCAGGGCTTCTACCTCCAAAGTTGGAGAAGAAAAATCACAACCATACAGGAAACGGTCCCAATGGATCTGCCAAAAAAATCAATGGGCAGAGGCACAAAAACAAGTCTCATCCCTCATGGACATGGGGGCTATTCAGCAAGCACCAGAGCAAGAGCAGGGACAAGGATTTTACTCAAGACTGTTCTTGGTACCCAGAAAGGACAAGGCCTGGAGGCCAATACTGGACCTATCTATTTTGAACACACTCCTGGATGTACCAAAATTCAAGATGTTGACTTTGCAGCAGCTTCTGCCCATGCTGGGCAAGAACGCCTGGCTTGTGACTTTAAACCTAAAAGAGGCATAACTACATGTCCCAATCAGGCAAATATGCAGATACCACCTCAAATTCAAGGCTGGCTTAAATGCATTACCAGATGTTCATCGTGTTACACTGCTGCTGGGTTATCCTGCCGTCAGGTGGTCCCGCAGTCGGCCAGAGTTCCAAAGTCTTGGTCCGGCGTCGGTTGCTGTCGCTTCTTCCCTGACATCAGTGTGCCAGGGGTATACAAGATGCATCCAACGCCATTTTCTTCAGTCTTTTTTGCCGCGCGGTGCCCGAAGCAGAAGCAGTTCGCAAGTGCCGGTCGGCCAACTCCTGAGATTTTCGAAGTCGAATTTCAGATCCGAAGTCTTCAATAAAGCTAAGTACCCCGTTGGGAAAACTTTTTTCTTGCCTCAGACCGATGTCAGAAAAAGTTAATTGTATTTCTTGTGGGAAGGAAATACCTCATAAGGACTTCCACTCTTACTGTATTCCATGCCTAGGCCCTGATCATGACGTCACTAGTTGTCGGTTTTGTGCTAGATTTGACAAACGCATTATAAAAAGACTTTTTGATTTTGCTTTGCACCGTTTTGGCCGAAGGTTCAATTATACTATGCCGTCAGATCAACCGATGACCTCAATACCGAAAAAAACACAAAGACAAGAATAAAAACAGGTATCCGAGGTCCAAAACAGACGAAACCTCTTCTAGGCCAGTCGCCAGTTCTCAGTGAGGTGCTTTCGCAGCCCCTGACACCCGCTACCTCAGAGCCACAGGTCGCTTCAGACTCCCACGTGGAGACAACTAGGCCTCTGGAAACTCAAGGTATTGGGCCTACGGAAACTAATCCCTCGGATGGGTCCGGAGCTGCTGAGCAGGCATTGGCTTCTGAGGGTGTTTTCAGACTTACCATTGAAACAACAACCAAGACAAAGGTACCTTTAAAGACAAAGAAACAAGAACAGCATTCTCCTGGACAGTCCTCCATGCCTAAGAAACAGATGCTTAAAATGGCTGATGACCCCATTACTGTAATCAGGGGTTCCCATCCCCCTCCTGAGAAAAGCCCTAGGCAGGATACAGACTGATTCCTCTGATCAGGTTTCCCTTTCCTCTAATTCCTCTTCAGACCAGGGATACTCTCTATCCCCCTATGAGGATTCTGATGCTGAAGAATCTATCCCTTCAGCCTCTCCTCCTGAGGATTATTCTTTTGGGAAAATTTTCATACCATGAGGGAGCATTTCCATTGGGAAAGTCAGGATTACTCAGAATCCAAGAAAAGGCTCAGCACAGCCGCTGGCTATTCCGCCTGTGCTAGACATTGTGGATGATGTGTTCTCTGAATCCAGCTTATCTCCAGATTCTTTGCCCCCTGCTCCAGCCAAGCCAGACAGGTGTTATAGAGTCCTTGACTCTCAAGTTTCTTTACAAGACCCCTTCTGCTGATCCAGAAACTATTTCCCAGGGTCCAAAAGGGGTTAAGGCTTCCATTGCAAAAAATCCAGTACCCTCTGACAGAAATTCCAGAGCTTTGGATAGATGGGGGAAGAAAGTATACACTTCTGCAACTTTAGCAGTAAGAGCTTTAAATTGCCAGTTTCACATGCTTAAGTACCAACAATATTTAATGGCTCAGTTAAAACAGAAAATGCTTGCAAGCTCAGAAGCTCCTGATTGTAAAGAAATGCAGGATTTATTGCATGCAGTTGAACAGGTGGGAAAACATACTCTGCAATGCGGTTTTTATTCTTTAGAGGCCTCTTGTAGAGCCGCAGTTACAGGTTCTGTGATTCGAAGACACATGCTTGGTTAAAAGGACAGAGTTTACCTGATCATGTTAAGGCAAAATTATTGGATGCTCCTTTACAGCATGATACCTTGTTTGATATTAAGGCAGAAGAGGTGTTAAAGAAAATGGAGGCTAAAGCTAAATCTGTGCAAACAGTCAAGGATTTCTTACAGGTACAGCCACCTCGGTTTAGCAGAAGTTGGCCAACAAAGAATTGGTCCTTTCCAGTGTCAGACAGGCCACAGAGAGGCAGATACAGACGCCCAAGAGACAGATCTCAACCCCAAGGCTCAAACAGGCAATGACAGTGGGGCACCTCAACCCCAAAAGGAGGTGAGGACAAGTCTCAACCTTACAGGAAACAGTCGCAATGACTTTCCCCTTCGTACGCCAAGCACGTCCCTTTTGGAAGCCCCCTTAGGGGGAAAACTAGCACTTTTTTCTCAAAACTGGCACAGTCACCCAAGACAAATGGGTTCTGAATATTGTGTCTCAAGGGTTACAGGTTCCACTTTCATATTTTACCAAGGCTAAAAGGAATGCCAGACCAGCCGCAAAATCAATGGGCAGAGGCACAAAAACAAATTTCAACCCTCATGGGCATGAGAGCTATTCAAAAAGTACCACAACAGGGACAAGGATTTTACTCAAAACTCCTCCTGGTCCCCAGAAAGGACAAGGCCTGGAGGCCCATACTAGACCTTTCAATTCGGAATACTTACCTGGATATTCCAAAATTCAAAATGTTGATATTACAGCAGCTTCTACCCATGCTGGGCAAGAAGGCTTGGCTTGTTAGTCTGGACCTCAGAGGCATACTTGCATGTCCCTATCAGACAAAATTGCAGAAGATACCTCAGATTCAAAGCTGGTACAATGCACTACCAGTTCTCTACACTGCCCTTTGGCTTATCTACTGCGCCCAGGGTTTTCACAAAGTGCCTGGCACCAGTAATTGCATTTTGCAGACAAGGAACCATACCTTGACGACTGCCTCATTCAAGCAGAGACACATGACATTCTTCTACAGCATCTGGCGTTTGTAAAAAGGTTGCTAGTTTCTCTAGTGTACACAGTAAACGAAAATAAGTCAAAACTAGTGCCCTCACAACAGCTGGACAGAGGCCTATTCTTCTCATCAATTAAGATCCACCCCTCTGCAATTTCAGCACATTACAACACGGATCCTCCTTTATTCTCTCATCCCTTGCTAAAGCAGTACCTCAGAGGGGCTAAAAACATAAGACAGTCCCGGAGAGCACCAACACCGAATTGGGACCTCAATTTCGTTTTGGAAAAACTGACCCTACCACCTTTTGAGCCAGCCAATACAGCCGATCTAAAATTTTTATCATGGAAAACAGCTCTGCTCCAGGCAGTAACTTCAGCACGAAGAGTCAGAGCTACAAGCATTAATGGCAGTGGAACCTTTTATAATTTTTCATTGGGACAGGGTTTCTTTAAGGACAAAACCCTACCTTTATGCCAAAGGTGATATCTAGTGTGGCTCTTAACCAAACCATCCATTTGCCAACTTTTTTTCCAAACCCCCAGCATAAAGGGGAGAAACTTCTGCATTCTTTGGACATACACAGGCAGCTACGCTTCTGCTTGGACAAAACAAAAGCTTTCAGGAAAACTGAGCAACTGTTTGTAGCATTTGCTGCAGGATCCCAGGGCAAGGCCATCTCAAAGCAGACTATCTCTAAATGGATAGGACACTGTTCGATGTCCTTCAAGGATGCATCTGCAGTCATAATATATGGGTTGTCCTGCCTCAGGCAGCCCTTCGGTCGGCCGGATTCCAAAGTCTGGGTCTGGCCTCGGCTGATGTCGCACTTTCCCCAACGTCAGAGCTTCTGGGGTATAAAGGCATCAGCCGACGCCATTTTCCTCAGTCTTTCTTGCCGCGCGGTGCCCGAAGCAGAAGCTGTTCGCAAGTGCCGGTCGGTCAGATCCAGAGATTTCAGCTACCGAAGACTTGAAAAGCTAAGTACCCGTTGGGGACTCTTTCTTGCCTCAGCCGATGTCAGACAAAGTAAATAATTGTTTAACTTGTGGGAAACAAATACCTCATAAGGATTTCCATTCTTATTGCCTTCCTTGCTTAGGCCCAGAACATGACATATCAGCTTGTTTAGCCTGTGCCTCCTTCAACCGACGGACTCTTAGACGTCGGTCGGAGTTTGCAGAAGAATTTTTTGGAACCGATTTTGCTTATAAAATGCCGTCGGAGACTCCGACTTCGCATATGGCCAAAAAACGCAAGGAAAAGGATAGACACTCGCGGCCCGCGGTTTCGGCTGAAACCACGGCTAGGCCTACCTCGAGTGTCTCGGTTTCGGCTGAAACAGTCCACGGTTATTTCTCCTGCTGAAACCATACCTCCGACCACCGAGGCCAGAGAGGCCCCAGCTGAGTCGGCTTCAGAACTTCCAACCGAAGCTTGTGCACAAGCATTGTCCGACACCATTCCTTTGGACATTTCTACCCCTGCACGTGGGGCAGCTAGGCCCCCAGCTTCTATGTCTATTAAGGCCTTCTCCAGGGCTAAAGCTGCCAAACTTTCAAAAGCTTTGCCTGCCAAATCTTCTTCCCAGAGGCCTGCCTCAAGTTCTCAGATTCTTAGTCTTGCTGAGGACCTTATATCCTTAATTAGGGGTTCCCAACCTCACCCAGACAGGGCCTCCCAACCTCCACCAGAAAAAAGGCCCAGGACTGACCCCTCTGAACTTCTCTCCTCTGATTACTCCTCGGATGGATCTGATTTGTCAGACCATCAGGAAGGGGCCTACTCGCCTTATGAGGATTCAGATGCAGAAGATTCTATTCCTTCGGCCTCCCCACCTGAAGAATTTTCCTTTGGGGAGACATTACACTCTGAGGGAGCACTTTCAATGGCAGGGTCAGGATTTCTCTGATTCTAGAAAAAGATTAAGGATCTTCTTGAATTTGCCCCAGCATAGGCCCTTAGCCATACCACCTGTTCTAAATGTAATTGATGATGTGTATAATGATGCAAGTACTGCACCTGATTCTCTTCCCCCGGCCCCTGCCAAACCTGATAGATATTACAGGGTCCCAGATTCTCACTTCCACCTGTATAAAGCCCATGCTGCAGACCCAGAAACTATTTCTCAGGGCCCTAAAGGGGTTGCAGCTGCTACGGTCAAAAATCCCCTCCCCTCTGAAAGAGAGTCTAGAGCATTAGAGAGATGGGGAAAAAAGGTTTATACATCTGCTACTCTTTCTGCCAGGGCATTAAACTGTCAATTCCATATGATACAGTACCAAGAATTTCTTGTTAGATCAGCTGAATAAGAAGCTTTCTTCTCCTGAACCTTTAGACCGTAAATCCCTTCAGGATTTGGTACACAACTCTCAGCAGGTCAGTAATCATTTCTTAAAATGTGGCTATGATGCACTGGAGGCTTAATTTAGATCAGCTATGACTGGGGCAGTAATTCGTAGGTATGCCTGGCTAAAGGAACAATCCTTGCCAGACCATGTCAAGGCTAAACTCCTCGATGCTCCTATGGAGAAACAAAATTTATTTGGCTCCCTGCACAGGAGAATTTAAAGAAGGTGGAAGAAAAAGCAAAATCTGTGCAAACAGTAAAGGAATTTCTGCAAGTCCAACCACCGAGGTTCAGCAGAAACTGGCCTACAAAGAATTGGTCCTTTCCAGACACCTCCAGAGCGCAGAGGGGCAGGAACAGACGCCCTAGAGGCAGAGGTCAATCAAAGGGTGCCTACAGGGGCCGTCAGTGGCAGCCTGCCAACCAGAGGAGTAGTGCCACAGCTGCAACTACAACCACTTCCACAGGACAGACCCAATGACTTCACTCTGATTCCGTTTACCAGGGATCAACTGGAAGCTCCCTTGGGCAGAAAGCTGGCTTTATTCTCGAAAAACTGGCATTGCATTACAAAGGATACATGGACATTGCAAACAATAGACAAAGGATACAGGTTTCACTTCCACACTTTACCAAAAAGGAGCGGAATGCCAAACCTTCCACCAAACCAGAAGGCAGAGGCTTTAAGACAAATCAGCAATTTACTTCAGATGAAAGCGATAGAAAGGGTACCATCTATGGAACAAGGCCAAGGTTTTTCCTCCAGATTATTCCTGGTACCAAGAAAAGAAAACCTATGGAGGCCTATTCTCGACTTATCCGCACTGAACACATATCTCATTGTGCCAAAATTCAAAATGCTGACCCTAAAGCAACTTCTTCCCATGCTGGGCAAGGAGTCTTGGCTGGTGACTCTAGATCTCAAGGAGGCATACCTGCACGTCCCTATTCGACCAGATTGCAGAAGACACCTCAGATTTCTTGCAGGATCAGAGCATTATCAATTCTCAGCATTGCCCTTTGGCTTATCTGCTGCGCCCAGAGTATTCACAAAATGCCTGGCATCAGTAATTGCACATTGCAGACTTCAGGGAATTCAAATTTACCCATACCTGGATGACTGCCTAATACAAGCGGACAACAAAACAAAATTGTTTAAGGATTTGGCCTATGTCATACACCTGCTACAGGTCTTGAGATTCACAGTCAGCATCCAAAAGTCAAGACTAGTGCCATCCCAAAGGATAACCTTTTTGGGTGCGGATCTGGACACAATCACTCAGATGGCTTTTCTCACAGAAGAAAAACAAAAACAACTTCCAGATTATTTCATGACGTTGACAAGACAAACTCAGCTTACTGCAAGGAAAGTTTTGCAGGCCCTGGGTTACATGGCATCCTGCATAATCTTGATTCCACATGCCAGGCTGCATATGAGGAAATTACAATGGTACCTAAGGAATGTATGGTCTCAACACAGTCACAGTTTAGAAACCATGATACCAATCATTACATGCCTTCAAAAGGAATTCCTGTGGTGGGCTCAGGCATGCCAGTACAACAGAGGGTTGCCTTTCAACAAACCAAAACCAAGGCAGACCATCACCACGGATGCCTCAGACCTAGGATGAGGAGCACACATGGAGGACTAATGTATTCAAGGCCTATGGTCTCAAGGGCAGCTAAGCATGCACATAAACCAAAAGGAGATGCTGGCAGTGAAGCATGCAATTGAGGCATTCAAACCATTCCTCCAGTAAGGACATCTGTTAATAAGAACAGACAACACCACGGTCATGTGGTACATAAACAAACAGGGAGGCACACATTCCTACCCTCGATGCCGGATGGCAATGAATCTGTGGAACCTATGCCTGAATCTCAATATCCAGCTACAGGCCAAATTCGTACCAGGAAAAGAGAATTCACTAGCAGACAGCTTAAGCAGAACTACCACGGACGCTCATGAATGGATGCTGCATCCAGACATCTTCAGACTCATAACAAAGAAATGGGGAATGCCAGAGATGGATCTGTTCGCCTCCCCACTCAACCACCAACTGAAGAAATTCTGCTCAAGGACATACCACCCACAAGCTTGGAGGGTGGACTCTCTCTCTTTCAGCTGGAATGCCCTAACAGTGTATGCCTTTCCACCTCTCCCATTGATGTACAAGGTTCTGCTGAAGATCAGGGAGGAACAGCCAAAGGTGATACTAATAGCTCCGGACTGGCCAAGACAACACTGGTATCCACTTCTGAGAAGCATGTCTCAGGCGAACTCATGGCCTCTACCCCTATGGCCTCTTCTTCTAATGCAGAACAATTTCAAGACCCTACATCCAAACTTGAAAACATTGCAACTAACTGCCTGGAAAATTCAGTAAAACCAAACCAAACTGTTTTATCTCAGAGGGTCAAGGACATTATCCTGGAGGCTCGCAGACCTTCCACAAGGAAGACATACTCAGCTAAATGGAAGAGATTTCTCATTTGGAGCACATCAAAGGGCACAGATGTCACAGTGGCAAACCTAGCACACATCCTAGAATACTTAGCAGAATTGTTCCACAACGGCCTGTCTTATTCTTCCATTAAGATTCATGCTTCAGCAATTTCAGCAGAATACAATATGGATCCTTCTATCTTTCACCCTCTTCTCAGACAATTTTTGAGAGGGATCAAAAATGTTAAAACTCCACGGAGACCCCCTCTACCCGCATGGGATCTCAATTTTGTACTGCAAAAATTGATTCTACCTCCTTTTGAACCAGCAGCATCAGCAGACCTACAGTTTTTATCTTGGAAAACTGCTTTTCTTCTGGCAATCACTTCAGCAAGAAGAGTATCAGAGTTACAGGCATTAATGGCAGTGCAGCCTTTTCTTATCTTCCACCAGGATAGAGTGTCACTGAGAACCAATCCTACTTTCATGCCAAAGGTGGTATCCAGGGTATCCTTGAACCAAGCTATTCATTTGCCTACGTTCTTCCCTAACCCACAGAACAAAGGAGAAAAACTTTTGCACACCTTGGATATACACAGACAACTACGCTACTATCTGGACAGAACTAAAACCAACAGAAAAACTGACCAACTTTTTGTAGCATATGCAACTGGGGTGCAAGGAAGTGCAATTTCCAAACAGACAATTTCAAAATGGATAGGAAATTGCATTCGCTTTTGCTAGTCTTTTCATGGAAAGACAGCTCCTGAAAATATCAGGCCTCATTCCACAAGGGCCACAGCCACCACTACAGCTTTCCTACGAGGGGTGGCTACCAAGGACATTTTAGAAGCTGCTACTTGGAGCTCCGTGCATACATTTGCCAAGCATTATAATCTTCCTTTATACTCCAGATCCCGAGCAGGTTTTGCAACTGCAATTCTGCAGGGGATCTTAACTACACCATCCTTCTTAGTACCTACTCCCCCAGTTTGGCTATGGCATTCTACCCATATGTTATGACTGCAGATGCATCCTTGAAGGACATAGTACAGTTTTGTACCTACCATAAATGTAGATGTCCGATAGGTATGCATCTGCAGTCAGGATTACCCACCCTCCTTCCCCTCTGTGGTACTCCTAAGGTACTTACCCCTCTTTCAGCTAGCTGGGGGAATCTATCATGGTGTATTTGTTTGTTTGTATATATGTATATGTATATATATGTATATATATATATATATATATATATATATATATGTGTATATATATATATATATATATATGTGTGTATATGTATATATGTATATATTTTGCTATTGTTTGGAATTTTTCAGCATTTATCCAAATTTAGCCTTCCTAGAGGGCACCTGGCATCTGGGGCAAGAAACACTGAGGAAAATGGCGTCGGCTGATGCCTTTATACCCCAGAAGCTCTGACGTCGGGGAAAGTGCAACATCAGCCGAGGCCAGACCCAGACTTTGGAATCCGGCCGACTGAAGGGCTGCCTGAGGCAGGACAACCCATATGTTATGACTGCAGATGCATACCTATCGGACATCTACATTTATGGTAGGTACAAAACTGTACTTTACTGCTACACACAGCATGGAAAATCAGTCCCGAATACTATTAGGCCACATTCCACCAGGGCAACAGCCACTTCAACAGCCTTTCTCAAAGGAGTACCTACCAAGGAAATTTTGGAGGCTGCAACTTGGAGTTCAGTGCACACCTTTACCAAGCATTACCACCTGCCGCTTTACTCTAAATCCAGAGCAGGATTTGCCACTGCAGTTCTGCAGGGCCTCATAGCCAGTCCTAACTCTCTATAGACCAGCCACCCAACCTTAGCTTTGGGATTCTACCCAAGTGTAATGACTGCAGCAGTGTAACATGATGAACATGATACAGTTTTGTACCTACCATAAATGTAGATGTTTGAGTGTTCACACTGCTGCAGTCCAGGTTACCCTCCCTCCATCCCCTCTGAACTAGCTGGACTTATCTATACCTTTCTATCCTATACAACCTTTGTGGTGTATTTGCTTGTAACTGAAGGTATTGTTTTTATTTTATATGTATATTTTTTTATTAGCAATATGTATTGCCTACCTATTGGGGGCACCTGACATCTGGGGCAAGAAAAACTGAAGAAAATGGCGACGGCAGGATAACCCAAGTGTAATGACTGCAGCAGTTTGTACACTCTAACATCTACATTTATAGAAGGTACAAAACTGTACTTTCTCTGCACTACCCTTTCCCTTATCTACTGCGCCCAGGGTCTTTACAAAGTACCTGGCACCAGTAATTGCATTCTGCATACAAAGAGGAATACAAATATATCCTTACTTGGACAACTGTCTAATTCAAGCAGAGAACAAGGACATCCTTCCACAGCATCTGGCGTTTGTGAAAAGACTTCTAACATGCCTAGGGTACACAGTCAACGAAAAGAAATCAAAACTAGTAGCCTCTCAAGAGATAATATTCCTGGGTGCAAGCTTAAGTACAACTGCCCAGATGGCTTATCTCATGCCAGACAAAGGCAACTGACTACCTATTTCAAAATGTTGGCAACAAAGGCCCCGTTATCTGCAAGAAAATTTCTGCAGGCTTTGGGCTTCATGGCATCCTGCATCCTACTAATTCCGTATGCAAGACTGCATATGAGGAAACTTCAATGATACCTAAAAAGTGTTTGGAGTCGACCTTGCCACAGCCTGGAAACTGATTATTCTCATTCCCTACCTGCAACAGGAGTTTCGATGGTGGGCAAAGGCTTGTCACTAAAACAAGGGACAGCCATTCACATTACCCCCAGCCAGGCAGACACTAACAACGGGTGCATCAGATTATGCCTGGGGGGCCCACATGGTAGGAAGATGCATTCAGGGCACATGGACCTCAAACCAAATGCATCTACATATCAATCATAAAATGATGCTAGCAGTTCAAAATGCCCTGACAGCCTTCAAGGACCTACTTCATCCAGGACAACTACTGATCAAGCCAGACAACACCACGGTCATGTGGTATATAAACAAGCAGGGGTGAACACATTCTTACTCCCTTTGCAGATTAGCCATGACTTTGTGGGACACAGCATTGACTTACCAAGTACATCTGCAGGCACAATTCCTGCCAGGAAGGAAAAATACTCTGGCAGACGAGCTAAGTAGAAACCTCATGGATCACCTCGAGTGGCACCTGGAACCACAAGTCTTCAGCATGATAACAAAGTAATGGGGATGCCTGGACATAGATCTATTTGCCTCCCCTCACAACTACCAACTAAAGAGATTCTGCACAAGGATTTATCACAGACAAGCATGGAAAGTGGACACCCTATCAGTATATGCATTTCCCCCTCTGCCTCTCCTCCCCAAGGTACGCCTAAAGGTCAGACAGGAGAAGCCAAAGATGATACTGATTGCCCCAGACTGGCCCCGGCAGTACTGGTATCCAATACTAAGGAGCTTGTCTCAATGCCCAGCTTGGACCTTACCTCAAATACCTAATCTACTGTCCCAGCAAAACAGTCCGATCCTGCACAGCCAACTCAGAACTTTAAACCTGACAGCATGGTCAATAATGTAGTCATACAAAACACACCTCTCAGTAAAGCTGTGATGAATGTAATTTTGGAAGCCAGAAGGCCTAGTGCTAGAAAATCTTATGGAAAATGGAAGAGATTCTGTGCTTGGAACCAGGCACAAGGATCTGATACAGCTGTGCCAAATATTCCTCAGATTTTGCAATACTTAACTGAGATGCTGGACAAAGGCCTATCTTTTTCATCTATTAAAATTCATGCCTCTGCCATTTCGACTCATTACAATGCAGAGCCACCAATCTTTTCTCTTCCCTTATTAAAGCAGTACCTCAGAGGAACCAATAATTTAAGACCTCCAAGGAGATCACCAATGCCTGCATGGGACCTCAACTGTGTCTTGGAAAAACTCACCCTGCCTCCTTTTGAGCCAGCTGCTACTGCTGATATAAAGTTTTTATCTTGGAAAACGGCTGTGCTCCTAGCAATAACTTCTGTAAGATGAGATGTTATGTGATCCTATCTCGCCTACATTCTGTACTGATGGGTTCGGAGCCGATCCTCGGCTCTGACTTGGCACGCTATACTATAGAGCGAAGTCTCTTATTGGCTGAGCTACTCTATATCCCAGGATGCACCACCACTAATTCCCCAGATCTCGTTTGCCGCTTTACAAGCAAAGATGTGGTCTCCGACTTGGCTGAGCTAAGTGTTTTTCTTCTAAGATTTTTCTGTCAGGAAATTTCTTAAATTTGATCCAAAAGCTGTTTTAACAGCTAGCGTTGTGGTTTGAGTTTCATCGATTTTTTTGTGGTAATTTGTCTTCAGGGAAAGTTTTCCGTTTAAGTTAGAGGGGCCTTCCCCTCGCGCGAGTGAGTCTTTTGTGAGTTTTGTGGTGCCTTTTTGGTCCTTTTAGTTGGTCAAGCATCCTTTTTTTTTTTTTAGTTAGAAGGTTCTTGAACCTGCTGTTTGAGTTTTTTTTGGTAGTGTAGTAATAGAGTTGAGCATTACCTTATTTCTACATAGTGTGTAGTGACTTGTACAATTATGTCTAAAGAACACAGACCATCGGGGTTTAAGAAATGTACCCGTTGCAGTTACAAGATGTCCATTACCGACTATCACTCCTTATGCGTCTATTGTTTAGGCCCCAAACACCTTCAGGAGTCTTGTAGCGTTTGTCATGCTTTTTCCTCTCGGGTCCTCCAAGAGAGGAAGAATAAATTGATTTTAAAAGGGATTATCAAACCTACTTTTGAGGAGGCTTTATCTTCTTCCTCTTCTCCCTCTAAGAAAAAGAAATAGTCTGTTCCGACCAGCCCGTCTGAACCGACCTCTAAGAAATCTCGGCAGGCTTCTCCATCGGCTCCACGGAATTCGGAGCCGAGGGCGGAACGGTCTGCCTCGATGCCTCCAACCTCGACTCCTCTGGTTTCGGAGCCGACGGCTGGGGCTTCGAGATGCGGTTCACCTTCATTGGCTCCACTTATTTCGGAGCCGATGAGAGTTGCCCGCTCAGACTCTTCCCTTTCGGCGCCGAAGCCCTCTTCGGTACCGAGGGAAATTACAATGGAGTCTCCTTCGGCACCGATATTGATCGAGACAATTCGGATCCGGTCCCCCAGTTCTTCGGAGCCGGTGGAGAAGTCTACTCGGACCCGTTCGATCTCCTCCCGGTCTTCCAAGATGTCTGATTCGGACATTGACAGGGTGCTCCAAAGGCTGTTTCAGTCTCCAGTCTTCCAAAAATTAGTTTCGGCTCCAGCCCAGTCGGCTCCGGAGCCGATGGTCCACCCTGTAGCTTTGGTTCCTCCTCCAACAGCCTTTGCACCGTTGGAGTCGGTGCTGGTGGACCCAATGGAGGTTCCTGGGTCGGCTCCGACCCTTACTCCTACCCCGGCCTTCGGGTCGGAGTTCGGTACACGGACCTCTTCGTTCGGCCCCGGGGGTGATGCTTCGGGGCCGATGTTTTCGGTTCCGAGCCCCTCTCTCAGTGCGTCAGCTGCGGGAGTGCCGTCTGCTGTTGTGGCTTTGGGGGTCGGACCTTCCCAGGATTCTGGGGGTCCGGCCTTTAGAGCCATGAGGAGCGCTTTGGCCAAATCTTCTTTGGCTACCTTCACCGTCTCACCAGCACCTTCCCTAGGCACGGAGACTGGGTCCTTTGTAGTCCCCCTGTCTCAAGACAGCAGAGCCCTGGGGCCTGAGGTCACCCCCATTGGGGGTTCCCCCCTTCCTGGAGGTCCCTCTGAAGAGTCTTCGGAGGAACCCCCAAGGAAAAGACAGTGCAAGAGGAATCATGTAGACTCCCCTGACGAGTCTCTCACCTCGGACACCGATCTTGATGATGCAGAAGGGTCCCCCAAGTCGTCCTCGGATGATGTCTCCTTTGCGGACATCTTGGAAGTCCTCAAACAACGAGGCGGCTGGCAGACCAAACCCCTTTCCTCTGACAAGTCGGTGTTCCTCAAGGCCTTCGGGGCTCAGCCCTCCACCTCTTGGGTGTCTCCGCCCTTTGATGAGCTCCTAGATTTGATCTCTCGAAGGGCGTGGGAACATCCAGACTCTGTGGAACCGATGCCTGCTCATCCTAACAAATTTCTGTCAGCACCCCCGGAAAAGGAATTTCTCACCAAGGGCGTGGCTGTAGATGCTCTGGTGGTGGCATCTGCTACCCAGCAAGATGTGGCAGAGGCTTCGGCCTCCATCCATCCCGCTAATAAGGAGTCTAGGAGCATGGACCGGTACGGGAAGCGCACCCTTACTTCAGCGGCCTTTACCTTAAGGTCTCTGAATTACCTGACGCAGTTCACTAGACTTCAGAGGGATCTGATCAAGGAACTTTCAGATACCCTCTCTGGTAACCTACCTGAGCAGTTGGCCCAGACGTTTAGCTCTCAGTTGGCTACACTATCGTCGATATCGACCTCGTCCATGAGGCTCATTTCGTATGCAGCCGAGGGGGCGAGTAGAGCGGCGGGTACGGGTGTTGCTCTACGGAGACAAGCCTGGCTCCGCCTGTGTCATTTTGCGGAAGCCTTCAAGTCTTCCTTTGCCGATGCTCCCTTTGATGGGTCCTCTTTGTTTGGACCCAAGGTAAAGGACACCTTGACCCGCTGTGAACAGGAGGGTAAGACTTTGACTGCCGTAGGGGCACGGTTTTCCTCTTCTTTCGGCCTTATCCCAAGGCTAAAAGAGGAGGGAAAATGTGGTTCAGTAAATCTCAGAAGACTTACCCCTCGCAGCAGGACGATCCCCCTTCTAGAGGCAGAGGAGGGGGAAATTTTTCAGGAAGACGCCGTCCCAGAGGCGGCAGAGGCCCCTGCAACACTGGAGACCGCGAGTCCTTTCGTGGCTCTTCAACCTTCCAGCATCCCTGAAGAATTGCCCGACTGCGCAGCTCCGGAGCCAGTCGGGGGTCGTTTTTCGAGGCACCTAAAGGCCTGGGAGAGTATCACTCGGGACCGATGGGTGCTCCGAATCATCGCCGGAGGTTACGTCATCCCCTTTTCGCCCCCCCCCCGCCATCCAGGAAAATCCCGGACCCGCCACCCAGTCAATGGGATATTGCAGCCATCGAAATTTCAAAGCTGCTTCAAAAAGGAGTCATCCAACCGGTCCCCGTAGACAAGACCGGATTAGGGACTTACTCAAAATTCTTTTTGGTGCCAAAAGAGACCGGGGACTTGAGGCCCATTTTGGATCTCAGCAACCTAAATCGATCAGTCAAGAAGTCCAAGTTCCGGATGGTCACCTTACAATCCATTCTCCCGCTACTGGAGAAAGGTGTTTGGATGTGCTCCATAGATCTCAAGGACGCCTATTACCACATTCTGGTAGATCAGGCGTCCAGGAGACATTTGTGCTTCAGCCTGGGAGACAGTCATTTCCAGTTCTGCGCACTGCCCTTTGGTCTCACCACAGCCCCCAGGGTGTTTACCAAATGTTTGGCGGTGGTGACTGCTCACCTGAGGAGTCTAGGATTCCAGGTGTTTCCGTATCTAGATGACTGGCTCCTAACTGCCACCTCCAGGCATCTACTATTACAGAACCTAGCAGCCACTATATCTCTAGGCACCTCCCTAGGAATCACCTTCAACTGGGCAAAGTCTGTGTTGCTGCCATCTCAGCGCATACGGTTTATCGGGGTAGAGATAGACTCAAAGCAAATGCGGGTCTATCTTCCTACAGAGAGAATAGAAACATTACAATCTCAAGTCCGAGCATTGCTCTTCAAACGCCGAGCCCCGGCAAGGATGGTCTTACAACTGTTGGGGTCCATGTCGGCTACCGTTCTCCTGGTCCCCTTAGCAAGATTGCACATGAGGATTCTCCAGTGGCTCCTGTCAGTCCAGTGGTCGTATCAGGATCTTCCTCTCAGTCACCACATTATAATCACGGAGACGTGCAAACAGGACCTCCGTTGGTGGCTTCTCTCCTCCAACCTGGATCAGGGGCGACCCTTCGTTCCTCCTCCTCCAGTGGCCACTTTGACTACCGATATTAGGAATGTAGGAGAGATGGATCCCAAATATCTAAAGTTATGGTAAGTACATAACTAAAAGATGTTATGTGATCCTATCTCGCCTACATTCTGTACTGATGGGACAGCGTCCCTAGCACCTGATTCCTGGGTGGCTCACTGGAAAACACTTCTGAGAACTGTGGAACCGAAGGAAGCTCGCCTCTGAGATGCCACATCCAATTTGTAATGAGAAATAAAGGTGTGAGGAGAAGACCAGGTAGCCGCAGCACAAATGTCACTAATGGCAAGCTTGGAATGAAAGGCTGTTGAAGTAGCCATAGCTCTTGTAGAATGAGCTTTCACAGTGGTTGTAAGCTCTCTATTAGAAAGAAAATAAATATGACTGATACAGTCACTGATCCACTTGGCAATAGTGACCTTCGTGACGGCTTTGCCCAATTTTTTGTCTGAAAAGGACACAAACAACTGATCTGTTTTCCGTGTTTGGTGCGTCCTATCTAAGTAGAAATGCAATTGTCTGTGAACATCCAATGAGTGGAAGATATATTCTGCTCTGTCTGAGTAGTTGGGGAAGAAAACTGGAAGTTCCAAAGACTGTTGAAGACAAAAACTAGAACAAACTTTGGGGAAAAAAGGATGGATTAGGCCTAAGGGATACTCTATCCTTGTGAAAAACCAGGTACGGCGGTTTGACACATAGGGCTTGAAGTTCCGAAACTCTTCTGGCTGATGTAATTGCCACCAAAAAGGCAGTCTTCCAAGAAAGAAATTTCAAGTCACAAGTTGCTGCCAGTTCGAAGGGGTAAGAGGTCAAAGCACCTAATACGAAATTAAGATCCCACGGTGGAGCAGGATGAGAAATTGGAAGTCGTAGCAGCCTAGCACCTTTCATGAAGGCTTTACACAACTTATTGCTCATCAAAGGTGGGTCTATACTTTCATGTAAATTAGAAATAGCTGCTAATTGAACCTTAATGGTAGAAACCGAAGTACCTTGATTGAATAAGGAAGCTAAAAATTTCAAAACTTCAGCCACCGGGGCAGTAATGGGATCTATTCCCCGGAGTTGGGCCCAAATGGCGAATCTATTCCATTTACTATTATACATCTTCTTAGTCGAATTCTTGTGGGCCGAGGACAAGATGTGTATGACTTCCGAGTCCAAAACCTGGTTCCTGACTATAGTTGGAAGTGGAGGAACCAAGCTGTTAACCTCAATGAGTGAAGGGACTGATGAAGCTGTCCCGACTGGTGGATCAAGAGATCTGGAACCTGGTCCAGGAACCATGGACCGTCCAGTGCGTATTTCCGAAGAAATGGCAGCCAGACTTGACGAGGCCAATATGGGGCAACTAAAATCATCTTGCACTGCAAGTGAATCGCTTTCTGGATCACCCTGGGAAGAAGGGGAACCGGTGGAAAGGCGTACAGTAGGCCGGTGGGCCAAGTTTGGACTAGGGCGTCCTTGGGAAACCCCCCCCGGAACCGGGGTGAGAGAAAAGAACTGTAGACATTTCGTGTTGAGGGGAGTTGCAAAGAAGTCGCAACAAGGAGTTCCCCATCTTCTGAAGATCTGAGATGCTACTCTGTCGTTCAGAGACCACTCGTGCGGGGAGAGAATGGTTCTGCTAAGTCTGTCGGCTATCACATTGGATCTCCCCAGAATGTGTGTTGCTTCCAAGAAACGGTTGGTTGCAATAGCCCAATCCCATACTTTCATGGCCACCCTGCAAAGGGGGTAGGACCTGGTCCCTCCCTGCTTGTTCAGGTACCAGACTACTGACATGTTGTCGGACTGAACGGCAATCATACCCTGGGGGAGGTAGCTGTGTAGTGCTTGAAGCGATAGAAGCACCGCTTTCATTTCCAGTATGTTGATGTGTAGGGAACTCTCGTCAGGGTGCCACTTGCCTTGGACTGACCTGCCCAGGTAATGTCCCCCGCACCCCGTCTGGGAGGTGTCCGTAGTCAAAGTGGCCACTGGAGGAGGAGGAACGAAGGGTCGCCCCTGATCCAGGTTGGAGGAGAGAAGCCAACGGAGGTCCTGTTTGCACGTCTCCGTGATTATAATGTGGTGACTGAGAGGAAGTTCCTGATACGACCACTGGACCGACAGGAGCCACTGGAGAATCCTCATGTGCAATCTTGCTAAGGGGACCAGGAGAACGGTAGCCGACATGGAACCCAACAGTTGTAAGACCATCCTTGCCGGGGCTCGGCGTTTGAAGAGCAATGCTCGGACTTGAGATTGTAATGTTTCTATTCTCTCTGTAGGAAGATAGACCCGCATTTGCTTTGAGTCTATCTCTACCCCGATAAACCATATGCGCTGAGATGGCAGCAACACAGACTTTGCCCAATTGAAGGTGATTCCTAGGGAGGTGCCTAGAGATATAGTGGCTGCTAGGTTCTGTAATAGTAGATGCCTGGAGGTGGCAGTTAGGAGCCAGTCGTCTAGATACGGAAACACCTGGAATCCTAGACTCCTCAGGTGAGCAGTCACCACCGCCAAACATTTGGTGAACACCCTGGGGGCTGTGGTGAGACCAAAGGGCAGTGCGCAGAGCTGGAAATGACTGTCTCCCAGGCTGAAGCGCAAATGTCTCCTGGACGCCTGATCTACCAGAATGTGGTAATAGGCGTCCTTGAGATCTATGGAGCACATCCAAACACCTTTCTCCAGTAGCGGTGGAATGGATTGTAAGGTGACCATCCGGAAGTTGGACTTCTTGACTGATCGATTTAGGTTGCTGAGATCCAAAAATGGGCCTCAAGTCCCCGGTCTTTTTTGGCACCAAAAAGAATTTTGAGTAAGTCCCTAATCCGGTCTGGTCTACGGGGACCGGTTGGATGACTCCTTTTTGAAGCAGCTTTGAAATTTCAATGGCTGCAATATCCCGTTGACTGGGTGGCGGGTCCGGGATTTTCCTGGATGGCGGGGGGGGGTGCGAAAAGGGGATGACGTAACCTCCGGCGATGATTCGGAGCAACCATCGGTCCCGAGTGATACTCTCCCAGGCCTTTAGGTGCCTCGAAAAACGACCCCTGACTGGCTCCGGAGCTGCGCAGTCGGGCAATCCTTCAGGGATGCTGGAAAGTTGAAGAGCCACGAAAGGACTCGCGGTCTCCAGTGTTGCGGGGGCCTCTGCCGCCTCTGGGACGGCGTCTTCCTGAAAAATTTCCCATCAGTACAGAATGTAGGCGAGATGGATCCCAAACATCTAAGGTTATGGCAAGTGCATAACTAAAAGTTTCGTAGCTACAGGCACTCGTGGCTGTGGAACCTTTTCTAATTTTTTATCCAGACAGGGTCTCTCAGGCCAAACCCAACATTTATGCTTAAGGTGGTGTCCAGTGTGGCTCTCAACCAAACTATTCACCTGCCAACCACCTATCCAAATTCACAGAACAAGGGGGAAAGAATTCTACATTCTTTGGACGTACACAGCTTAGATTCTACTTGGACAGAACCAAAGTTTTCAGAAAGAGAGTGCAATTACTAGTGACGTATGCTGCAGGATCACAAGGAAAGGCTATCTCAAAGCAGACTATTTCAAAGTGGATAGGCCACTGCATTCATTTCTACTTTGTACACCATGGCAAGCCAGTACCCAAGGGCATTATGTCACACTCAGCCAGAGCTGCAGCCACCTCAGCAGCCTTTCTCAGGGGAGTACCTACCAAGGACATTTTAGAGGGTGCTACCTGGAGTTCCGTACACACCTTTACAAAGCACTTTCATTTGCCATTCTACTCTAAATCCAGGGCAGGCTTTGCCACTGCAGTTCTGCAGGGCCTCATAGCCGCTCCTAATGCTGTTTAGCTCCAGCCTCCCAATCTTAGTTTTGGGACTCTACCCAAATGTAATGACTGCAACAGTGAAACATGAACATAGTACAGTTGTGTACACTTACCATAAATGTAGATGTTCGAGTGTATTCACTGTTGCAGTCCAGGTTTACCCACCCACCATCCCCCTTCTCTGATGGAACCTATCTTTCCTTCTCTGATTTATACAACCTATGTGGTGTATTTGCTTGTAGATGAAGGTAAATTTTATATTGGTGCATGTAATTGTACATATATAAATTTTGGCTGCCCTTTTGGGGGGCACTTGACGTCTGGGGCAAGAAAAACTAAAGAAAATGGCATCGGCTGCTTCTTTTATACCCCTGACGACCTGATGTCAGTGAAGGGGCGACAGCAGCTGATGCAGGACCCAAGACTTTGGAATTCAGGCCGGCTGAGGGCAACCTGCCAGCAGGATTACCCAAATGTAATGACTGCAACAGTGAATACACTCTAACATCTAAATTTATGGTAAGTGTACACAACTGTACTTTGACTACCAGCCCTTGCATCCAGACACTCCTGTCTCCATGCTGTCTTCCTGTTCTACCCATCTTGGAAACAGGTTACCCAGGACTCTTGGGTACTGTGTTGTAAAAATGGGATAATCTGAAGTAGTTTACTTCATTTGATCTTCAACCTGTGGGTACTGGATCCGAGCCGGCAATTTCACTAGCATCTGGTCCGAGCTCAAAGCTTCTCCCATTACCCGTAATACACCTCCACTGCCTTCCAACCCCAAGATCTCATTTGCCACTGCTAGCCATAAGCATCGTGATCCTGAGCTTGGAGTCTGAGAGTTGGGTAGTGTTGGTATTCTAGTGTTTTTTTTTTAGTGTAGTTTGTCAGTGTAGCTTCCCTCTCTTCCTCCCCTCGCTGGTGCGTCGAGTTTGTTTTTTTTTTTTGTTAGTGTATAGTTGACTTCCTCCCTCCCTCAGTTTTCTGTGTGCCTTCCTAGAGTGTGGTAAGTGGGTATGTGTAGAATATAGTTTTGTTTTTCTATGTTGTGCGTTAGACTTTTCTAAGAATCTTTGTGTGAGACATGGCTGATCCTAAGCTGGTCTTTGAGGTGCACTGAATGTAGCCACAAATTGTCACCCGCTGATGGCCATACTCTTAGCATGATGTGTTTGGGTGTAGCCCATTTAAATACTGATTGTGCCATTTGCGCGGGTTTCAACCCGTGTCTCATTAAGGAAAGAAGGGCGAAATTAGCCTTGAAAGGGTTTCTATGTACCACGGAGGCAGCTGCCTTGTCTACTGCTTCGGTCACAGCAGTTGCTGTAGCTGCCTCTCCTTCCTCTCTTGTCTTTCCTTCTCCTCCCTCCCAGGCTGGGACTCACCCTACCACTTCTAAGCCTGCAGAAGCGAAGCGCAGAAAAGGCAGAGAGAAGGGGAGAGAGCATTTGACACAGAAACGTAAAAGGTCTCTGGACCTTTCAGCATCAGGAACTCCCGCCAAGAGTCAGTCTAGGCACCGTGACACCCCTCTGCTCCAATCTACCAGATTTTTCCTGGAGCCATGACCACCACCTAGGGCCTCGGTTCCTCAGTCCGGCAGGTCTGAGTCCGTAGCCTCGTCGTGGTTCACCCAAAGCCTTTCCGAAGTCGACATGGATAAAGAGATGGGGTTCATTCGTACACAAATCCAGGTGGGAGTCTTGCCAGCCCTCTCTCCCTCTTGGCGGGGGGCTCGCTTCCTTTCTTCATTCCAATTTCTCCTTCTCTGATCCGACCTCCGGGTTCGGAGTACATGGATCCGAGAATGGCTTTAGTCAGGGGGTCGGCGCTGAAGGCACCTGTCTCCTCGACACCAGCAGTTGCTTGGAGTGTGTCAGATCCGACCAGTTCGGATCTGAGTGGATCTTTGAGCTGGAGCCTGGGTGCCAGTTCTGAGGGAGTAGATGTTGTCGGGCCAAGTTCCCCCCTCGGAGCTCCGTCCACTCTGGACCCGGCTCTGGTTCTCATGTCAGGTCAGAGGAGAGTGGTTTCCTTACTGGTGGCCCAGGAAGCTCGTTTCTGCTTTGGTGTTCGACATGGTAGAAAGGGTTCTCTCCACTGGATCGAGACCCTTGACTATTTCCTCAGACTCCGCCCCAACTCCCTCCGCTTTGTGTGTGAATTCCATCATTTTACCTGAGGGGACAGCCCATGCTCGAGGAGCCCCAGGCGGTTCCCCTTGAGGAACAAGTGGCTTGCAAGTTCCCCCGGAGAGCCCCACCGGAGACGTGCCTCGCAAGCATATGTGCAAGAGGAGGCACTTGGACTCCCCCAAGTCCCTCACAGAGGACACAGATTTGGATGATGGGGAGGTTCCCCCAGATCACCTCCCAAGGATGTCTTATTTGGTGACATCATGGAAATCCTATGCCAGCGGGGAGGTTGGTCTGCCCCAAAACCTTTCTCTGACAAATCTGTGTTCCTGGAGGCTTTCGGCATGGGCCCATCTAATTTCTGGTTGTCCTGTCCTGCAGATCCCCTGGTGGACCCTGGTCACCTTACAGGCTTGGAAGGAGCCGGACACCGTGGAACCAATCATAAAACGGCCAGACAAAATTTTGAGCAACCCCCCCCCCCCCCAACAGACCAGCATAGAATAAGGATCCCCTGTAGACGCTGTGGTTCTAGCAGTAGCCACCAAAAAGGAATTAACCCGGGAGAGTTCCTCTGTTCATCCCCCTGACCAAGAGTCCAGGTTGATGGACCGCTTAAGGAAGCGGGCTTATGCGTCAGCGACCTTTTCCATCCGGGCGGTGAACTATTTGGCCCACGTTACTAGACCTGGTAAAGGAGCTGGATGATTCTTCCTCCAAAGTCCATGTCGCAGGAAGACAGACGTTCTCCACGAGGATGACCACTTTGACAGTGGTTTCCAACACGTCCATGTGACTCATCTCTCATGCTACTGAAGGAGCGTCTAGGACAGCTGGGTCCAGCATGCCCATGAGGCATAACGCCTGGCTCAGATCATGTCAGTTCATGGAACCCTTTAAGATGTCTTTTGGGAATGCTCCTTATAACGGTTCTACCCTTTTTGGTAAGACGGTCCGAGACACCTTGGTCCAGAGTGAAAATACGGGAAGACTCAGTCTACCATCGGAATCCGCTTCTTAAACCCTCATCTTTTTCCCGTAATCAGCGAGGGCAAAATAAGATTTGGTTATGGAAGTCTCAGTATTCCTGGGACACTCAGGGCTCTTCTCCTCCTAGATGTAGAGGGGGACAGGATAGACGCCGGTCCAGAGGCAGAGGGGGTCAGAAGAATTTTGGGTTTTGAAAACCATTCTCAGGACAGGCCCGCGCCGCAACCCTGAGGGGTTGCCTGACTGCTCTAACAGGAGGCAGTTGGAGATTGCTTGTTGTTGCACTTGGTGACATAGTAGTCCGTAACATCACACCGCTGGATGCTTCAGATAATTTCCAGAGGGATACTCAATCCCGTTTTTGGTTGCTCACAAACACTTCCCGGACGTACCAGCCATGCAAAGGGAGGCAGCAGCACTGGAAATTTCCAGGCTGCTAGAGAAATGAGCCATCTAACCTGTCCCCCCAGATCAGTCCGGATCGGGCATCAACTTCAGTATGTTCTTCGTGTTTCTCTGTTGCAGTCATTACATTTGGGTTATCTGCTTGCAGGTTGCCCTTAGTCAGCCTGATTAACAGTCTTGGGATATGCATCGGTTGCTGTCCCTTCTTCCGTGACGTCAGGTTATCAGGGGTATAAAACATGCAGCTGAAGCCACTACATAAGTCTTACTTGCCGTGCGGTGCCCGAAGCAGAAGCAGTTCGCAAGTGCCGGTTGACCGACTCCTGAAATTTTCGTTTTCGAGTTTCAAAACCGAAGTCTTCAACTAAAGCTAAGTACCCCATTGGAGAAACTTCTTCGTGCTCCTTACCGATGTCAGTAAAAATTCATAATTGCATTACTTGTGGAAAGCAAATACCTCATAAAGATTTTCATTCGTACTGTTTTCCTTGCCCAGGCCCAGATCATAACGTGCCTTGCTGTCAGTTTTCTGCTAGATTTTACCAACGCACTATTAAGCGTCTGTATATTTTTGCTTCTAAATATTTTGGATCAAGATTTTAATTACCCTGAAATGTTGTCTGTTAACAATCCGACTAACAGAGTTCACAAAAAACGCAAAGAAAAAGACAGACCGTCAAGGTCCAAAACAGACTACGAAGCTTCTCCTAAGCCAGTTGCCGGTACTCAGTGAGGCGCTTTTTCAGCCCCTGATACCCGCTACTTTTGAGTCGCAGGCCTCTATCGAGACCCATTTGGAGTCCGGTATGCTGTGAGATTCTCAGAGTATTGAACCAGCGCATGTCTGTCCCTTGGATGGGTCCGGAGCTGCTGAGCAGGCACCGGGTTCTTGGGTGTTTTCAAGCCTCAACATTTTTATATTAAACCGATGCCAGCTTCAAAAACAAGGTAAAAATCTATGTAAAAAAAAAAAAAAACAAAGCATGAGCCACGTGCTCAGGCCCCTATGCCTAAAAAAACAGATGATCAAAATGGCTGAGGATTTAATTACCTTAAAGGTTTCCATTTCTTCTGATTCCTCTCCTGATCAAGAATTTTCTATTCCACCCTGTGAGGATTCTGATGCAGAGGAATCCATTCCATCTGCATCTCCTCCTGAGGATTACTCTTTTGGAGAGACTTTGCATACTTTAAGGGAACATTTTCACTGGGAGAGTCAGGACTTCTCTGAATCAAAAAAGAGGCTTAGGGATTTCTTTCTTCTTCCTCAGCATATGCCTTTGGCAATACCCCCCCCTGTATTAGACATTGTTGATGTGTTTTCGGAATCGAGCATGGCTCCTGATTCCCTGCCTCTGGCTCCTAGTAAGCCAGACAGATATTACAGGGTTCCTGACTCCCACAAATTTCTATTCAAAAATCCTGCAGCTAATCCTGAGACTATTTCTGAGGGTCCCAAGAGTGTAAAGGCCTCTACAGCCAAAAATCCTACCTGCTCTGATAGAGATTCCAGGGCGCTGGATAGATGGGGAAAGAAGGTTTATACGTCTGCAACCTTGGCAATCAGGGACTTAAACTGCCAGTTTCATTTGCTTAAATATCAACAGCATGCTATGGGCTTACTGAACAGAAAATGATGTTGATTTCTGATTGTGCGGAAAGTAGAGTTAAAGGAATTATTGCATTCAGCAGAACAGGTTGGAAAGCATACTTTCCAATGTGGTTTTGATTCCTTGGAGGCCTCTTGCAGGGCTGCCCGTTACTAGATCTGTGATTAGAAGGCATGCCTGGCTCAAGGAGCAAAATCTGCCTAATCATGTTAAAGCTAAATTATTGGATGCCCCCTTGCAGCATGATACTTTGTTTGGTAATAAGGCAGAAAAGATTTTAAAGAAAATGGAAGACAAAGCTAAATCTATGCAAACTGTAAACGATTTCTTGCAAGTGCAGCCACCGTTCAGTAGATACTGGCCTACTAAAAATTGGTCCTTTTCTGTGTCAAACAGAGCCACTCAAGGCAAATCCAGGTGCTAAAAGTCTCCATATACCCATCACGGGGTTCTTACAGGTCAAAGCAATGGGGTGCCTCCACCTCCAAATTTGGAGGAAAGAAAGCACAACCCTACAGTAAGCAGTCTTAATGACCTTCCTCTACCATCTCCAAGCACTTAGCTTTTGGCAGCCCCCTTGGGGGGGGGGGGGGGCTAGCACTTCATGCTCAAAATTGGCAGTTAATTACCCAGGACAAGTGGGTATTAAGCATAGTATCCCAGGGGTACAGATTTCATTTCCATACTTTGCCATTTCCAAACGGATGGCCAGTTCTGCCACAAAACCAGTGGACAGAGGCCCAGAAGCAAGTTATGTCCCTCATGGATAATGGGGGCTATTCAACCAGTACTAGAAAAGGAAAAAGGACAAGGTTTTTATTCAAGACTTTTCCTGGTACCCAGAAAAGACAATTCATGGCATCCAATTCTGGAGTTAATGATTTTGAACACGTTCCTGGACATTCCAGAATTCAAAATGCTGACTTTACAACAGCTACTGCCTATGCTAGGCAGGAATGCTTGGTTAGTAACTCTAGACTTGAGGCATACCTGCATATCCCAATAAGGAATCATGCGGAAGATACCTCTGCTTCAAGGCAGGTTTTTTGCATTACCAATTCTCTGCACTGCCCTTTGGCTTATCTACTGCATCCAGGGTCTTTATCAAGTGCCTGGCACCAGTAATTGTATTCTGCAGACAAAGAAGCATTCAGATTTATCCTTATCTGGACGACTATCTCATTCAAGCAGGGGACAAGGACACTATTCTTCAACATCTGCAGTTTGTAAAAAGGCTTCTAGCATGCCTAGCGTAGACTATAAACAAAAAGAAGTCACAACTCGTACCCTTTCAAATAATTACATTCCTGGGTGCAAGCTTGAATACAACTGCCCAGATGGCTTACCTTACGCCAGACAAACGAAGTCAACTGATAACATACTTCAAACAAATGGCAACAAAATCCCAGTTATCTGCAAGACAAATTCTGCAGGCTTTGGGGTTCATGGCATCCTGCATTCTACTAATTCCATATGCGAGACTGCATATGAGGAAACTTCAATGATATCTCAAAAGTTTATGGAGTCAATATTGTCACAGTCTGGAAATCCTGATTCCTCTCATTCCCTGCCTACAACATGAGTTTCTTTGGTGGGCAGAGGCATGTCACCAAAGCAAGGGACTGTCTTTCACTCTACCCCCTGCCACCCAAACCCTAACTACAGATGCATCAGACTATGCTTGGGGAGCCCACCTGGTGGGGAGATGCATTCAGGGCAAATGGAGCCCAAACCAAATGCATCTGCGTATCAACCAAAAAGAGATGCTAGCTGTTCAGAATGCTTTGACAGCCTTCATGGACTTACTTCACCCAGGACAACTACTGATAGACGGACAACACCACAGTTATGTGGTACATAAATAAGCAGGGGGGTATACATTCCTGCCCCCTTTGCAGACTAGCCATGGCCTTGTGGAACACAGCATTGCCTTACCAAATATAGTTTCAAGCTCAATTCCTGCCAGAAAAACAAAATACTCTGGAAGACGACCTAAGCAGAAATCTTATGGACCCGCACGAATGGAAACTGGATCCACAAATCTTCAGCATGTTAACACAGAAATGGGGGAGCCCAGACATAGATTTATTTGCCTCTCCCCAAAATTATCAGTTGAACAAATTCTGTACAAGAGCTCATCACAAAAAAGCATGGAAAGTGGATGCCCTATCCTTCAGCTGGAAAAACCTATCAGTCTATGCCTTTCCCCCTCTGCCTCTACTCTCCAAGGTCTTACTAAAAATCAGACAGGAAACAAAAATGATCATAGTTGCTCCGAACTGGCCTCGCCAGCACTGGTACCCACTTCTAAGGAATATGTCTCAACTTCCTCCATGGTACTTGCCTCACATACCTCCTCTACTGTCTCAGCAGAACAATCAAATTCTGCACACTCCGCTCCAAACTCTGAATCTTGCAGCATGGCTGATCAATTAATTATTCAAATAACACCTCTCAGTAAATATGTGATGGATGTCATTTTGGAAACCAGAAGGCCTAGTACTAGAAAATCTTATGCTGATAAATGGAAGAGATTCTGTGCTTGGAACCAAGCACAAGGAACAGACACAGCAAAGCCCAGTATTCCACAGATTTTACTATATTTGACTGAGATGCTGGACAAGGGCGTATCTTTTTCTTCAGTAAAAATCCATGCCTCTGCCATCTCGGCTCATTACAACTCAGAGCCTCTCCTTTTTTCTCATCCTCTGCTTAAACAATATCTTAGAGGGGCCAAAAAATTTAAGGCCTCCCAGAAGATCTTCAACTCCTGCATGGGACCTCAGTTTTGTGCTGGATTAAGGCCTCCGAGAAGATCTTCAACTCCTGCATGGGACCTCAATTTTGTGCTGGAAAAACTCACCCTGCCTCTTTTTGAACCAGCAGCTACTGCGGATATAAAATTTCTATCTTGGAAAACAGCTTTTCTCTTGGCAGTCACTTCAGCAAGGTGGGTTTCAGACCTACAGGCTCTCATGGCAGTGGAGCCTTTTATTATATTTTACCCGGACAGGGTGTCCCTTAGGATCATTCCTTCTTTTATGCCTAAGGTGGTATCCAGTGTGGCGCTTAATCTTTTCCTTGAAAACCAACTTCTGAAGAAGCTTACTTTACAGATGGAGGGCTCCTCACAAGTCTCCGCAGAACTGCCAAAAAGAAGGCCGGGTCTTTATGGCATTCATCTACTGCTATGCCTCTTTCAACTGATCCCCAACTTGTGGCTTACATCGGCCTAGTTCCAGGATTTGGACCCGTTTCCACCACTCCAGATGTCGCGGGTACCTCTGAGGACGCCACACTAACCTTGGGCGGTAGCAGGTCTGCAGTGGCTGTTCCGGCGCTGGTTTCCAATGCCTGGGGGAGGTGCTGCATTTTCTGAGGAACCTTCTGAACTCTCCGAACCTTTGCAATCACTGGTTTCTAGGCAGACGTCCACCGGACCACTTAAAAGAAAAGAGAAAACATATTTCTCCCACAACAGAAAGCATGCCTAATTGGCAGGCTTTCAGTCAAAGCCTTTTCAGTGCCTTTATGTCACTGAGGCTTACCACTGCTGTTACTGGTTCCACGTCTCCTCTCCTGAGCCCTAGGCCTCAGCCTACTGAGACAGTTACTAGGGAAGAGGAAGTCCTTTCAGAGTCCATAGAGGAGTCACTGTCTTACAACTCTCAATTGTCTTGTCTCTTGGGATACGGATCCCCAGAGGAGAATTTAATGGACCCTGACTCCACAGCTGAAGACTTGACTTTTGGTGAAACTTATCAGCAGGAAGAAGGAGCACTTTAAATGGAAATCCTCAGAAATGACCGAGGTATAAGAGTTATAACGACCTCATTCAAATGAAAACCCCTAGCCCATCTGCTGTTCCTGTTATCCAGCCTGCCTTTTTAGATGCCTTTTCTTCAGCATCTCTGAACCCTGGCTTCCATCCTCCTACTTCATGCAGACCAGACAGGCTTTATAAGGTGCCTGACACTGCTAAGCTTCTGCTTAAGTGCCCACCTGCTGATCCTGCCATTATATCTGTCTCTACGGACAAAGCCTGCAAACTCCTACCTACTACCACCATTCTCCCTGCTGATAAAGACAGCAAGACCATGGAAAGGTTGGGCCAAAAGATGTATACTTCAGCTACCTTGGCCTTCAGAGCTGCAAACTACCAGACTCACCTGGCCCAAGTATGCCTTGTCCCTCTTAGAATCTGCCACCAGACGTCTGGCAGATATTCCAGATTTCCCTGTCAAACGATCACTGTTCTCTCTCTCCTTGCTCTCTTCCCAGGTTACCAGACACGATCAAGTGTAGTTACGATGCTGCTGAATCCTCATCTAGGTCAGCAGTATTTGCCTTATACAGATGCTCTTGGCTTCGCCTACAAACCCCTGCAAGATGATTTCAGGGCAAAGCTCATTGAAGCTCCTTTGGACAATGCTCCACTTTTTGGTTCTAAAGTAACAGAAAAACAATCAAAAAGCTAGCACACAGTGGTGTAATAATCCTTATTAAGGTTTAATAAAGCATGTTATTCAGGCAAAAACAGACCAGTTTTGGCAAAAGCATCATTAAGCCTTCTTCAGTGTGAAAAGAATCAAATAAATCATGCCCTTTTATATAACATGAAATAAACAATACTCCTGATTGGTTGGCTCTAATTGTTCATTAAGACCTGGTGGAAACAATCCTCCCAACTTGATAATCCACTTATCTTTATTGTTAAGTATAGTATGCCAACCAGATTTATTAACCCTGCCCCCAATAATCCTATCAATGATGGTAAACCTAAAATTGGCTGTAGTGTGTACCAGAGTGTTTATGTAATGCATTGGTTAATCTTTTCTGCCTGATGTCACTCATGTTAGGATATACATATCCTGACTGGTCGAGAGGTTTGTCCTATGTAAAAAGCCAAACAGGAACATGTTGCCTGATAGATGACCCAATCTGTTCCACAATTTGCCAGAAATTTTATATCAAAAACTGTTCCTAGATTATCAAGTTGGGTGGATTGTTTCCACTTGGTATTAATGAACAATTATAGCCAACCAATTAACAGGGGTATTGTTTATTTCATGTTATATAAAAGGGCATGATTTGTTTCTTTTCACACTGAAGAAGGCTTAATAATGGTTTTGCCTGAGTAACATGATGTTATGTTGTCCTATCTCGCCTTTATTCTTGCTGGTTGGGTTTGGAGCCGTACCTCAGCTCTAACTCGGCCACATACCAAAGCTCAAGAGCTTATACTGGCTCAAGGCTGCAATCTATCCCAGGATGCCTAGCGGCTGTTCCCCAAATCTTGTTTGCCGCTTGAAGCATCGGGATGGTCTTCGCTGGCTCAGGCTAGTAATTACCTTTATTATACATCTTTTTACTTTATTTTTCACAAAAAAACTTTCTTGGAGTCTACTATACCTTCCCATCCAAGTAGTGCTTGTGTGTTTTTTGTTTTATTACATGGGTGTGTCTTCAGCTGTTCTCTATAGGGCCCTTGTTTTTTCTTTTATCCCCCTTAAAGAATCAGTTTAAGTTAGAGGATTCTTTCCTTTTAACCCGTGTTTTTCTTCAGGACTTCTTCCCCTTTTTCTTAAGGAGTCACTGTTTATTAGAGGCATCTTTAACGTAGAGACTTCTCCTCCCACCCCTTTTCTTTCCTAGTTAAAAAAAAAACCTTCTTTCTATTGTAGTTGTTAGTTATTATTATTCTTATTGCTAGTAGTTGGTTTTCCAAAATGTCTAAAGAATCTATCAAAGAATCAAGACTGCCTGGGTTTAAAAAGTGCGATTCATGCACCCAGAAAATGCTTCTAATGGACAGACATAAATAAGTTGTGTGTATTGTCTAGGAGCAGTCCATCTTCATGATTCTTGCTCCATTTGTCATGGATTTAGTGCAAGGGTCTTACAGGAGAGAAAAAAATAAACTCATTTTGAGGGGTTTCCTGAAGGGCACTTTTGAAGAAGGTAATCAGGCCTCAAAATTGGACAAGTCAAAAAAGTTTGCTCCGGTGTCCGAGCCGTCAAGCAGTCACAAGGAAGTAGTATCTTTGGAGCTGAAGGTTATTGGTTGCGTCAAATCTGGCCCTCCCTTGGTTCCATCTTAGTCTTCAGAACAGTCGCCGAATAAGGAGTCTGTCACCGTCATTGGAGCCAATACACTCAGTGCTGCAATCTCCTTTATTACAGTCTGTGGCAAGTAGGTCATCGACCCATTCCACTCTATCCTCCAGATTATCGGACGATGACATGGAGCGGATGGTGAAGAGGTTGCTGACGCGGGCCCTGGCACAAATTATTTCGAGCCCAGCCCATCGGGATGTGGAGCCGACCACTGTATCTGAGATGCCATCTATTCCTCCTCCGAGTTCAGAGCCAGTGTGTCAGGAAGACGTTGTGCTGGAAACGGCGGGGCCAGTAATCACCCACGATATCTTGTCTCAGACATCCGCTCTGATCTCGTCGATACTGTCTTCTGTCTTCGGATCTGGGAGCTGACACTCCCTGGTCGTCTCAGAGGGGGAGAGTCAAGTTGGACTCTTGTTGGAACCGACTCTCCTACTCTGCTCTTCGACACAGGTGAGTTAGGCTCCCACATCAGCCTCAGGGCTACCATTCTCGGTGCCAGGGAGATCTCCCAGTCCCTCGGGACTGGAGTCCCTCTCTGCCCAGGATTGCGGTGCTTCAAGGTGATGAGTGTGCTCTCCACTGATTCTGCTCCACCTTCAACTCCAGCCACTCTTTCCCCATAATGGGCCGGCATCTGCTGCTTCATCATCACTCCATCAGCCCCAGAGTAGATAGTCAGTGCCCCAAGAAACCCCAATGGGTGGGACCTCTTCCGACACCTCCCCGTAACATCCCCCCGAAGAAACAGTGCAAGAGGAAGCACACAGACTCCCCTGAGTCTGTCCCTTTTGATTCTGACTTAGAGGATTCAGAAGGGTCCCCACGGTCTCCCTTTGAGGATGTCTCTTTTTCAGACATCCTTGAGATCCTTAAGCAGAGGGGCGGCTGGAAATCCCTCTCCCCTTCTGAGGATGAGTCGGTATACCTGGAGGCATTTGGCTTTCGCCTCTCCACCTCTTGGGTGTCTCCGCCCTTCGACCCTCTCCTAGGTGTTGAGTCAGAAGATGTTGGACTCTCCGGAGTCAGTGGACCCCATTCCGAGGAGGCCAAATAAATTCATTTCGGCCCCAGAAGATAAACAATACTTAAAGGGAGTTCCAGTAGATGCGATGGTGGTGGCAGTGGCCACAAAGGAGGAGTTAGCTGAAACTTCTGCATCTGTCCATCCAGCGAACAAGGAGTCTCGTACGATGGACAGATGTGGGAAGCATACGTTCTCCTCAGTGGCCTTTACCTTATGGTTGCTGAATTAATTGTCACATTTCACCCGACTCCATAGCGATCTCCTTAAAGAGCTGTTAGATACCCTACAAGGTGCTACAGCCCAGAGTTTATCGGGTAAGGTAAATTCCCAGCTTGTAATCCTTAACCTCCATCACAAACTCCTCCATAAGCCTCATCTCCTATGCAGCCAATGGAGCAAGCAGGGCAGCAGGCACAGGAGTAGCTCTTAGGAGACATTCCTGGATGCGCCTTTGTGAGTTTGCCGAACTCTTCAAATCTTCCTTTATTGGTGCCCCTTTTGATGGCTCGTCTTTGTTTGGGCCAAAAGTAAAAGACACACTTACTAGGAGCCAGCAAGATGGCAAGACTCTATCTGCCTTTGGAGTATGTTTTTCTGCCCCTACCAGACCTTATCCTAAAGGTCAAAAGAGCAGGAAAATGTGGATGTTCATCGTGTTACCCTGCTGCAGTCATCACACTTGGGTTATCCTGTCATCAGGCGGTCCCGCAGTCGGCCGGAATTCCAAAGTCTTGGTCCGGCGTCGGTCGCTGTTGCTTCTTCCCTGACATCAGTGTGCCAGGGGTATATATAATGCATCCGACGCCATTTTCTTCAGTCTGTTTTGCCGTGCGGTGCCCGAAGCAGAAGCAGTTCACAAGTGCCGGTCGGCCGACTCCTGAGATTTTCGAAGTCGAATTTCAGATCCAAAGTCTTCAATAAAGCTAAGTACCCCATTGGGGAAACTTTTCTTGCCTCAGACCGATGTCAGAAAAAGTTAACAATTGTATTTCTTGTGGGAAGCAAATACCTCATAAGGATTTTCATTCTTACTGCATACCTTGCCTAGGCCCAGACCACGGCGTCACTGGTTGTAGTTTTTGTGCTAGGCTTAATAAGCGTACTATAAAAAGATGCTTTGGTTTCGCACGACACTACTTAGGTAGAAAATTTAACTACACAATGCCGTCTGAGCATCCGTCTAACGGCGTGCACAAAAAACGCAAGGATAAGGACAGGCAGCCTAGACCCAAGCCAGACTCCGAGGCCTCGGCTGGACCGGTCTTCAGTGAGGCTCCGACGCAGCCCCTGACTACCGCAGATTTGGAACCCAAGATCGCTTCGGAGCCTTTGGCGGAGAGTGCTAGGCCGACACAGCCATTTTGTTTAGCCCCTACCAACGACACAGCAAAAAGAGATGTCGGTGCTGCAGAAACACCTTCGGTTTCTGAAGGCGTCTTCAGACCGACGCTCACCATAAAAACTTATCCTAAGCTTAAGACTCCTATTAAACCTAAAAAGACTGCACTTCAGTCTCCAGTTCAAGGCCCCATGCCTAAGAAACAGATGCTTAAAATGGCTGAAGCTTTGATCTCTTTAATCAGGGGTTCCCAACCCCCACCCGACAAAAGGCCTAGACAAGAGGAAGATTATGCCTCCTCTGATAAAGTGTCCATTTCCTCTGAGGACCAAGATTACTCCTTCTCCCCCTATGAACATTCTGATGCTGAGGATTCTATTCCCTCAGCTTCTCCTCCTGAAGACTACTACTCCTTTGGGGAAACTTTACACACTATGAGGGAACATTTTCACTGGGAAGGTCAAGACTACTCTGACTCAAAGAAAAGGCTCAGAGTTTCTTTTACTCCCCCAGCACAAACCACTTGCCATCCCCCCAGTTTTAGACATTGTGGATGATGTTTCCTTAGAATCTAGTTTGAACCCAGATTCTCTGCCTCCTGCTCCAGCCAAACCTGACAGATACTATAGAGTGCCTGATTCCCACAAATTCCTTTATAAAAACCCTGTTGCTGATCCAGAGACCATCTCCCAGGGTCCCAAAAGGGCTAAGGCTTCTATGGCAAAAAATCATGTACCCTCTGAAAGGGACTCCAGAGCACTAGACAGGTGGGGGAAAAAGGTTTACACCTTAGCCACTCTAGCTATGAGAGCACTAAATTGCCAATTTCACATGCTAAAATATCAGCAATTTCTAATGTCTCAGTTAAAACAAAAAATGAGCACACTCCCTCAACAGTCTGAATTGAAAGAAATGCAGGATCTGTTGCATGCAACTGAACAGGTGGGCAAACATACTTTACAATGTGGGTTTGATTCTTTGGAGGCTTCCTGCAGAGCAGCTGTCACTGGGTCTGTTATACGTAGGCATGCTTGGTTAAAGGAACAAACTCTGCCTGATCATGTTAAAGCAAAGCTTCTAAATTCTCCCTTACAGCAGGATGTTCTTTTTGGAGTTGAAGCAGAAGTCGTCTTAAAGAAAATGAGGGATAAGGCAAAATCTATGCAGACAGTCAAAGATTTTCTACAGGTACAGCCCCCTCGCTTCAGCAGAAATTGGCCAGCAAAAAATTGGTCCTTTCCAGCTACTGACAGACCACAGAGGGGTAAATACAGACGTCCAAGAGGCAGAGGACAACCACATGCCCAATACAAACCTCGACAATGGGGTACTGCAACACAGAAGGGAGAAGACAGGTCCCAAACTATCAGAAGGCAAACTCAATGACTTGCACCCCATCTGGACAAGCAACACTCTCTTGGCAGCCCCCTTGGGAGGAAAACTCGCACTTTTTTCAGACAACTGGCACATTGTCGCAAAGGACAAATGGCTCCTAGACATAATTTCACGAGGATACAGATTCCATTTTCACACCTTGCCAATGAAAAGAGGAATGCCAAACCTGCCACAAAATCAATGGGCAGAGGCACAAAAACAAATTACAACTCTCGTGGACATGAGAGCCATTCAGCTGGTACCTACATGAGAGCAAGGCCAAGGATTTTACTCAAGACCCTTTCTAGTCCCCAGAAAGGACAATGCCTGGAGACTAATTCTGGACCTTTCAATTCTAAACACCTTCTTACAAGTACCATATTCAAGATGCTAACACTACAGCAGCTTCTTCCCATGTTGGGCAAGAAAGCATGGCTAGTAACGTTGGACCTCAAGGAGGCATACCTGCATGTCCCTGTCAAAGTTGCAGAAGATACCTCCGTTTCATTGCAGGTCCAACCCATTACCAATTCTCTGCACTGCCCTTTGGCTTATCTACTGTGCCCAGGGTCTTCGCAAAATGCCTGGCACCAGTAATTGCATACTGCAGACAAAGAGGAATTCAAATATACCCATACCTGGATGACTGCCTCATCCAAGCAAAAAGCAAGGACATTCTCTTTCAACATCTGGCTTTTGTAAAACATCTTCTAAGTTGCCTGGGGTATACAGTAAACAAAAAGAAATCGAAACTAGTACCCTCACAAAATGACATTCCTGGGTGCCAGCTTGAATACAACGGCCCAGAAGGCTTATCTGACGCCAGGCAAACAACTACAACTGACTCAATATTTCAAAACAATGGCAACAAAGACCCAACTACCTGCAAGAAAAACTCTGCAGGCCTTGGGCTTCATGGCATCTTGCATACTACTAATACCATTTGCAAAGCTGCATATGAGGAAATTACAGTGGTACCTAAAAAGCGTATGGTCTCAACACAGCCACAGCTTGGACACAATGATATCTCTCATTCCCTGCCTACAACAGTAGTTTCTATGGTGGTCACAGGCATGTCACCTCAACAAGGGTCAGCCTTTCACCTTGCCCCCAGCCAGGCAAACTATGACAACCGATGCATCGGACTATGCCTGGGGGGCACACATGGCAGGACAGTGCGTTCAAGGCATATGGACTGCAGATCAAAGGAATCTGCACATCAATCAAAAAGAGATGCTAGCTGTACAGAATGCTCTGACAGCCTTCAAGAACCTATTACATCCAGGAACAACGTACAATAAGGACGGACACCACCACAGTAATGTGGTACATAAACAAGGGGGTACACACTCCTACCCTTTATGCAGGCAAGCAATGACCTTGTGGAACACAACTCTGGCTTCCCAAGTTGTTACAAGCTCAATTTCTGCCAGGAAAAAAGAACACATTGGCAGACGACCTCAGCAGCAACATCATGGATCCCCACGAGTGGAAACTGGATCCACAAGTATTTGCAATGATAACTCAAAAATTGGGCCTTCCAGACATAGTTTTGAGGACTGACAAACAGGTCTATCAGCTAACAAAATTTTGTACAAGGACACTTCATCAAGCTTGGAAAGTGGACGCACTCTCATTCAGTTGGAAAAACCTGACAGTATATGCCTACCCTCCATTGCCTCTCCTCACAAAGGTGCTTCTGAAAGTCAGAAAGGAGAGACCACGACTGATACTCATAGCCCCAGACTGGCCACGCCAGCACTGGTACCCACTATTGAGGAATATGGCCCAGGGCCCACCTTGGATTTTACCAAAAATTGCCCATTTGCTCACACAGCAAAACAATCAGATTCTACACAGCCAGCTCAAAACCTTAAATCTGGCTGCATGGCACATCACCTAAGCATCCAACCAGCTCCTCTTTCCCAAGCAGTTATGGATGTTATTCTGGAAGCTAGGAGGCCCAGCACCAGGAAGGCCTACTCGGACAAATGGAAAAGGTTTTGTGCCTGGAACCAAGCTAAAGGCCAAAACACACTTCAGCCTCACATGCCTCAGATTCTACAGTATTTAACTGAGATGTTGCACAAAGGACTTTCTTTTTCTTCCATTAAAATCCATGCATCAGCTATTTCAGCCCACTACAACACGGATCCACCCTTATTTTCACATTCACTTCTAAGGCAGTTCCTCAGAGGGGCAAAAAACATTAGGCCCCCCAGGAGAGCACCTACACCAACATGGGACCTCAATTTTGTTCTGGAACAACTTATGCTACCTACCTTTGAACCAGCTTTCTCTGCAGAGCTACAGTTTCTATCATGGAAGACTGCCCTGCTGTTTGCAATAACTTCAGCTAGAAGAGTCTCAGAGCTGCAGGCACTAATGGCAGTGGAACCTTTCCTCATTTTCCATCAAGACAGAGTTTCTCTATGAACTAATCCCTTCCTTCATGCCTAAGGTGGTTTCCAGTGTGGCTTTTAATCAAACCATCCACTTACCCACCTTCTTCCCAAATCCACAGAACAAAGGAGAAAGACTCCTGCATTCCTTGGACTTTCACAGGCAACTTAGTTACTACTTGGATAAAACTAAGGTTTTCAGAAAATCTGACCAGCTCTTTGTATCCTATGCTACAGCTTCACAAGGGAAGGCTATATCAAAACAAACCATTTCCAAATGGATAGGACATTGCATTCGTTTTTGCTATACCCATCATGGAAAACCAGTTCCTGCTACCATCAGGCCCCACTCTACCAGGGCAACAGCTACATGTACAGCCTTCCTCAGGGGGGTTCCAACCAAGGAGATTTTGGAAGCTGCAACTTGGAGTTCAGTACACACCTTTACCAAACACTATCACTTACCACTAAGACTAGAGCTGGCTTCTCCACTGCAGTTCTGCAGGGCCTTCTAGCCTCCTCTATGACTCCTCCACCCATCCTTAGCTTTGGGATTCTACCCAAGTGTGATGACTGCAGCAGGGTAACACGATGAACATAGTACAGTTTTGTACCTACCATACATGTAGATGTTCGAGTGTACACCCTGCTGCAGTCCGGGTTACCCTCCCTCCCTCCATCCCCTCTGATCTAACTGGCTAAATCTCTACAGTACCTTCGTGATGTATTTGCTTATAGCTGGAGGGATTTTGTGTTTGTGCTAAAATTTCTTAAATTGGTACTAATTACTGACCACCTTTTTGGGGGCACCTGACATCTGGGGCAAGAAAAACTGAAGAAAATGGCGTCGAATGCATTGTATATACCCCTGGCGCACTGACGTCAGGGAAGGAGCGACAGCGACAGACGCCGGACCAAGACTTTGGAATTCCGGCCAACTGCGGGACTGCCTGACGACAGGATAACCCAAGTGTGATGACTGCAGCAGGGTGTGCACTCGAACATCTACATTTATGGTAGGTACAAAACTGTACTTTCTGGAAGTCCAAAGGAGCTTTGTCGGATGCTCGCGGTGATCCTTCCCCCCCTGGGGCAGAGGGGGGGAATAACAATGGAAGATGCTGTCCATGGGGCGGGGGGGTCCACAAAACCAGGGTGACAGATACGTTGTCCTTTCGGCCCTTCCAGCGCTCCTGAAAGGAGGCCAGACTGCCTCTGGAGGCAGTCAGGGAAGACTATCACTGTACCCAGCAGCCTGGCTGAAATTTACTCAAGACAAATGGGTACAGTCCATTATATCCAGGCGATACTACATTCCTTTCCGCTGTCCACCTCGTCCATCAAAGTCTATCCCAGACATTCCACCTGGTCAAAGGGATCAAGCAACCCTAGAAATTTAAAGCTTGCTATGAAAATGAGACATCCAAGAAGTCCCCGCAGACCAGATCGGATCCGGATTTTACTCAAGTTTCTTCAGTTCCAAAAATGACAGGGGACTGGAGACCAATATTGGATCTCAGCAAACTAAACAAGTCGGTAAAGAAGGCAAAGTTCCAGATGGTAACACTGCTGTCTATACTCCCTTTTCTGGGACAAGACACTTGGATGTGCTCTTTAGATCTTCAGGACGCGTACTACCACATAAAGATGGACAGGCACTGCAGAAGATTTCTACACTTCCGGCTGGGAGCCAGTCATTATCAGTTTAGAGCTCTGCCCTTTGGCCCAACTACAGCCCCCAGTTTGTTTACCAAATGCATGGCAGTAGTCACAGCTCATCTGTGATATCAAGGATTCCAGGTCTTTCCATATTTAGACGACTGGCTCCTTACTGCCACCACCAAGCACCTACTAATCAGAGCCAGGGACACCACCATCCATCTCTGCTCAGACCTAGGCATTACTATAAATACTGTAAAATCTGCCTTGTTGTCATCACAGCGTATTACCTTTGTAGGTGCAGATTTAAACACAAACGACATGGTAGAAAAATTGCCTCAAGTGAGAGTACAGACGCTACACAGTCAAGTATCCACCCTACTCAAAAAGAAAAAGGTACAAGCAAAATTCTTCCTCAAGGTCTTAGTCTCAGTGGCAGCGGCGATAACACTAGTCCCACTGGCACGACTACAGATGTGGATTTTACAGCTGCTCCTCTTTGCTCAGTGGTCCATGCAGGAGTTACCCATGTCTCACAGGATTCTCATTACGGATTCCTGCAAGAGGAATCTACTGTGGTGGCATCAGTCCACTCAGGTAACAGTGGGCAGACAGTTTGTACTTCCCCAGCCTGTTGCTACAGTAACCACGGACGTGTCCCAAATAGGGTGGAGGTAACATTATCTGGGACAGACTGTCCAAGGGGTTTGGAAAGGTCACAGGTACCGTTTGTACTTCCCCAGCCTGTTGCTACAGTAACCACGGACGTGTCCCAAATAGGGTGGAGGTAAAATTATCTGGGACAGACTGTCCAAGGGGTTTGGAAAGGTCACAGGTACCATTTGCACATAAATGTCCTAGAGATGAGGGCGTTGCTTCTGGCATTGCAAGCATTTCAGAACTCTCTATTGCAATTCAGACAGACAATATGTCTTTGGTATGGTACCTCAGGGGAACCAGATCCTATCCCCTATGATGAGCGGCCCAGAGAGTCTGGCAATGGGCAATTTCTTCTCATCGCTTTTTGACAGCAATGCACATCCCGGGGAAATCCAATGTAATAGCAGACAGGCTAAGGAGAGCAATTCTCATGCCTCATGAGTGGCCCCTAATTCAGGAAGTTGCGAATCAAATTTTTCGCAAATGGGGCCAGCCTTGCTGCGACCTTTTTGCCACTCCATTCACTTCCAAATGCAGCAACTACTTTGCCCTAACTTCCCCTCTGGGGGATTCACTTGAGGGATGCACTCGTCCACGATTGGCCCCCGGGACGACTTTATGCTTTCCCCCCCATTTCCATCGATTCCGAAGGTGATTCAGAAAGCCAAGTCATTGGGTCACAGGTTAATTCTCATTGCTCCTTACTGGCCTTGTCAGATATGGTTCCCCTTCCTTTGGCCCCACCTTCAGGAGGACCCTTGGATCCTGGAGTCTGTGCCTAATCTTCTGACACATCAGTCAGGAATGCTCCATCCTGCTCTTCAGAGCCTCAAGCTGTCAGCTTGGTTACTCCATTTCCAATCTTAGCCAGGCTTCCAGAATTATCCCCTGTAGTATGTCGCATTCTGTTTTCCTCGCACAAAAAGACGACTTGGAAACTTTACGCAAGCAAATGGAAGAGGCTCTCTTGTTGGGTAGACAAAAAAAAAAACAGATCCCTTTACAGCCCCTATAACTGCAATTTTGAAATTTCTAACAGAAGTCTTTAATCAAGGAGCAGTGGCGGCCACAATTTAAGTGCAATTAGCTGCTATATCAGATTATCATGCGGGAGACCTCTGATCCAATGTAATGTCCCATAGAATATGCAAAGCTTTCCTCAGGGTTACTTTTCTGTTAAGACCACCCTTAAGAGAACCTCCATCCCCATGGGATCTAAATTTAGTATTATTATCTTTGATCCTTCCTCCCTTCGAATCAGCATCCTCTTGTTCACTGAAATTTTTATCTTGGAAAGCAGTTTTTCTAACAGCAATTACTTTAGCTAGGAGAATTTCAGAGTTGCAAGCTTTGTCTATCCGTCCTCCATATTTGATCTTCCACAAAGATAAGAGTTTCTCTCCGAACAAATCTTCCTTCTTACCAAAAGTTTGTTCTGAAGTGAATTTAAACCAATCTGTAGAATTGCCTGTGTTTTTCCTAGCTATGGCAACAAGGCGGAATATAAACTTCACCAATTGGATGTGCATAGACAGTTGCATTTTTACTTGCATAGGACGGAAGATTTCAGAAAGTCAGATCAGTTGTTTCTTTCTGATTCAGAAAATAAAAAAGGCTTGGCAGTCTCAAAAGTTACTTTGTCCAAATGGCTTACTGAGACCATCACCTATGTCTATAATTATCATAATAAAGAACCGACAAGGAAAGTTAAAGGAAATTCGACTAGAATGGTGTCTACTTCATTGCCTTTCAATCCAGACTTCCATTGGATTCAGTTTGTGCTGCTGCTACATGGGTTAATCCTCACACCTTTATCTCTCATTACAAAGTAGATGTGGCCTCCTGGAACAGGGCATCCTTTGGTTCCACTGTCCTGAAGCGTTTATTCCCTTGAGCCACCCAAGAAAAAGGTGCTGGGGATTCTGTCTCAACCAGCAAGAATGAGGGCGAGATAGGACAACATTACATAAAGAAGTTATGTATTCGCCATAACGTTCCATGCTTGTTGTCCAGTATCTCGCCTTCATTCTTGCATCCCACCCATCCATTCCTTCTCCTGGAGGATCTGGAGGACTTTACAGTTGCCAAATATGGTCTAATTCCCTTCTTATCTCTTTACCTTTATGACCAATATATTTCATACATTTTCCTTTCTGTATGTTAGCATACTCTAGGGAGTAGTCTCTCAAACGAGATCTGGGGAGCAGCCGCTAGGATCCTGGGATAGGTTGTAGCCTCGAGCCAGTAGAAGCTCTCGAGCTTTGGTATGCGGCTGAGTCGGAGCTGTGGTTTTGGCTCCGAACCCAACCAGCAAGAATGAAGGCGAGATACTGGACAACAAACAATGGAGCATTATGGCGAGTACATAACTTCATTTTTTATTCAACTTTAATAAGGATTCTTACGCCACTGTGTTCTGGCCTTTTGATTGTTCTACATTGAAGTGTTTTGGGCAGTGCACGTGCCGTAATTGCAAGGGTTTATTTTGTTTCTAAAGTAACATACCTTTTCAAATCTCTGCAGCAAAAGGGCAAAGAAATGCAGGCCCTTAAGCATTTACTGGTTTCATCAATCACCAAGTTTCACAGAAACTGTCCAGCAAAAACTCAGTTTATTAGGAAGCACTCCCGTCCTGCCCCTCCTCCAAGGCCTAGTAAGCCCACAAGGAAATAACCCCCTCCAGCTAGAGCGTCATCTCCCTCTAACCAGCGAACTCTTTCAGGACAGTGCAGGTAGCATCTGATTACCTGCCAACCCTGCCCCTCCCCCCTTCCGTACCACTTTATTGCTCTCCTCTCTCACGGTCTTCCTGTTTGGACCCATTTGACCTCAGACAAGTGGGTCCTGTCCATACTTCAAAATAGTTAATTTTTATGTCCTGGATCTCCCTTACCCATAGGGTGAGACATACCGCACCTACCTGCTCAGCAACTGCAGACCCTGTTAAGTCAGGATGCCATAGAGACAGTCCTCTCAACAGCAAAAGGAAGAGGATTCTATTCAAGGCTCTTCCTGGTCCCCAGGAAGGATGGACCCTGGAGACTTCTTCTAGACCTCTCCTATCTCAGTCTTTTTCTGAAGGTCCTTACCTTCTAAATGCTGATCCTGCCAGCCCTTTTCCCAATCATAATTCCACAAGGATTCCTAGCTACATTAGATATAAAGGATACTTATCTCCACATCCCGATCAAACCCACCCACAGGAAATGCTTGTGATTCTTGGTGGGTTCCTCTCACTTGCAATTCTATGCCTTGCCCTTTGGACTCTCCACCACACCCAGAGTCATCACCAAATGCTTGACACCAGTGGTAGCTTACTGCAGGACAAAGGGAATACAGATATTCCCTTAACTGGATGACATGCTGCTCCAGGCTGCCCGCCAAGAAACCCTCCAAGGGCACATCCACTCCTTCAATCACTGGGATTCCAGACAGACTTCCCCAAATCTTATCTTCAGCCAACCAAAGACATTGTATTCCTCGGGTGCAGGATCCACTCAGATTTCATGGAGGCATACCTACCTCCACCAAAAGTGAGTTAATTGACAGAACATCTCCTGCTGGTCCTTCACTCCACAGTGTATTGAAAGGCAATACCTCAAACTTCTGGGCTTCATGGCAGCTACCATACCCATGGTTCCTTTAGCAAGATTGCACATGAGAAAGCTGCAGTTGTACCTTTGGTCAGTCTGGAAGCAATACAACCACTCTCTGGAGCACACTGCGCCCCTACTACCCTGCCTAAAAAAGGAAATACTACGGTGCTTGTCTCAGGTGAATCACTTCCCAGGCCTTCCTCTCCAACCACCTCAACCCACTCAACCCACTCAGGTCATGCACACAGACGCCTCAAACCTGGGGTGGGGAGCCACCCTCGGCCACCGAAAGGTGCAGGGCCTGTGGCCAAGTCAAATCAGAACACATCAATGCCAGGGAGATGAGGACAATCCTTCTAAGCCCTCCAGGCATTTCTCCCCGTCTTACAGCAGGGACCACTTCTGATATAAACAGACAACACCACTGTACTGTAGTATATCAACAAACTGGGAGGGACCAAGGTCCTGCCTGATCTGCAGATAGGCCCTTTTGGTTTGGGAATTTGCCACCTCACAGGGAACAACCCTGCAGGTGACCTGCATTCCCTCTCTCCATGACTCACAAGCAGATTAGTTGAGCAGAACCAGCACAAACAACAACAAATGGATGCTTCACAGAGATGTCTTCCTGGATCTAGTCCACAGGTGGGGTTATACCTCAAATAGACCTATTTGCCTCCACCATCAACAGGCATCTGCACCAGGGCACCAGATCCACAGGCACTGGCAAACAGATGCCTTCTCAATTTCCTGGAAGGGGAAATATCTAAATGCATTCCCCCCTTTCCCACTCATTCAGAAGGTCCTGCTGAAAATACAGCAGGACAATCCAAAAATCTTGTTGGTGACTCCCTACTGGCCCAGACAGCACTGGATGTTCGTGTTACACTGCTGCAGTCATCACACTTGAGTTATCTGCCATCAGGCGGTCCCGCAGTCGGCCCGAGTTCCAAAGTCTTGGTCCGGCGTCGGTTGCTGTTGCCTCTTCACTGACGTCAGTGCGACAGGGGTATAAAAGAGGCAGCCGACGCCATTTTCTTCAGTCTTTCTTGCCGCGCGGTGCCCGAAGCAGAAGCAGTTCACAAGTGCCGGTCGGCCGACTCCTGATATTTTCAAATCGAATTTCAGACCGAAGTCTTCAATAAAGCTAAGTACCCGCTAGAACCTTTTCTTGCCTCAGTCCGATGTCAGAAAAAGTTAATTGCATTTCTTGTGGGAAGCAAATACCTCATAAGGATTTTCATTCTTATTGTATCCCTTGCCTAGGCCCAGACCACGACGTCACAGGTTGTCGGTTTTGTGCTAGGTTTAACTAACGAACTATTAAAAGTCGGCTTGATTTCGCCCGACATTATTTTGGTAGAAAATTTAATTATACCATGCCGTCGGAGCAACCAACGACCAGGATGCATAATAAGCGCAAAGATAAGGACAGGCAGCAGAGACCCAAACTAGACACCGAGGCCTCTGCTAGGCCAGTCGCCGGTTCTCCGGTTTTCAGTGAGGTGCCTATGCAGCCCCTGACGACCGCTGATTTAGAACCCCAGCCTGCATCCGACTCTCAAGCGGAGATTGCAGGGCCTCCAGAGCCTTGGTCTTTAGGCCCTTCCAACTCCATGGCTGAAGGGGATTCCGGTGCAGTTGAAAGGCCGTCAGTTGCTGAAGGTGTCTTCAGACCGACTACACTTACTATTAAATCCTTTGCAAAATTGAAAACTCCATTAAAAGTAAGGAAGCCTGTACAGTAGTCTCCAGCGCAAGGCCCCATGCCTAAGAAACAGATGCTTAAGATGGCCGAAGACTTAATTACCCTAATCAGGGGTTCCCATCTCCCACATGACAAAAGGCCTAGACAGGAGGACTACACTTCCTCTGACCAGGTTTCCATTACCTCAGATTCTTCTGAGGAACAGGAGTACTCTTTTCCCCCTTATGAAGACTCTGATGCTGAAGAGTCTATTCCTTCAGCTTCTCCCCCAGAAGACTACTCTTTTGGGGAAACTTTACATACCATGAGGGAACATTTCCACTGGGAAGGCCAGGATTACACTGATTCTAAGAAAAGGCTCTGAGAGTTCCTCTTACTACCCCAGCACAGACCCCTTGCTATTCCACATGTGTTAGACATTGTGGATGATGTTTATTCAGAATCTAGCCTTAACCCAGATTTATTACCTCCTGCACCAGCCAAACCAGGCAGATACTACAGAGTCCCTGACTCACGTAAATTCCTATATAAAAGCCCTGTTGCTGACCCAGAAACCATTTCCCAGGGTCCCAAAGGGGGTTAAGGCCTCTATTGCTAAAAATCTTGTACCGTCTGAAAGGGATTCCAGAGCACTAGACAGATAGGGAAAGAAAGTATATACCTCAGCTACTAACTGAGGGCCTTAAATTGCCAGTTTCACATGCTGAAATATCAACAATATTTGATGTCTCAATTAAAACAAAAAATGAGCACACATACAGAGCAGCCTGATTACAAGGAAATGCAAGATTTGTTGCATGCAGCAGAACAAGTGGGAAAACATACTTTGCAAAGTGGATTTGATTTATTGGAAGCTTCTTGCAGAGCAGCTGTAACAGGGTCTGTCATTCATAGGCATGCTTGGTTAAAAGAGCAAACTTTACCTGATCATGTTAAAGCAAAGTTATTGGATGCACCCCTACAGCAGGATGTTTTATTTGGTGTGAAAGCAGAAGAGGTTTTAAAGAAAATGGAGGATAAGGCAAAATCTATGCAGACTGTCAAGGATTTTTTACAGGTTCAACCCCCTCGTTTCAGCAGAAATTGGCCCTTTACAACTTCTGACAGACCACAGAGGGGCAAATACAGACAGCCAAGGGGCAGAGGTCAGTCACAAGGCTCTTACAAGCCACGGCAATGGGGTGCCACAACCCAGAAAGGAGGAGAAGACAGGTCTCAAACTATCAGAAGACAATCACAATGACTTACCCCTCAGACTGCCAAGCAAATCACTCTTGCCAACTCCCTTGGGAGTAAAACTTACACTTTTTGCAGACAATTGGCACATCATCACAAAAGACAAATGGGTCCTAAATATTGTAACTTAAGGATACAGGTTCCACTTTCACACTTTACCAAGGGTAAAAGGAATGCCAAACCTGCCATCAAATCAATGGGCAGAGGCTCAAAGACAAATTACAGCACTCATGGACATGAGCCATTTAACAGGTTCCTACACAGGAGCAAGGACAAGGATTTTACTCAAGACTCTTTCTGGTTCCCCGAAAGGACAAAGCCTGGAGTGCCATTCTGGACCTTTCAATTCTAAACACATACCTGAAAGTACCCAAATTCAAGATGCTCACACTACAGCAACTTCTTCCCATGCTGGGAAAGAAGGCTTGGCTAGTAACGTTGGACCTCAAGTAGGCATACCTGCATGTCCCTATCAGACAAAATTGCAGAAGATACCTCCGATCTATAGCAGGTACAACTCATTACCAATTCTCTGCACTGCCCTTTGGCTTGTCTACTGCGCCCAGGGTCTTCACAAAATGCCTGGCACCAGTAATTGCATACTGCAGACAAAGGAATCCAGATATATCCATAACTGGACGACTGCCTTGTTCAAGCAGACAGCAAGGACATTCTTTTAAAACATCTGGCGTTTGTAAAAAACCTACTAAGTTGCCTAGGGTACACAGTAAACGAAAAGAAGTCAAAACTAGTGCCCTCACAAGACATAATATTCCTGGGTGCCAGCTTAAATACAACGGCCCAGATGGCTTATCTCACGCCAGACCAGCAAGGACAACTGACTCAGTACTTAAAATGGATGGCAACAAAGACCCAACTCCCTGCAAGAAAAATTCTGCAGGCCTTGGGATTCGTGGCATCTTGCATACTACTAATACCATATGCCAAACTGCATATGAGGAAATTACAATGGTACTTGAAAAGCGTATGGACTCAACACAGCCACAGCTTGGAAACAATAATACCACTAATTCCCTGCCTTCAATAGGAGTTTCTATGGTGGGCTCAGGCATATCACCTCAACAAGGGTCAGCCTTTCACCTTGCCCACAGCCAGGCAAACAATGACAACAGATGCATCGGCTTGCACCTGGGGAGCACACATGGCAGGACAGTGTATTCAGGGCAAATGGTCTGCAGATCAAATATATCTCCACATCAGTCAAAAAGAGATGCTAGCTGTACAAAATGCCCTAACAGCTTTCAAGAACCTCCTACATCCAGGACAACTTCTAATAAAGATGGACAACACCACAGTGATGTGGTACATAAACAAACAAGGGGGCACACATTCCTACCCCCCTATGCAGACAAGCAATGACCTTGTGGAACACAGCACTGACCTACCAAATTCAACTATAAGCACAATTCCTGCCAGGAAAGAAAAATACATCGGCAGACAAACTAAGCAGAAATATCATGGATCCTCACGAGTGGAAACTAGACCCACAAGTATTCACAATGATAACTCAAAAATGGGGGAGCCGGGACATGGATCTGATGTTCATCGTGCATACAGCTGCAGTCATAACAGATGGGTTCTCCTGCCGTCAGGCGGGTCCTCGGTAGGCCGAATTCCAAAGTCTAGGTCCGGTGTCGGTTGTCGTCGCTTCTTCCCTGACGTCAGTGCGACGGGTATGAAAGAACCAGCCGACGCCATTTTCTTCAGTCTTTTTTGCCGCGTGGTGCCCGGAGCAGAAGCAGTTCGCAAGTGCCGGTCGGCCAGCTCCTGAAATTGCGAAAATTTTGAAACCGAAGTCGTCTTGAAAGCTAAGTACCCCATTGGGGAAACTTTTCTTGCCTCAGACCGATGTCAGACAAAGTTAACAATTGTATTTCTTGTGGGAAGCAAATACCACATAAGGATTTCCATTCCCTCTGTATGCCTTGTTTAGGCCCAGACCACGATGTCTCGGGCTGTCGCTTTTGTGCTACTTTCAATAAATGCACTGTTAAGCGTCGGGCGGAGTTCGCCCAGCACTATTTTGGGAAAGCTTTTAACTATATAATGTCATCGGAGACTCCGACTCCTGTTTTGTCCAAAAAACGCAAGGACAAGGACCGATACGCGAGATCCGCGGCCTCCACAGACACCACGCCAAAACCGACTACACGTGGTCCGGTTCTCAGCGAGGCGCCCACGCAGCCCTTGACTACCGACGATGCTTCTCTGGCGGTGTCCTCTGTACCCGAGGCCACAGGTTCTTCGGCCCACACCCCTACTACTGATACCGAAACCACTGTTGGTGTTGAGCCTCATAATGTGGACAGGTCTACCTCCACCCATGGTGTCTTCAGACCTTCCTCTTCTTTTTCCATCAAGGCTTTTACTAAGTCTAAGTCAGCCATGCACTCCAAGAGACCTGCTACACAGGGCCCATCTCCAGGCCCCATGCCTAAAAAGCAGGTGCTTAAAATGGCTGAGGATTTAATTACTGTTATCAGGGGTTCCCAACCCCCACCGGACAAAAGGCCCAGAGTGGAGGAAGAATCACCCTCTTCTGATCAGGGCTCCATTATTTCAGAGCACTCTGATGAACAGGAACATTCTTCCTCCCCTTTTGAAGATTCTGATGCAGAGGAGTCCATTCCTTCTGTATCCCCCCAAGAGGATTACTCATTCGGGGAAACTTTGCATACCTTGAGGGAACACTTCCACTGGGAAGGCCAGGATTATTCAGATTCCAAGAAAATGCTTAGGGAATTTCTCTTGCTACCTCAGCACAGGCCTCTGGCGATACCTCCTGTCTTGGACATTCTAGATGATGTTTACTCGGAGGCCTGCCTTAACCCGGATTCCCTGCCTCCAGCCCCAGTCAAGCCGGATGGGTACTACAGGGTCCCTAACTCACACCAGTTTCTTTACAAAAGCCATGCTGCTGACCCAGAAACCATTTCTCAGGGCCCCAAGGGAATGAAGGCCTCTACTGCTAAAAATCCATTACCTTCCGAGAGAGACTCTAGATCCTTAGAAAGGTGGGGAAAAAAGGTATATACCTCGGCTACTCTAGCCATGAGGGCCTTAAACTGTCAGTTCCATATGCTTAAATATCAACAGTTTCTATTATCACAATTGAAAAGTATAATGTCGCAACCTGAACAACCAGATTTGAAGGAGTTGCAGGATATGATGCATAGTGCAGAACAAGTGGGTAAGCACACCTTACAATGTGGTTATGATGCTCTAGAGGCCTCAAGTAGAGCTGCTGTTACAGGATCAGTCATACGTAGACATGCCTGGCTCAGGGAACAAACCTTGCCTGATCATGTCAAAGCTAAATTACTAGATGCTCCTCTACAAAAGGATGTATTATTTGGTGCTAATGCTGAGGAGGTATTAAGGAAAATGGAGGAAAAAGCAAAATCTATGCAAACTGTTAAAGATTTTCTACAGGTACAACCACCACGTTTTAGTAGAAATTGGCCTTCAAAAAAATTGGTCCTTTCCAGCCACGGACAGACCCCAAAGAGGTCGATACAGTCGCCCAAGGGGCAGAGGGCAATCTCAAGGATCGTATAGAGGCAGACAGTGGCAAACTCCAACACCAAGAGGTGGCGAAGACAGTTCACAGCAATTCAGAAAACAAACCCAGTGACTTTCCCCTTTGCATGCCAAGCAAGGCTCAAATGGCAGCACCCTTAGGAGGAAAGCTGGCATTATTTTCAAAAAACTGGCATATTGTCACAAAAGACAAATGGATCCTGGACATTATAAACAGGGGCTACAGATTCCATTTTCACACCCTTCCAAAAATGAGAGGCATGCCGAACCTGCCACACAATCAAAGGGCAGAGGCTCAAAGGCAAATTTCAAAGCTCATGGGCATGAAAGCTATTCAAGAGGTACCTACTCACGAACAAGGTCAAGGTTTTTATTCCAGACTATTCCTGGTGCCAAGGAAGGGAACAGCTTGGAGACCCATTTTAGACGTATCCATCCTAAACACATTTTTACTCGTACCAAAATTCAAGATGCTCACTTTACAGCAACTTTTTCCCATGCTGGGCAAGGAGTCTTTGCTGGTAACATTGGAACTCAAGGAGGCATTACCTGCATGTCCCAATCAGACAAAGCTGCAGAAGATACCTCAGATTTCTTGCAGGTTCAATCCACTATCAATTCTCTGCATTGCCCTTTGACTTATCTACTGTGCCCAGAGTATTAACGAAATGCCTGGCATCAGTAATTGCCTACTGCAGACTTCAAGGGATACAAATATACCCTTATTTGGACGACTGCCTGATCCAAGCGGACAGCAAACACATACTTCTGGAACATCTGGCTTATGTAACAAGGTTATTGAATTCTCTGGGATACACAGTCAACAAAGAGAAATCCAGACTAACGCCATCTCAGAAAATAATTTTCCTGGGTGCCAACTTGGACACAAACACCCAGATGGCCTATCTTACGCCAGAGAAGCAGGGGCAACTAACTCAATACTTCAAGACACTAGCAGATTGCACCAGGCTGACTGCAAGGAAAATCCTGCAGGCTCTGGGATTCATGACATCTTGCATTCTACTAATCCCATGTGCAAAGTTGCATATGAGGAAACTTCAGTGGTGCCTAAAAAATCTATGGTCTCAACACAGCCACAGTTTGGAAACAATAATACCACTAATTCCATGTCTTCAAAAGGAATTTCTGTGGTGGGCTCAAGCATGCCAAACAAACACAGGTCTACCATTCTGCAAGCCTCAGGCAAATCAGGTCATCACAACAGACGCCTCGGACTACGCCTGGGGGGTGCACATGACAGACCGGTGCATTCAGGGCAAATGGTCCCAAAAGGAAAAGCACCTTCACATCATTCAAAAGGAGATGCTAGCAGTAGTAAATGCTATTACAGCTTTCAAAGACCTTCTGCGTCCAGGTCAACTATTGATAAGAACAGACCGATGTCAGACAAAGTTTGACACACGTAATGTGGTACATAAACAAACAAGGAGGAACACATTCATACCCCCTATGCAGGCAGGCTGACCATGTCACTTTGGAACATGGCTCTGGAATTTCAAATCGAGCTTCAAGCACAGTACTTGCCAGGCATGGAAAACACGCTGGCAGACAACCTAAGCAGAAATATGACAGACCCACACGAATGGAAGTTGCATCCTCAAGTTTTTGCAGAGATAATTCAAGCATGGGGAAGGCCAGACATAGATCTCTTTGCCTCCCACAAAAATCATCAATTGACAAAATTCTGCTCAAGGACATTTCATCCAAAGGCCTGGAGAGTGGACGCTCTCTCTTTCAGTTGGGCAGCACTGACAGTTTATGCCTTTCCACCTCTTCCTTTATTGCCCAAAGTACTTTTAAAAACCAGAGCAGACAGACCAAAGATGATTCTGATTGCTCCAGACTGGCCAAGACAACACTGGTACCCATTCCTGAGGAGCCTGACTCATTCCCCTCCATGGACCCTACCTCTAATGCCTCTTCTTCTGACTCAGCACAGCTACAAAACTCTTCACAGTCAGCTGAAAACACTCAATCTGGCCGCATGGAAGATTCCTTAACATCACAACAGACCCTACTCTCCAAGGAGATGCAGGATGTCATTTTGGAGGCCAGAAGGCCGTCTATTAGAAAAGCTAACTCCGCAAAATGGAAACGGTTTTGTGCTTGGAATGAGAAAAAGGGCCAAGATCCTGGAAAACTGAATTTACCTCAAATATTACAGTATCTAGCTGAGCTGCTAAGCAGTGGACTTTCATTCTCCTCCATCAAAATCCATGCCTCAGCCATTTCTGCAGAATACAACACTGATCCACCTTTATTCTCTCACCCCCTCTTAAGACAGTTCCTCAGAGGGGCTAAGAATATAAAGCCTCCAAGGAAACAACCAATTCCTGCTTGTGACCTCAATTTTATTCTAGAAAAGTTAACCTTGCCTCCTTTTGAGCCAGCTGCCTCAAAAGATTTGCAATATTTGTCCTGGAAAACAGCTTTCCTTCTGGCTATCACCTCAGCTCGTAGGGTCTCGGAACTACAAGCCCTCATGGCTGGTGCAGCGTTTTATCATCTTCCATCAGGACAGAGTTTTCCTACGAACCAATCCGTCCTTTATGCCAAAGGTGGTATCCAGGGTAGCTTTAAATCAGGCCATACACTTACCTACCTTTTACCCTAACCCCCAAAACAAAGGGGAAAGGCACATTCCTTGGACATCCATAGACAGCTGCGTTACTATTTGGACAGAACAAAGCCTTTCAGGAAATCAGAACAACTCTTTGTGTCCTATGCTGTAGGAGCTCAAGGGAAGCCAATTTCCAAACAGACAATTTCAAAATGGATAGCCCACTGCATACGCTTTTGTTACTCTTTTCATGGTAAATCTGTACCTGCAGGCATCAGATTCCCACTCCACAAGGGCCACAGCTACCTCTGCAGCCTTCCTCAGAGGAGTTCCTACCAAAGATATTTTGGAAGCAGCCACTTGGAGTTTTGTGCATACCTTCTCTAAGCACTACCACCTGCCTTTATACTCCAAAACTAGAGCAGGCTTTGCCACTGCAGTTTTGCAGGGCATTCTGGCTCCTCCTAGTTCCGCCTAGTGCCTACCACCCCTTTCGTAGCTTTGGGATTCTACCCATCTGTTATGACTGCAGCTGTATGCACGATGAACATAGTACAGTTTTGTACCTACCATAAATGTAGATGTTAGAGTGCTAATACAGCTGCAGTCCAGGTTTCCCTCCCTCCTTCCCCTCTTGGGACAGGCCTATTGGCTAACACCTCCTCATACAACCTGTATTGGGTTATTCTTTTATGGTGTATTTGCTTGCAACTACTGTTTTTTGATTATATTGCATTGCATTTTATATATATGTATATATATATATATATATATATATATATATATATATATAAAAAATTATGTATTGCCTTCCTTCTGGGGGCACCTGACATCTGGGGCAAGAAAGACTGAAGAAAATGGTGTTGGCTGGTTCTTTTATACCCCTGTCGCACTGACGTCAGGGAAGAAGTGACGACAGCCGACACCGGACCTGGACTTTGGAATTCGGCTGACCGAGGACCTGCCTGACGGCAGGAGAACCCATCTGTTATGACTGCAGCTGTATTAGCACTCGAAAATCTACATTTATGGTCGGTACAAAACTGTACTTTTGCCTCTCCCCAAAACTACCAACTGCGAAAGTTTTGCACAAGGACATACCACACACTAGTTTGGAAAGTGGATGCCCTCTCATTCAGTTGGAAAACACTAACAGTGTATGCCTTTCCTCCACTGCCTCTTCTGGCAAAGGTGCTGCTAAAAGCCAGTTTAGAGAGGCCACAAATGATACTCATTGCTCCAGACTGGCCACGCCAACACTGGTATCCAATATTAAGGAACATGGCTCAAGGCCCACCATGGATTTTACCTCAAATTCCTCACCTGCTGACTCAGCAAAACAATGAGATTCTACACAGCCAGCTCAAGACTTTAAATCTGGCTGCATGGCAGATTAAACAACCAGTCAACACTTCTCTCTACAGCTGTTATGGATGTCATTCTGGAGGCCAGGAGACCCAATACCAGGAAAACCTACTGAGACAAATGGAAAAGATTCTGCGCCTGGAACCAGGCTAAAGGCCAAAATCCTCTTGTCCCAAATATTCCTCAGATTCTGCCATATTTAACTCCGATGTTGCACAAAGGCCTTTTCTTTTCATCTGTAAAGATCCACGCTTCAGCTATTTCAGCTCATTACAACACTGATCTTCCTATTTTTTTACATCCATTAAGACCGTACCTCAGAGGGGCTAAGAACATAAGACCGCCCCGAAGAGCACCAACACCAACTTGGGACCTCAATTTTGTTTTGGCAAAACTAACACTACCACCCCTCGACCCAGCTTTTTCAGCTGATTTACAGTTTTTATCATGGAAAACTGCCCTGCTGCTAGCAATAACTTCAGCACGAAGAGTCTCAGAACTACAGGCCCTAATGGCAGTGGAGCCTTTCATCATTTTTCATCAAGACAGAGTCTCTTTACGAACTAACCCTTCCTTTATGCCAAAGGTAATATCCAGTGTGGCTCTAAACCAAACAGTTCATTTACCCACCTTTTATCCAAACCCCCAGAATAAAGGGGAAAGGCTCCTACACTCTTTGGACATTCACAGGCAATTACGTTATTACTTGGATAAAACAAAGGTTTTAAGAAAATCTGATCAGCTCTTTGTATCTTATGCGGCAGGATCTCAAGGAAAGACTATATCAAAAGACCATTTCAAAATGGATAGGACATTGTATCCGTTTCTGCTACACACACCATGGGAAACCTGTACCTGGTAACATTAGGCCTCATTCCACCAGGGCTACAGCAACATCAGCAGCCTTCCTCAGAAGGGTACCAACAAAGGATATTTTGGAAGCTGCAACTTGGAGTTCAGTGCACACCTTCACCAAGCACTACCACTTACCTCTATACTCAAAAACCAGAGCTGGCTTTGCCACTGCAGTTTTGCAGGGCCTACTAGCTTCTCCAAACCCTGTTTAGTACCAACCGTCCAGCCTTAGCTTTGGGATTCAACCCAAGTGTGATGACTGCAGCAGTGTAACACAATGAACATTGTACAGTTTTGTACCTACCATAAATGTAGATGTTCGAGTGTTCACACTGCTGCAGTCCAGGTTACCCTTCCACCTTCCCCTCTTTTTACCTGGGTTTTATCTATAGCTCCCTGTTTATGCAGTCTCTAAGATGCATTTCTATATATCGTGTATTTGCTTACAGCTGTAGCTAGCTATTGTTTTCTACTTATGTAATTTACTTAGGATTATGTATTGCCTTCCTATTTGGGGGCACCTGACATCTGGGGCAAGAAAAACTGAAGAAAATGGCATCGGCTGCCCTTTTTATATACCCCTGTCGCACTGACGTCAGGGAAGAAGCGACAGCAATCGATGCCGGACCAAGACTTTGGAACTCGGGCCGACTGTGGGACCGCCTGATGGCAGATAACCCAAGTATGATGGCTGCAGCAGTGTGAACACTCGAACATCTACATTTATGGTAGGTACAAAACTGTACTTTCCCCTTACTCCTACATTTGTCCAAGGGCAGTCACAAGTTACCCCCCCCCCCTCGAGTGGACCTTCTCAGCACAAGTGGTCAGTAATTAATCCACAGTGGCTGCTTCTACACCTAACCCTGTGGCTGATAGGATTTTGAGCCCCTTCAGACACCTTTACAACGAGGATGTGCTCAATGTCCTGCAGGAAGCCAGGAAATCAAATGCAAGAAAATCATCTGTCTCAAAGTGGAGACTATTCACTATTTGGTGTCATAAGACAACTGGACCTTCTTCTTAGTGAACCCCCTCTACTGCTCTCCTATTTGTGTGAGCTGCTACAGACTGAATTGGCTTATTCATCCATCAAAGCCCATCTGTCTGCTATTTCTGGATGCCTGCCTCTGGCTCCACCATTAGCATCCAGACCTCCTTCCAAGCTTTCCCTTAAAGGGGTACTTCACCTCAGACACCCCAGGAACCCCTCTCCTCCACCTTGGGACCTTAACTTCATGCTTGAGAAGCTTACGCTCCCACCCTTTGAGCCAGCAGATAAAGCTTCTCTAAAGCATTGTACGTAGAAAACTGTTAGCGGGCCTAATCTCAGCCAGAAGAGTGTCTGAACTCCAAGCCCTTATGGCTATTTCTCCCTTCCTCATTTCCTGCAAGGACAGGGTTACCCTCAGGACAAACCTGTCCTTCATGCCCAAGGTAGTCAATGAATTGTCGCTCAGTCAGGCCATGTACTTGTCTGTCTTTTTCCCAAACTCACAAGGGGACATTGAGAGAGTGCTGCATTCCCTGGGTGTACACAGACAAATCAGATTCTACCTGCAGAAAACCAAGTGTATCAGGCAGGCTGAACAGCTTTTTGTATCCTTCCACCTTAGAGCCCTGGAGAAGGTAGAGAAGGTAGTGCCCTAGCAGACTATTTCTACTTGGATCTCCAAGGCCATCACCTTCTGCTACCAATTTCATGCAAGTCTCTGCAGGGTATAGTTAAAGCTCATTCCACAAGAGCCATGGCCTCTTCAGGTGCCTTGTTTAAGGGCCTGGATATGTCTTCTATGATGGAGGCTGCTACTTGGTCTTTGGTCCACACCTTCACCAGACATAAACTTGACCACATCTCGAGATCTAGGGCAGGGTTTGCCAGGGCTATCCTTCATGGATTCCTGGAGTCTGCCTCTAGACTATCATGCCAGTCTTGGTGAGCTTTGGCACTCACCCTTATGCAGTAGTACTGCAACATGGGAATAGAAGAACATGGAAAAGTTGTGCAAAATCTTACCATCACCATAGATGTCCTTCTTTTCCATGTTGCGGTATTCCTTCCCCTCCTGTCAACTAATGACTTTCTTATTTTCATGGCAATGATATGGCATTGCCCTTACTAGGACTTGCTCCGACTGGGGCCTTTCGTTCTGAGGGCTGGCGCGTGCTGACGTCACGTTTATGTCCCACATACTCTTGGTCATGTCAGACTGCTCGGCCACCTTGTTGGGGACTGAAAGCTTTTGGATAATGGTCGTACGTACGCGAGACTAGAAGAGTAAACCCATATGCAGAGTACTGCAACATGGAAGAGAAGGACCTCTATGGTTAGATTTTGCACAACTTTTCTTTATTTTTAAACATTTCTTAGTGTTTAAAAATTATTCTGATGTCTGAAAATTCTTTGATTTCAACGTGTTCAACTTGTGGACAAAAGATAGCCACCAAGGACCTCCATTCCCATTATGTTTACTGCCTAGTCTTTCCCACTTACAGGATGCTTGCAATGTCTGTGCTGGCTTCGGCACCAGAGCTCTTCAGGGTAGGAAGGAAAAACGTTTCTTAAAGGAGTTCTGGATCCTGTCTTGAGGGGAAAGAATGCCCACTGAATCTAAGGCACCTTCCATCTCTTCTTCAGACAGAGGAAAAAAGAGAGAGCTATCTAAAGAAATAGAAATCTATAGAAAAACAAAGAAAAATAGATTGCGAATAGGCAAGAAGAAAGGGCAGAAAAAACAAAGAAAAGGTATCCACATCTAGGTGATATTCTGGGCCCAGCACCCAAGTTGTTGAGGCAGTCAGATCCAACTGCAGCCAGGATTTTAACTCCCTCCATTAAACCTTCTGTTTCTCCGGGGCTGATCAGACCCCAGCTTCATTCCCTGGTACTTCAAAAACAACCTTTAAGACCTCTGTAGCTGCTGCTGTGAGGTTTGGTCAGAAGCCTAACTGAAATGGATGTTGGCTGCATGAAGAAGAAATTTCTTGGGACAGAGTTTCAACTGGGGGTCGCCCCAGCTTCATGGAGAGGACTGGGAATGGGCCCATTGACACCATCCATACTAGTTCCAGTGCTGTCCCCCTTTCTCCATATGATCCAATAGTCCTGGAGACTTCAGCCTCAACATCATCCCTCACTTTCAGGTTGAGAAGAGTCATGAAGCCAGTGTTGGAATCAGAGCCCCGAAGGTGGAGTTGACTTTGAAGTTCGTGGAGCAGTTCTTCCCAATCAGTGCTTCGGTTCTAAGTAGCTCAGCTCTGAGGTAATCCTTGGAGTCTGCCTCCTTTAGTGTTGGGAAAGCTACTGACTTTACTGATGGGGGGGTAGTTCTACCTCTGTTTCATTAGCTGAGAACGTGGAGAGGACTTTGGCTGGAGCAATGAGACTGGTGCATATACCGAGTTCGCATCTGTCCCAACTTCCATTGGATCCTGTACTTTCTTTCTCTCATTCAGGTTGATGGGGACCTGCAGACCCAATCAGCTTCAAGACAGCGTGATGTTCAAGTTCCCCATCTGACTCTGAGGTGTCTACTTCAGACACCCTGAGGCACATCCCAGGAAGAGGACATGCAAGTGGAAGCATTTAGAATCCTCTCCTAAGTCTGTCACTGAAAACACGGACTGCGATGATGAAGGTCCCCCAAGATCCTCCACGACGACGTCTCCTTTAGAGATGTTCTGGAATTGATGAATGGGGGGGGGGCTCTAAAAACTTCTGATAAGTCTTGGCCCTTCAATGTCCTGGGTCCCGCCTCTTGATGTTTTAGTGGATCTGTTCACTCAGAAGGCTTGGAAGGAACCTTATGTGGTAGAGGCTATTCCCAAACAGCTGGACAAGATTTCCTTTTCCCCAAAGGGACAGTACACAATGGTTCAAGAGTCCTGTGATTGATGCTGTGGTAGTAGCAACAGCCACAAAGAAGGGACTGTTGCAAGAAAGTTCCTGTCTCCATCCCACCAACAGGAAGTCGGGGGACATTGGACAGACAAGGGAAATGGATGTATGCTTCAATGACCTTTGCATTTTCAGCGCTGAACCATCTAGCACACTTGACACGTCTTTAGAGAGACTTGATTAAGGGACTCTCAAATTCTCAATCGGGTAGCTTACATATGGACGTCCAGAAAACTTTGGATGCCAAATGTCTTACCTTACAATCTTCCTCAGTGCAGCTGATGGCACATCAAGGGCAGCAGGCACAGGTATGATCATGTGATGCCATGCCCGCATGCAGTTATGCAGTTTCGCAGAGAACGTCAAGGCATCCTATATAAATGCCCCTTACAACAGTTCCACCTTGTTTGGATCAAAGATTAAAAAAAAAAAAAAAAAAACCCTTACCAGATGTAAGACCTTGTCTGTCTCTAGAATCCATTTTTCTTCTCCTTGGAGATTATTTTTTAAGAATGAGAGCAGTGGTAAGAAAATATAGTCCAAAACATCCCAAGGTTTTCACTGGGACACTCCAGCAGAAAGACCTCCCTGAGACAAAGTTGGAGTCTGTCCTAATGGATGCTGCCTACGAGTTGGAGGAAGACTGCAAAATCAAGGTTCCCATGGGGCCTTTCAGTGAGCAACCTTACCAGTATCCCTGAATGCTTGCCTGGCTGCTGTACTCTAGAGGTAGTTGGGGGCACCTTTCCTTACATTTTTTTAGCCTGGCAAACAACTGATTTATGCGTGTTGAAGATTATCACCAGAGGTTATACAATACCCTTTTTAGGTTAGGCAAAGAAAAGATTAAAGATTCCCAATATTCCACCCAATCACTTGGAATCCTCAGCAACAGAGATCAAAGTTGCTAAATGAAAGTCATCCAACTGGTCCCCCCTGACCAGTTTGAATCCAGAGTCTTTTCAAGGTTCTTTTTAGCTTAAAAAAAGATAGGAGACTGCAGACCCATATTGGATCTCAGCAACCTAAGTCAGTAGATGGACACAGTGTGCAGTCCATTCTACCTCTATTGAGGAGGGACTTTTGGATGTGTTCTTTCAATCTCCAGGATGGTCTGCTATCATGTTAAGATCCAGAGGCAGTCCAGGCGTTTTCACCATTTCCGGCTGGGAGCCAATCACTACCAGTTCATGGCACTACCTTTCCATCTCACCACAGCCCCTCCCCCCAGGTGTTCCCCAAGGTAGCAGTTGCAACAGCTTATTTCCGGCTGCAAGGAATCCATGTAAACAAGTACTTGGACTATTGGCTCCTAACTGTTACCTCCAAGGATCTGCTGTTCTAACAGTAGTCATACCTTTCTCTTGCAAACCAGTTGGGAATATCAGTCACTTACAAGAAAACAAACTGCCTGCCTCTCAAAACATAGAAATATGTAGGTTGCTAGACAGACACTGTCCAACAATTTGCAAAACTCCCTGTTGCAAGAGTCAGTCCCTTAAGGTCTGTAGTTTCTCAAGTGATGCAACACCATTGACAGCACACAAGACGACTCCTTTTGTTAGGGCTGATGGCCTCTTCTGTTACACTTGTTCCTGATAGAATTGTATAAGCATAATACTGGATCTGAAGTAGGATATTCATTTGTCTGCAACCTGTGGGTTATGGATCCGACATCGGATCCGAACCGGCATGGTTTTCCAGCTATGGATCCAAGCTCTCAGCTCCTCCCCTCACCCATAATGCCCTGCTCTACCCTCATGACCCCAGATCTTGTTTGCCGCGCTGGTAACTGGATGTGGGTACATAGCTCTCAGCTAAGTGAACTCTTTTCTTGTTTAAAAATAGAAAATTTTTTGATTCTTTGACTATATTTGTGTGAAAGTATTAGGTTTCCCTTTAATATAGACTGTTTTGAGTTTATTTAAGTTAAAGTAAATAATTTTTATTCCCTCCCCTCGCTGTTGCGTAGAGTGTGTGTGTAGGCCTGTGTTTTTTTTGTTGTTTAAGTTACTTTCTGTAACTTTAGGTATTATAGATTATGGCTGACCAGCCTAAATCTATATTTTCGAAATGCTCCGAGTGTGGCCATAAGCTCTCACCGCTGATTGCCACACTGTGTGTGTTGGGGTTGGGGTTGAACACCTCACATCTGGTTGTTCCATTTGTGCAGGGTTCAACCCCAGGGCACTGAGGGAGCGGAGGTCCAAGCTGGTCTTGGCGGGTCTTTTACCGCCGGACTCGCCCGCCTCCGCTCCTTCTGACTTACCTGCAGTTGTTGCCCCAGTGGCACCCCCTCCTGCTCCTGGGACTCAAACTCCCGCTTCTGGAGAGGAGAGGGATGCTGCTAAAAAGGACCGGAGGGAGAAGCACCACAAGCGGCGGGCCGAGACCTCTGTTTCGGCCCCGCCAGCCAAGCGGGCTTCTCCCCCGGCTCAGTCGGTTCGGTCTCCTCCTTCGGCTCCGTCCCTGTGCTTCTCACCGGTCCTGAGGAGGAGGAGACCCGATCCCCGTCGAGGCTATCGAGGAGGCACTCCAGGCCTACCTCGGTAGCCTCTTCGAGATCTACCCATAGCCTTTCTGATGCTGATCTGGACCGGATGATGAGAAGGTTCATAGGGCCCCAATTCAGAGGGCCTGTATGAAAGGGCCTGGGATTTTATCACCCTTTTAACCAATGAACTCTAACCCGCTATCCGGGTTTGAGATTGTATCCAAAGCACTTATCTGGACATTCCCAAGTTCAAGATGTTGACGTTACAACAACTGTTACCTCTGCTGGGCAAAGATCACTGGATGGTAACTTTGGATCTCAAGGAAGCTTACCTTCATGTGCCTATAAGGCTAGGTTGCAGAAGGTATCTGCGGTTTCGAACTCGAGATTTTCATTATCAGTTCACTCCCTTGCCCTTTGGCTTATCTACTGCGCCCAGAGTATTCACAAAGGTTCTGGCTCCAGTGATAGCTTACTTCAGGCTTCAAGGCATTCAAATCTATCCTTACTTGGACGACTGCCTGATTCTGGCTCAAGACAAGGAAGACCTTCTACAGCATCTGGAATATGTCATAGCAGTGCTAAGATGCCTGGGGTATTCTGTGAACGAAATAAAGTCCAGTCTAGTACCCTCTCAAGACGTGCTTTCTGGGTGTGAGACTGAATACAGCAGCCCAGATGGCCTTTTTAACCCCGGACAAACAAAAGAGTCTGTCACTTTACTTCCATCAACTATCTCATCAGTCCGCTGACTGCAAGGACAGTCCTTCAAGCATTAGGGTTCATGGCATCTTGTATTCTGGTGCTTCCCAATGCCAAACTGCATATGAGGAAGCTGCAATGGTATCTCAAAAATGTATGGACACAGCACTGCCAGGATTTGGACACTGTCATTCAAATAATACCTTGCCTTCAAAAGGAATTCTTGTGGTGGGCTCAGGAATGTCACCTAAACAAGGGACTCTCTGTGACCCGGCCAGAGGCGAGTCAGGTTTTAACGACAGATGCCTCGGACACTGCTTGGGGAGCTCATCTAAATGGAAAGTGGATACAAGACAAGTGGCCTGCCAGACTACTGCATCTACATATCAACATGAAGGAGATGTTAGCAGTCCAGTTTGCATTGATAGCTTTCAAGGAGTTACTTCTTCCAGGGCAGGTGTTGATTCTAACAGACAACACAACTGTCATGTGGTACATCAACAAGCAAGGCGGAACACATTCTTATCCTCTATGCAGGCAAGCAATGATTTTATGGGAGACTGCGTTAAGCCTGCAACTAACTCTTCAGGCAAGGTTTCTGCCAGGAGCACAGAACTCCCTAGCAGATGTGTTAAGCAGACAAATCATGGATCCCCACGAGTGGAAACTGGATCTTCATGTATTTCAGAAATTGACAGTGTCATGGGAACTCCAGACATAGATCTGTTCGCTTCTCCACTAAACCACCAGCTGCCAAAGTATTGCACAAAGGGGTTTCATCACACAGCTTGGAAAGTGGATGCTCTGTCTTTCAGTTGGAAAAACCTTCATGTCTATGCCTTTCCACCTCTGCCTCTTCTTCCAAAGGTATTATTAAAGGTCAGACAAGACAGGCCAAGGATGATTTTGATAGCTCCAGATTGGCCTCGGCAACACTGGTATCCACTACTACGGAGTCTGGTAAGGAAGCCTCCATGGCCTTTACCTCTGATTCCTCATCTGTTATCTCAGAAGGATGGTCATCTGCTCAATGTCAAGCTTCACTCTCTTCATCTAACAGCCTGGCATATTCTCTTGAAGCACAGCAGGTCTCAACTTCCTCAGCAAGTTTTAAATGTGATTATGGAAGCTAGAAGACCTAGTACAAGGAAGGTGTACGCAGACAAATGGAAGAGATTTTTATTTTGGAGTACAGCAAAGAATTTGGAGATTTCTGAGCCTAATTTGAGTGTGGCTCTTCAATATCTTACTGAATTATTGGACAAAGGTTTGTCCTTCTCTTCCATTAAGATTCATGCTGCAGCGATTTCAGCTCATTATGATTGTGACCCACCTTTGTTTTCGCATCCTTTGTTCAAGCAGTTTCTTAGAGGGGCAAAGAATATAAGACCCCACGTAGAGCTCCTACTCCTGCTTGGGATCTCAATTTTGTGTTGGAAAACTTACTCTACAACCTTTTGAGCCTGCGGCTACTGCTGAGTTGAAATACTTGTCATGGAAGACTGCTTTTCTGTTGGCCATTACTTCTGCAAGAAGGGTGTCTGAGTTGCAGGCCCTTATGGCAGTAGAGCCTTTTGATTTTCCATAAGGATAGGGTATCATTACGCACTAATCCTTCCTTTATGCCTAAGGTGGTTTCTAGTGTGGCTTTAAACCAAACTATTCATTTGCCTACTTTTATGCAGATCCCCAAAATAAAGGGGAAAAGATTTTGCACACTTTAGATGTACACAGGCAATTGAGATATTATTTAAGCAGGACTAAGGATTTTAGGCAGTCTCAGCAGTTGTTTGTTTCTTTTGCCTTGAGTTCACAGGGCAAGCCTGTGTCAAAACAAACTATTTCGGTGGATTGGCTTTTGCATTGCATTTTGTTATTCCCATCATGGCAAGGAGATTCCAGCTGGGATTAGGCCTCATTCCACTAGGGCTACTGCCACTTCTACAGCATTTCTAAGGGGTGGCAACTAAGGATATTTTGGAAGCAGCTACTTGGAGTTCAGTGCATACTTTCTCTAAGCATTATCATCTTCCTATCTACTCTAAGTCTAGGGCTGGTTTTGCCACTGCTGTTTTGCAAGGCATGTTATCAGCTCCTACTTCCTTATAATTTGCCAGCCTCCCTTTCCTCTGCTTTGGGATTCTACCCAATTGTCAGGACTGCAGCAATGGAAGACGAAGAACATAGTACAGTTTTGTACCTACCATAAATGTAGATGTTCGAGGATTCCATTGCTGCAGTCCAATTTACCCTCCCTCCTTCCCCTCTGTGTTTAGGGGTGGTTGTGTAGGTGAGTTGACATGCTTATATTTTTTGTATATATTGTTGTATATATTGTACATGTTTTTTGGTGCAGGTTGTTTTGGGACTTGTCTTTTGGGTCTTCTGACATCTGGGGCAAGAAAAGACTGAGGAAATGACGCCGGTCATGCGATTAGTACCCTGGACGTACTGACGCCAGTCTAAGGCGCCATGACCGACGTCAGCCTTATACTCTGGTATTCGGGCCGACTGGGACGCGGACTATACCCAATTGTCAGGACTGCAGCAATGGAATCCTCGAACATCTACATTTATGGTAGGTACAAAACTGTACTTTTCGCAGAGAACGTCAAGGCATCCTATATAAATGCCCCTTACAACAGTTCCACCTTGTTTGGATCAAAGATTAAAAAAAAAAAAAAAAACCCTTACCAGATGTAAGACCTTGTCTGTCTCTAGAATCCATTTTTCTTCTCCTTGGAGATTATTTTTTAAGAATGAGAGCGGTGGTAAGAAAATATAGTCCAAAACATCCCAAGGTTTTCACTGGGACACTCCAGCAGAAAGACCTCCCTGAGACAAAGTTGGAGTCTGTCCTAATGGATGCTGCCTACGAGTTGGAGGAAGACTGCAAAATCAAGGTTCCCATGGGGCCTTTCAGTGAGCAACCTTACCAGTATCCCTGAATGCTTGCCTGGCTGCTGTACTCTAGAGGTAGTTGGGGGCACCTTTCCTTACATTTTTTTAGCCTGGCAAACAACTGATTTATGCGTGTTGAAGATTATCACCAGAGGTTATACAATACCCTTTTTAGGTTAGGCAAAGAAAAGATTAAAGATTCCCAATATTCCACCCAATCACTTGGAATCCTCAGCAACAGAGATCAAAGTTGCTAAATGAAAGTCATCCAACTGGTCCCCCCTGACCAGTTTGAATCCAGAGTCTTTTCAAGGTTCTTTTTAGCTTAAAAAAAGATAGGAGACTGCAGACCCATATTGGATCTCAGCAACCTAAGTCAGTAGATGGACACAGTGTGCAGTCCATTCTACCTCTATTGAGGAGGGACTTTTGGATGTGTTCTTTCAATCTCCAGGATGGTCTGCTATCATGTTAAGATCCAGAGGCAGTCCAGGCGTTTTCACCATTTCCGGCTGGGAGCCAATCACTACCAGTTCATGGCACTACCTTTCCATCTCACCACAGCCCCTCCCCCCAGGTGTTCCCCAAGGTAGCAGTTGCAACAGCTTATTTCCGGCTGCAAGGAATCCATGTAAACAAGTACTTGGACTATTGGCTCCTAACTGTTACCTCCAAGGATCTGCTGTTCTAACAGTAGTCATACCTTTCTCTTGCAAACCAGTTGGGAATATCAGTCACTTACAAGAAAACAAACTGCCTGCCTCTCAAAACATAGAAATATGTAGGTTGCTAGACAGACACTGTCCAACAATTTGCAAAACTCCCTGTTGCAAGAGTCAGTCCCTTAAGGTCTGTAGTTTCTCAAGTGATGCAACACCATTGACAGCACACAAGACGACTCCTTTTGTTAGGGCTGATGGCCTCTTCTGTTACACTTGTTCCTGATAGAATTGTATAAGCATAATACTGGTTTCCTCATAACAGTAACATGTATTTTATAGAAAATAATGTAACTGTTTTTCCTTCACAGTAACAGAGGTTTGGTAATCATAATAGTGTGATTTTTTTTTAGAAATAGCATGTGATGCATTGGCTAAACAGAATATGCTTTTGTGGAACAAAGTGTATTACACTTTTTAATGTTTTTCTAACAAATGGTATTAAAAATAGAGGTTTATTGAAATATCTTAAACAGTTGAATGTACACAGATATTCTGGTAAAAAGGGAAATGGGTAACACACAGGAAAAAGTTACAACTGTCCTTTCAATGAAAGAACATTTCCACATGTTGAGAACTGGTTTTCTGTGGAATGAGGCACAGCTGACACAGCAGAAAAAGTTAGACTATCCTATCAATGAAAGAATATTTCTGAAAGAACATTTCGACCTGCTGAGAACTGGTTTTCTCTGGATTGAGATAAGGATGCAGTACAGAGAAGGCTTCAGTGCAGGAAAATAACTATTTCATCAAGGTCAGTTTTGAAACTGTTTCCATCAAAGACAGAATTTTGAAACTGTAAAAATGGTTGTAGAATACCTTTTTTGGCAGAAATGTTTGTAACTCAAATCAGCTGAGGAAGTGCTGTGTGTCTGACAGTTGTATATCTGTGTTATAAATAGTTGCTTTCTACTCACAGTAGTGCTTGGTCGACTGGTTTCAATAAATCTGTCAGCACTTACGAATATACAGTTTTACAGTTTGTCCGGCGTAATGTGGACCCTTTTAAATATTTGTAAAAGTACTACAGCAAGCACTAGTTAATATTTTGTTGGCACCACCCTAAATACAGTCTGTTTTGAACAGCTGAGCAGTGTCTGAAACTTCCAGATGGGTGAAACCAAGGTTTTGTTTTTGCATCTGCTCTGAGACATTCACCAGCATTTTCGACAGAGACTGAGTTCAGTTTACAGTTTTAGCATGCAGATTGATCACCTGTTAGCCATTTCTGAAAATGGCAAGCCTCTTTCTGAAATAACATGGATACCAGCAAGGACATGAGTGCTAAATGCACACATTCACTGGCCATGTCCTTATACCAGCCTCTTGATAAAGTTCGGATATTATTACGTCAGTGGTATAAACAAGCCAGTAGTGATGTTGAATCTAATACAGCATTGTTTGGTATAAATAGAAGTGAAAAAGTTTGTGTAAATGCATTCATTGTTTTGATCAGTATGTACAACCGTATAAAACTAAAGTGAAATGTTTTATCTGTGGAGACAGATATCCTTGTTTTTAACATGCCATGAAACTTTGTTACAGAAGTTGTCATTAAAGACTGTGCAGGACAAGTCAAAATTGTCAAAGTCAAAAGTCATATTTTTAGATCATGCTAAAAGCTTACAGGTTGTAGAGACAACTGATATGTTTCAGACCTACTTCTCGCAGTGGGTGGAATGCTTTTAACAAAGATAAGTTATCAACATAGCTTAATGAAAAACACATGCCAGTGTTAAACAAAAAAAAAAAAAAGTGGCGCACAGGTTAGAAAGTATATGCAAACTGTTAGACATTTTGACTAGGGCTGATGTTGCTGTACAGTTGGATGGTATAGAATGTACAGTAGTGCACACAGATACTTGTAAAAGTTTGCATGCAAATGTACAGAATTAAAAAAAATTAGTTATGACAGAAACATGCAGATTTATGGGTTAAAGATAAATTAAATTTCAGTTTAGCTGACGCAGCTTAAGTGCTCAGAAAGACATATTGGGTGTGGCCAGTTAGAAAAAGAGTAATTGTACACATTTATGTTGTTTAGAGTATACCAGAAATAACAATCAAGTTAGATGAGTATAGTTGTGTCAGGATTTAAAGGGTTAAAGATTATGGTAGCTAACAGTTTGAAGTATAACAGATCTGTACTAGGAATGTACATGTCATCAGTTAACTATGATAGAGTATTTTAATACATTTTCTGACAAAATGCTAGAACAGACAGAGCATGACAGCGGATATATTTTTAAGCATAACATTTTTTTCTCTTGGTACTGATGAGGATGGATTTAAAATAGTAAGTGCAGAACTATTATCAGACTGATAAAGGAGGACTCCTGGTCAGAAAGGGTGAGGACATTCTGTAATTACCAAAGCCTTTGACAATTTCAGATTTGCATAAATTCATGGGAATCCTGAACTACAATATTTAGAATGTTAAAGCAGAAGTTGGCACAGGCAACGGAGCTGATCTCTCCCACCAGTAAATTGCCTTTTGTTTTGCAAGCTGCAGCAGAAAAGGACACACTTGCAGTGATGTTTAATTAGTCTTGGCCATAAGAGGCATCTCAGGGAATTGATACTAAGTTAAGACAGGTTACTTTTTGTAGCAGGAGAATGACTCCTGTAGAAAAAAGATAATGTTACGTTGTCCTATCTCGCCGTAATTCTTCCTGGATGGGTTCAGAGCCGATTCTCTTCTCCGACTTGGCCGATACTAAAGCTCGAGAGCTTTTACTGGCTCGAGGCTATCCCCTATCCCATGGTGCCTCACAGCAATTCCCCTGATCTCGTTTGCTGCGAAAGCTTCGAAGTTGTCTCCTTACTGGCTCGTTGGCCAAGTAGAAAGATTTTCAATAATTTTGCATATATTTCCTGTATTTGTTCACTTTTTCTATTCAGATAGTTTTACCTATTAAGTGTGATTGTAGTGAGTGCTTGCTCCCCTGTCCCCCTTTCTTAAGGATTGTACAGCCCGTTTAAATTAGAGGGACTTTCCTCTGAGTGCTAGTCCTTCATATATTAAAAAAAAAAAAATTCTCTACTCCTTTATATAGTTGTACTTTTGCTTTGTTGTTGTAGTGTTATTTCTTATTAGAAATATGTCTAAAAACAAAGACCGAGAACATAAAGAACACCACCCTTCTGGCTTTAAAAAAAATGTGACAAGTGTTCTCAAAAAATGTCATTGACAGTCACACCAGCTGTGTGTACTGTCTTGGAGAGGCTCATTTACAAGAACCCCTGCACTTTCTGTCATGCTTTCAGCACTAGGGTTCTTAATGAAAGAAAAAGAAAACTTGATAGTCAGGGGCCTTATGACTAGTTCTTCCAGGAACAGCTGGAACTTGGTCAGACAGTTCCCAAAACTCATAAAAGAAAGTCTCCATCGGTTCTGGCTTCGGAACCATCAAAGAAATCTAAAGTGATGGAGCCAAAGTGTTCTGGCTCCGATTCTGCTTCTTCAGTCTCGGTGCCGTCTCTTTCTTCGGTGCTGAGGCAACCTATGTTTTGGATCCAGTGTCACCACCCTTGAGATCTCCTGTTTTGGAGAGGAGGAGATCTCCTAGCTCCACCCCTTCCTCCAGGACACTTTCTGATGAGGATGTTGAGCAGGTGGTGAAGAGGCTGCTCTGTGACCCGGCGCTGGCAAAAAGTTTAGATCCTCTGGACCCAAAGGCTTCGGAGACGTCCCCTTTTCAGGCTACTGCTCCTCCTCCGACTGCTTCCCTCTCGGAGGCTAATGCTTCGGGTCCTTTAGTGCTGGAACCTTTGGTTCTGAGAAATCTTCCTGCTTCCTTGGAACAGATAACTCTATCCTCATCGGCTCAGTTTGGAGCCAAGGGGGTCTGGGAGCCGACTATCTCGGGTCGACTCCGAGAGGGATAGTCACCCCATTTTTTCTTCAGAACCGACCCCCCCCCCCCTTCTCTGTGCATCTGCTCAAGTGAGCTCAACTCCCACATCTGCTTTGGGACCTGTCCCTCCTGCTTGGAGTCTACCTTTTTCTTCGGAGCAGAGGTCTTCTTTGGGGTGGGGTGGCAAGGCTTTTGAAGCAATAGAGAAAGCTTTGTCTAGTGCCAAAGCCCTGCCTTTGAACCTGATGTCCCTCCAGCAGCCGGTAGCAACCTCTTCTTCCCTGCCTGCCACTAAGCTTAAGGAACCAGAGACTCAAGGATCCCCCATTGGAGGTGTCCCCTCTTCTGAGACTTCCCCAGATTTATCCCACTGGAGAGGTCCCTCGGAAGAGTCTTTGTAAGAGGAAGCAAATTTACTCACCTGAGCCTGTCACTTAAGACACTGATTTGGATGAGTCAGAAGTGTCCCCAAGATTCCCCTCTGTGGATTTCTCCTTTGCAGATGAAATCCTTAGCGGGGTGATTGGAAGACCTCTAACCTACCGAGGACGAATCAGTGTACCTTGAGGCTTTTGGTTCCCGACCTTCCAACTCCTGGGTGACACCGCCATGTGACCAACTTTTTGAGGTCATATCCCCAAATGCTTGGACCTTCATGGGCACAGTGGAGCCTGTCCCGAAGAGGCCAAACAAATTTGACAGCTTCAGAAGACAAATCTTGTATATCTAAGGCAGTTCTTGTGGATGCTATGGTGGTAGCGGCCGCGAAGAAGGAGTTGTCAGAGACCACCTCAAATATCTATCCTCCTAGTAGAGAGTCTAGGACAATGGATAGGTATGGAAAGCATAGCTTTTCAGCGGCATTTACCTCATGATCGCTGAATTACCTCTCCCATTTTACTAGACTTCAAAGGGATCTCCTGAAGGAGTTGGTAGAATACCCTTCAGGGTTCAGTAGCTTCGGGATCCACTGACAAGGTATCTGCACAGCTCTCCACCCTTACCTCTTTTGCTAACTCCTTCATGAGGCTGATTTCCTATGCAGCTGACTGAGCGAGCAGGGCGGCCGCAGCAGGGATCTCTCTCAGGAGACATTCCTGGATGTGTCTTTGCATCTTTACGGAATCCTTTAAGTCTTCCTTTACCAACGTCCCCTTTGATGGTTCAACTATTTTTGGAGCTCAGGTAAAAGAGACTTTGACCAGGTGCGAGCAGGAAGGGAAAACTTTATCTGCTGTGTCCGTTTCTCCCTTCCTTCTAGACCCTAATCCCAAGGGTCAAACAGGAGGGAAAATGTGGTTCTGTAAATCCCAAAAAGGTATCCCTCAGGCACAAGATCAGCCCTTCCCTAGAGGCAGAGGGGGAGGATATAACTAAAGACAGTGCCCACAGCAGAGGGGGTCCGCAACACCTGGGTGATAGAGATGCTTTCTCTGATCATCCCTTTCATCGCCCTTGAGGGGTTGCCTTGACTGTCCATCTCTGGAGGCAGTCGGGGGTCATCTCTCACTGTACCCAGTCACCTGGCTACAAATTTCCCAAGATCGTTGGGTACAAAATATAATTTCCAGAGGTTCCCCCATTCCCTTTGTTTCCGATCCCCGTGTAAATTGGTCTTTACTAGATGTGCCACCCATTCAGTTAGACCATGCAACATTAGAGGTAATCTCGTTGCTTCAAAAGAGAGTCAACCAAGAAGTCCCCACAGAGCAAATAGGATCTGGAACTTGCGATTCTTTTTAGTTCCAAAAAAGACTGGGGACTGGAGATCAATTCTGGATCTCAGCAAGCTAAACAAGTCGGTAAAAAAAACGAAGTTCCGTATGATCATTCTGCAGTCAGTTTTTCCGTTTATCAGAAAAGACTATTGGATGTGCTCCATAGATCTTCAGGACATGTACTACCATATCAAAATGGACAGGCACTCCAGAAGACATCTACGCTTTTGGCTGGGAGCCATTTTCAATTTCGAACACTGCTTTTTTGGCCTCACTACAGCCCCCAGAGTGTTCAAATGTATGGCAGTGGTCACGGCTCACCTGAGATGTCAGGGATTCCAGGTGTTTCCCTATTTAGATGACTGGCTCCTCACTGCTACCACCAAGCACAAACTAATCCGAGCCAGGGACGAGACTCTATTCTTGTGCACCAGATTAGGGATTACAATAAATCTAAAGTCTGCCTTATCTCCATTGCAGCATATTGTTTTCTTAGACTCAGTCATAAACTTAACCACCATGACAGCAAAACTGACACCAAGAAAGGATAAAATCATTGCCAACAAGTCAAAGTGCAGGCCAGGATAGTTCTTAAAGTTCTAGGGACTATGGCTTCCACCATTCTCTTCGTTCCCCTTGCCCGTCTACACAAGTACTTTAATGGCTACTATTTGCCCATTGGTCAATGCAGGATCTACCGTTATCCCACCAAATACTCATCACAAACTCCTGCAAGAAGGATCTAACATGGTGGTTGCATACAGATCAGCTTCATCTAGGTCGTCCCCTTGCTCTCCCTCAACAAAGTGCAGTCTTGACCACGGACGCTTCCCAGATAGGGTGGGGGGGGCATTATCTTGGAATGATGGTCCAAGGTATCTGGCAGGATCACGAGAACCACTTGCACATAAATGTTCTGGAGATGAGAGCGGTGCTGTATGCGTTGCAAGAACTTCACAGTTCTCTTTCCACAGGGAAAATTGTAATTCAGTCAGACAAACATGCCTGCAGTGTGGTACATAAACAAGCAAGGGGGAGCCGAGTCTTGCCCACTTTGTCGAGAGGCACTAAGAATATATGGAAATGGGCAATAGACACTCAACACTTTCTGGTAGCAATGCACATTCTGGGGAAGTCCAATGTGATAGCAGACAAACTGAGTCGAGCAATTCTGATGCCTCACGAGTGGTCCCTGAAAACAGAAGTTGCAGAAGAGATTTTCCGCAAATGAGGCCAACCTTGCTGCAACCTATTCGTCACGCACATGAACACCAAATGCAGCAACTACTTTGTCTTCATTCCCCATCTGGGGATGTCACCCAGGGATGCTCTGGTCCACAATTGGCCTCCGGGATTTCTTTATGCTTTTCTACCCTTTCCTCTCATACCAAAAGTGATTCAGAATGCAAAACTGCTGGAGCACCCTGATCCTCCTTGCTCCTTACTGCCCACGCCAAGTCTGGTTCCCCGTCCTCTGGCCCTATTTCTCGGAAGAACCATGGATTCTGGAACCATCTCCAGACCACCTGATTCACCAATCAGGACAGTTCCATCCTACCATCCAAACCCTGAAATTGACAGCATGGCTGCTCCAGTTCCAAGAACAGCCAGGTGTGTTTCCCTTTCTCCTACAGTTAAACACATCCTCATTTCTTCACACAAACCTTCCACCAATAAATTATATTCCAGCAATTGGAAAAAGTTTTCCATTTGGGCAGCTAAACAAGGCATAGATCCCTACTCAGCCCCCATAGAGTCTATCTTGTCCTTCCTTGCATCTATTTTTCAAGAAGGAGCTGCAGCTGCTACCATTAGAGTTCAGTTAGCAGCCATCTGTAATTATCATTTTGGGAATATGGGAAATCCAGTTATGTCCCACTCTTTATGCCAGACCTTTTTGAAAGGAGTCCTCCTCCTCATACCTCAAATAAGGCAACCTCCGGAGCCCTGGGACTTGAACTTAGTTCTGACCTCATTGATTTCTTCATCTTTTGAACCGTCTTCTTCATCTGACTTGAAATTGTTGTCTTGGAAGACATTGTTCGTTGCTATAACATCTGCTAAGAGTGTTTCAGAATTGCAAGCCCTGACCATTCAAACTCCTTATATTATTTTCACAAGGGTAGAGTCTCCCTAAGAACTAATCCTTCCTTTCCTCCCTAAGGTATGTTCAGAACATAATCTAAACACAACTATTGAATTACCAGTATTCTTCCCAAATTACAGTAATAAATCAGAATACAGACTACAATTAGATGTCCACAGAATTCTCTGATTTTTACCTGCACAGGACTAAAGATTTTCGAAAATCGGATCAATTTTGTTTCCTTTTCAGACAAAAACAAAGGCTTGTCCGTCTCCAAGGTCACTCTGTCTAAATGGCTTTCAGACTGCATCTCATTTGCTTACAAAAATGCTTGGAAACAACTACCTACTAAAGTAAAAGGCCATTCAACTAGGGCAGTATCAACTTCATATACCTTTAGATCAAAACTCCCAATTGATACCATTTGTGCAGCAGCTACTTGGGCAAGACCTCATACCTTTGTCACTCATTACAAATTGGATTTGGCCTCCAAGGACAGGTCATCCTTTTGTGTCCACTGTGCTGATGTCTCTTTGCTTGTGCCACCCGGGATAAAGGTGCTAGGGATGCTGCCCCATCCAGCAAGAAATGCGAGATAGGACTACATAACATAAAGAAGTTATGTACTTAATAACATTCCATGTTGGTAGTCCATCTCGCCTACATTCTTGCGTCCCACCCTCCTTCCCCCTTCCTGTTTCCAGGAGGAACTGGTGGACTATCCGTTATGCTGTCTGACCTTGTAGTTGTCTGTCCACGTGGCATAGATATATCAAAGTAACTTTGTATGTACATAGTTATTGATGGTGTAATTACTATTATGTATGTAGTTAATTTCTTGCAAACAAGATCTGGGGAATTGCCATGAGGCACCATGGGATAGGGGATAGCCTTGAGCCCGTAAAAGCTCTTGAGCTTTAGTATTGGCAGAGTCAGAGCCGAGAATCGGCTCCAAACCCATCCAGCAAGAATGTAGGGGAGATGGACTACAAACATGGAACATGTTATGGTAAGTATATAACTTTTTTTTATCCTTGCATTAAGCAGCTTTGGCCATTTACTGGGGAATAAGAGTATTTAACAGTTTTCTCTGGGGTTATAGTTCAAACTCCACATTTGACGATCAAAAACTTTGCAAAATGTCAGTGAGAAACAAAACCACTGAAGGGGTTAGTCAGACATTCTTGCAGTGCATGTGGATGTTGCACATTTCTGGAAAGATGGGAAGTACTACACTGTATTTGCAAAAGTGTTGTTGCAAAAGGGAGACAAACCAATTATGGTCGTTACCAAGATACATGTCAGCACAAAGGGCTGAGTTAGAGGCTGTCAAATGTGTCTTGCAGCATTTACATTCAGTAAATATGTATAGTGATGGTGCTTATGCAGTGAATTCTGAGACTACATATGGCAATGTGTGCTAGAAGAGGGGTTCACTGATAGTGCAGGACTGATTCAAAAGTACAAGTTGCAGGGACAGTTCAGTTTTTTAAAGTTAAAAGCAAAGCATCAAAATGGATAAAAGAGCTTCAGAAAGTATGCCAAGAAGTAGCCAAAGAGCAAAATAATTAGTAACTGAGATAGAGTTGTGGTAAACCAGACAAGCTAGATGTTCAACCTTAAAAGTAAGGATAGTTCCAAAAGGAAGCGTTTGTATACACCAGGCTGGATCAAAACCAGTAGAGGTCAGTGAATGCAATTTCACAGTAGCTAAGGAATACTGCATTTGCATTGCAAAAGCATATAAATGGCCTCCTATGGAATGAGAAGGAACCTGTTATGTAGGTAATGCCATCAATAAGATTAAAATGATCTGAAAGTAAAAAAAGAAATGTCAGGGGAAATAGAATTAGGAAACGGTATTGGTACATTAGATCAATCGTAGATTTGCAGTCATGATACATGCTGCAGAATCAAAGGGGTCTTTGTGCTCTGATCAGTGAGGAGTGCTGTACTTGTATTCCAGACAAGACCGATTCCATAAAGCAACATTTAAGTAGAATACAACTAGTGTTTGAAAAGGCTAGAAAGACATGGAACAGTGACGAGAGTGATTGGTTAAATGGGTTATTTTCAGAATGGTGTAAAAACATTATCACAGTTTTAATTGCTATAATAGTAGCCATTGTTTTGTTGATCATAATAAAGTACATGTGTATTAAACTCTTACGACTGTCAATCAGGTATGTATTGTAACTAATGTAAGTGGGAAGGAAAGTAGTATAACCAGTGGAGACTTGATTTTTCTGTAAGATTCAAAGTTTGGTTATTAAAAATGATTTTGTTTTCAAAATGAAAAGGTGGAATTGATAGGATTATATAAGCATAATACTTGATGTGAAGTTGTTCCATCTCGCCATTCATTCTTACAGATGGGTTTGGAGCTGATCCTCTGCTCCGAGTCGGCCAACTACACAAAGCTCAAGGTTTTCAGACAGCTCGAGGCCAAGTCTCTATCCCATGATGTACCTTGTTACCTCAGATCTAATTTGACGCTGCATCAGATCGGAGGATACTTCACAGCTCGGGCCAGTAAAGTTTTTCTTTAAGAAATTTTCTTTTGTAATACCTTTTATTATAGCTTTGTTTCCTTTCCATTTAAAAGCTTATGTAGAATTTATAGAACTAGTTTGTTGGCTACTTTTTCATAGCCTTCCTGTAACTCCTTTGGCCGTTTTATAATCTCCCTTCCCATATTCTGATGTGCCTTTAATAGTTTTAAAGCATTAGATTAGAAGAATGTTTTATTAGAAACTTAGTAGTTTAAAGCATTAGAAGAGTGTTTCATTAGAAACTTTAATTAGTATTGTAGAACCCGTTTTGATTTAGGGGCTACTTATTATTTGAAAGTTCACTTTAGAATAGTTGTGTGTTGGTTGAACATAGTTTCTCTTTGAGATATTATTACTGGAAATTTAAACAGGTGTTTTTTTCTGGGGCAAATAGAGAACAGAACTATGGACTTTACAACAAACGCAGTAAATGGACACACTAAGGTACAGACAATAAATTTAGACTCCTATGTAGTAAATTTGTCGGGTTTTATGTTGAGTGATATAGAAGTATCTGTACTACGTAGGGGTTTGAAATTCATACCAACGGATATATCTAGATTATATGAATTAAAAATGATGTTTTTAAATTAGTACGGAAGATGCATATTAAAGAGTACTTTTTTGTCTTAGGAAGTGTTGATAGTAATACACTGAATGAGACTATTGATTCAGCATCTGATTATAGTTTTTATTCCTGTGAATCGGAAGTGGAAAGCAATGCATATAGTAAATTAGATACAAGCAGAATTAAAGTGAAAAGCAAATTTATGCCGCCCTGTAAAAATGAAAGCATTTTGCGTTTTCAAACAGCAGTTAATTTAACATTAGACAAGGAAATATTTGAGTTTAATAAAGTAAAGAAAATGTATAATTTGACCAAGCAAGAATGGTTGACATTGAAGCATTTAAGTGAAAATAGCCACTTGGTTTTTAAACCTTCGGATAAAGGGGGAAAATTAGTAATCATGAAAAATCAGGATTACTATGCAATGTGTGTGGAACATCTGGGAAACAGGGAAGTCTATTGTACAGTAAATGAGAAATAGTTTCAGGCTATTACTGAGTATGAACAATTATTACATAAGGGAGTGGGCCTGAATTATTTCTCTAAAACAAATGTTACTGAAAATGTTTCTAGCAAAGAAAGTACAATAGCCAGATTTTATTGTGTCCCAAAGATGCATAAAAGCGTAACACATCCCCCAGGTCGACCTATAGTGTCAGCCAGTGACTATTTTACACATAATTTGGGTTGTTTCCTGCATGAATGCTTATTGAAAGTGGTTGTTAAATTGCCATCCTGTATTAAAGATTTATTTGACTTATTAAAGAAATTGGAAAAGATATGTTGGGGAACCAGACATGTACTTTCTGGTATTAGATGTTACAAGTCTATATACTGGTATACAACACAATTTAGGTATAGAGGCATTAAGTTATTTCATGAGGGATAATCCAAAAACACAATATATAAAAGAATTGGTGCATTTCTGCTTGGTTAATAATATTTTTGAGTTTGATGGTATATTATACCAACAGCTACAAGATACAGCTATGGGGGCGACATTCACCCCTATGTATGCAAATTTGTTTATGGGGCTGGTGGAATATAGCCATATATACAGAAGTAAATTTTACGGAGGTGTTTTAGAATACTTTAGATTCATAGATGACATATTTATTTGCAAAGGGGGAAGAAATGAAGAGAATACATTTATGGAATATATGAACAGTAATAGATTTCAAACCAAATATGGATTACAGGAAGGTATAAGAGTAAGTTACTTAGACTTAACCTTGGAAGGATTGAGTGATGGAAAAATAAAAACTCAAATTTATAGAAAGTTTCAACAGCCTAGTCACATGTTCCATGCATCAAGCTGGCACCCCACACATTAAAAGCCTTGCCACATGATGAAATTTTGAGAATCAAGAGACTATGCAGTGATTTGCAAGATACTGAAAGAAAAGCTTCCAAAGTAGTTAATATATTTATAGATAGAGGGTATATTGAAAGAGCAGTGAGAGATAGTTATAATAGAATATTTGGACTTAAAGAAACAGATCCTAGAAGTAGAAATTTAGATAATAGATGTATAGAAATACACAAGGGATGGGATCAGGAACAAACAATAGTTTGTGTCCAAATACACTACATTCTCATATTAGTTGCAAAAATTTTGGAAGACTTTTGGAATAGTATAAAATGAGAAGTTTCTTCACTTTGACATTCAACTAAAATTTTCCTACCAAAGGGGTAGAAGTTTGAAGGATTTTTAGTGCATAGTATATATAAAGGACCAAAAGAAATAATAAATGTAGAAATAGAATGTGGAACTACAGTATGTGGCAAATGTATAATTTGCCAATATACAATAAATACATTTGAATAAATGGTAAAAGGTTTGATACTAAAGGGCGCTACACTTGTAAAAGTATAGGAGTAATTTATGCCATCAAGTATGTGTGTAGTAAATTTTATATTGCTGATGCTAAAAGAAGTCTGGGAGAAAATTAAGGAACATGTGAGCGATATTAAAAATAATAAAATAAGTCCACTTGCAGAACATTGTAATAAAAAACATGGGGGAAATTTTATGAATTTTAAAGTATCTGTTCTGGAACAAATTAATTCAAGTTATATAAGTGAGAATAGGATGAAATATCTCCTTAGGAAAAAGGAATCAATTTTAATATTAAAATATAATACAATACAACCTGTAGAACTTAACAGAGAATGTCATTGGAAAAGTTTTATTTAGAGATGTTACTGTAAGAATGTATAATTTTTATTTAGGAATTATTTGTCTTAATGTGCATGTTTAATTGCATCTGTTTTAGGTGTTTAATAGATTAATTGGTTATGAATAGTGAAGCTTTTTTACATACAAAGTACTCTGTAAAGGCTGTTTCAGCTGAGGCACTAGGAGATATCGGTGTTGCTGTTCGACATTTTATGATCAAGATTGGGTTGCTGCTATTTTTTAAACATATTGTTGGAATGAGTTTTTTGCTGCTGTTTTGCTGAGTTACTGGCTGCTATCAATTTAAGAACTTCAAATTACAAATAAACGGAATTATTTCCAGTAATAAGGAGCGTGGAGTCAACTGGTTTGAGTGGTTCTTTTTTTGTGTCTTTCAAGTGGTTTGTATGGGGTTTTTTTCTTTGTGCATTTATATTTACATTAGACATATGGCTGACCAAGAGAAGGAAAAACAACCCAAGTCTGGGTTCAAAAAATATCCAAAATGTGGACAGAATGTCTGTGACTGATGGTCACGTTAACTGTGTTTACTGTTTGGGTGCTTTACACTTACAAGAGAGCTGTTCCATCTGCCATTCTTTCAGTAGCCGTGTTCTACAGGAAAGAAAGAGAAAGTTGATTGACAGAGGGCTATTAAAATCCTCTTTTCAAGAAGCTTTGAGCGATTATGATAAAACATCTAAATCTCCCAAATCTACCAAGTCATTGAAATCGACATCCTCTGAGCATAGAATTTTTGATCCGGCGCCATCAAAAAAATTATTGACGTCTTCTCCACAGCCTTCAAGGCAGAGTGTCATAACCTTTCGGAGCCAGTCCCCAGTCCTGGAACTGGTCTCCGCAGTGTTGAAATCACCAGTTTTGCAATCGGCATCATCGATCCATTCATCTCTGTCATCAATAAGTCTGTCTGATTTGGATCGTGTGGTGCAGAAGTTGTTATAGGCACTATTTGCCAAATTATCGGTTCTGACACAAGTGACTTCGGAACCGACAGCTGTTCCTCCATCTACTCGGTCTTTCGGAGTCGGAGGAGTTGGAGCTGATGATTGTGGAGCCTTTGGAACAGACTCCTGGCCTAGTGTCATCGGTGCCGACTACTCAGACTTGCTTGGTGCCTATCGAGGGGTCTAGGAGCTGACGTGCGCCGGTTGGGTCTGGGGAGGGCAGTCTGACCAATCTTTCGGCTCTGACTTTACCTCTTGGGGCTTCGGCACGGATGAGTTTGGCTTCTATCTCTGAATCGGAGCCCACTGTTCCGGTGCCGAGGGAATCTGCTTCTTCGGACCTAGGGGTTCCTTCACATTGCAGCAGGGGTGCCTTTGATGCCATGAGGAGAGTAATGTCCACAGATCCTTTTGAAGCATAAAGACCCTGAGCCTCATGAAGCCCCACTGGTCGGACCCTGCTCTTCCAAGACCTCAGCAGAAGCTCCAACTGATGACGTTCCCAGGAAGAAAATTTGCAAGAGGAAGCATTTAGACTCTCCGCAGGAATATATCACCTCAGACACCGACTTGTATGAGTCAGAAGGGTCCCCACAGCTCCTCCTTGGAGAATCTCATTTACAGATATCTTGGAAATCCTAAAGCAGAAGGGTGGCTGGAAGCCCACCAACCCTACTGAGGATGAATCAGTCCTTCTGAAAGCTTTTGGGTCTCAGCCCTCCACCTCTTGGGTATCTCCGCCCTTCGATGAGCTTATGGAGCCGGTCTCACAAAGGGCGTTGGAGTCTCCGGACACCATGGAGCCTGTCCCTAGGAGGCCTGATAAATTTATTTCTTCTCAGGATAAGACTTTTCTCACAAAGGGGACTGCCTGTTGATGCCATGGCGGTGGCGGCAGCCACCAAAAAGGAGATGTCTGAAACTTCATCTGACCATCCTCCAAACAGATTTTCTAGGATCATGGATAGATAAGGGAAGAGCATGTTCAGTTCAATGACTTTTGCCATGCGATCATTGAACTACCTCACACATTTCACAAGACTGCAAAGAGATCTCCTAAAAGCGCTTGGAGATGCTGTACAAGGTATGGTAGCTTAGGGAGTAGCAGACAAGGTTGCTTCCTAACTTGTTATTCTTAATTCCATAGTAAACTCTTCCATACGTTTAATACCATATGCAGCTGATGGAACGAATAGGGCAGCGGGTACAGGAATTGCTCTTAGGAGACGCTCCTGGATGCACTTATGTTCTTCTGCGGAGCCCTTTAAGTCATCCTTTGCAAACACCCCTTTTGATGGCTCGTCTCTTTTTGGGCCCAAAGTAAAGGAAACTCTTACCAGTTGTGAGCAGGGAGGAAAGACTCTTGTCTGTCGACAGAGTTCATTTTTCCACCCCCCACTAGACCCTACCCAAAAGGTCAAAAAGGAGGAAAGATGCATTTCCAAAAAAACCCAAGGAGCCTTTCAGGACACACGTGGTGAACCTCCCTCTAGGGTCAGAGGAGGGGGTAATAATGGAAAACCCTATCCTAGTGGCAGAGGGGGTCCATAGAATCAGGGTGACAGAGATCAGTTCTTTGGGAAGCCCTACTAGTGCTCCTGAAAGGAGGCCTGACTGTCCAACTCTGGAGGCAGTTGGGGGTTGCTTATTGTTGTACCCACACGCCTGGCTAAAAGTAACAAACGACAACTTGGGTACAAAGCATAATATCCAAAGGATACTTTCCTTGCCACTCCACCTCCCTTGATAACGAAAATCCTGGATGTTCCACCCAGTTACAGAGAACAAGCAACCGTAGAGGTTTGAAGGTTCCTAGAAAGTCTTCCAACCGGTCCCTGCAGACCAGATAGGATCCGAAACTTACTCGAGATTCTTTTTGGTTCCAAAGAAAACAGGGGACTGGAAACCTGTTTTGGACCTCAGCAGACTAAACAGATCAGTCAAGAAGGAGAAGTTCTGGATGGTCACGCTACAGTCGATACGGCCCTCTTTAGGGAAAGACATTTGGATGTGCTCAATAGATCTCCAGGATGCGTACTACCACATACAAAAATGGCCAGACCATCCAGGGGTCATCTACCCTTCTGGCTGTGAGCCAATCACTATCAGTTTCGAGCCCTGACCTTTGGTCTCACTGCAGTCCCCAGAGTGTTCAAATGTATGGCAGTGGTCATGGCTCATCTGAGGTGTTTGGGATTCCAGGTGTTTCTGTACTTAGATGATTGGCTCCTCATCGCCACCACCACCCATCAGCTTATACAAGCCAGGACATCAAGCTTATTCTTTGCAATCAACTGGGGATTACCATAAACTCAAACTCCTGCCTTGTCATCGCAACATATTTTTATCGGAGCAGATTTGGACACCACCACCACTTTAAAACTTCCTTCAGAAAAGATATCAGTACTTTGACAAATTCTGAACCTCCTGTTGAGAGAAAAGGTACCAGCTTCAGATGTGCAACGGCAATAATAGCAATTCCCTTGGGTCGTATGCACATGCGGATTCTACAATGGCTCCTGTTCACGCAATGGTCTTATCATGACCTCCCAATGTCACATCTCACCAGTCTAACAAACTCTTGCAAAAAGGATCTTCGATGGTGGTTGACCTCTTTCGAAGTAACGATAGGTCGTCCTTTTATCCTACCCTCACCATCGGCCACTGTGACCACAGACACTTCCCTGATTGGGTGGGGAACATTTTCAGGGAAGAACAACCCAAGGCACATGGACCGAACAAAAGAAACATCTGCATGTCAATGTCCTGGAGATGAGAGCGGTACTCATGACGCTGCAATACTTTCAGGACTCTCTCCCTCTGGGGACAATTGCGATTCTGACTGACAAACATGTCAGTAGTCTGGTACATAAACAAGGAGGAACCAGGTTCTAGCCCCTTTGTCGAGAGGCCCTAAGAGTATGGCAGTTGGCTGCCTCCACCCAGCGCTTTCTGATAGCAACACACATCCTGGGGAAATCCAACGTGATAGCAGACAAACTGAGCAGGGCAATTTTCTTGCCTCACAAGTGGTCTGTCAAAGAAGAAATAGCAGAATATTCCACAGATGGGGCCAGCCTTGCTGCAATCTCTCTGCATCCCCCACGAATACACAATGCAGAAGCTATTTTTGTCCTAATCCCCCCTCCAGGAAATGTCCCAAGGGACGCACTTGTACACGATTGGCCCCTGTGTCTCCTTTATGCCTTCTCGCCAATACCCCTGATACCCAAAGTGTTAACAGAAAGCCAAAGCCCTGGGAAGGACCATCATTCTTATAGCCCCCACCCACTGGCTTCGTTAGACTTGGTTCCCCTTTCTTTGACCTGATCTATTGGAAGAGCCTTGGATTCTAGACCCAGTTCCAGACCTTCTGATGCACTCGTCTGGGGGCTCTTCAACCCTCCCTTCATTCCCTGAAATTGACAGCTTGGCTGCTCTGATTCCCAACCTGGCCAGGTTCCATAATCTCTCAACTAGAAAATTACACCTCTGCAAATGGAAGCTATTTTCCATATGGGCTTCTCAAAATAACATTGACCCGTACCTAGTCCCTATTTCCTCCATCCTAGAATTTTTGGCTCTGCTTTTCAACAAGGGAGAGGCAGCATCCACCATTTGTGTGCAGCTTGCTGCTATCTCTAATTTTCATGTTGGTACTGAAGGCTTTAATGTAATGTCACACAAGCTATCAAAAGCTTTTCTCAAGGAGATTCTCTTCCTTAGACCACCCGTCACATCCCCTTTGGAGTCTAAATTTTATGCTTTCACGCATCATTCTTCCACCGTTTGAGCCAGCTTCTTCATGCAATTTGAAATTTTTGTCTTGGAAAGACTGTCTTTTTAGTAGCCATCACGTCTGCCCGAAGAGTTTCAGAGCTGCAGGCCTTGTCTATAAAACCCCCGTATTTGATATTTCATTCTGATAAGAGTTTCATTACTAACAAATCCTTTATTCTTGCCTAACGTTTGTATTGAGGCTAACCTTAACCAAGCCATAGAATTACTGTTTTTTCCCCAAACACACCAATAACTTGGAGTATATGCTGCACAAGCTTGATCACAGACAACTTCGATTTTACCTAGATAGAACCAAAGAATTTAGAAGATCTGAGCAACTTTGTTTCCTTTTCAGACTCCAGAAAAGGTAGACCTGTGGCAAAAAACACTCTGTTGAAATGGTTATTTGATTGCATCACCATCACTTACTCAGCTGCCAAATATACCTCTGCAACACAAAATAAAGGCTCATTCAACCAGACCTGTTTCCACGTCTTCCTCCTTTAATGCTAGGCTACCAGTAGACAGTATTTGCCACTTGGTGAAAGCCTCATACTTTTATCACTCATTACAAAGTCGATAGGGCCTCCAGGTACAGGGTTTCCTTTGGTTCCACTGTCCTGAGAATCATACTCCCGTGAGCCACCCTAGAAAGATGGTGCTTGGGACGCTACCCATCTGTAAGAATGAACAGCGAGATAGAACAACTTCACATAAAGAAATTATGTAGTCGCCATAACGTTCAATATGAGTTGTTCATCTCGTCTTCATTCTTACTTCCCACCGTCCGACCCCCTCTAGACTTTCTCGGGGACCGAGAGTCATGCTTTTATCATGGTTGCTTTGTCTTTCCTATGGTCCTAACAAGATCTGAGGTAACAGTGTGCATCATGGGATAGGGACTTGGCCTCAAGCTGTCTGAAAACATTGAGCTTTGTAGTTGGCTGACTCGGAGCCGAGAATCGGCTACGAACCCATCTGTAAGAATGAAAGCGATATGAACAACCCACAAAGAACGTTATGGTGAGTACATAACTTTGTTTTTCTCTCATAGCAATAATAGGCATTTGATAAAAAAAAAATACATGTTTTAACTGTTTTTCCTTCACAGTAACAGAGGCTTGGTAATCATAAGTGCGATATTTTTTTAGAAATAACGTGATGCATTAGCTTAACAGAATGTGCTTGTATGGAACAAAAAGTATCCTACTTCTGAATGTTTTTGTAACAAATTGTATTAATAGTAGAGATTTTGTTGAAATATCCTAAACAGTTAAATGTACACAGGTATTCAAGTAAGAAGGGAAATGCAGTAGTATGTTAGACTATCCTATCAATGAAAGAACATTTCGGCCTACTGAGAAATGGCTTTCTCTGGATTGAGATAAAGATGCAGACAAAGAAGACTTCAATACAGGAAAATAATGTTTTCATCAAGGACAAAGTTTTGAAACCATAAAAGTGGTTATAGACTACCTTTTTGGTGGACATTTTGTAATCCGAGTCAGTTGAGAAACTGCAGTGTCTGACAGCTGTATCTGTGTTCCAAAGAAGTTGTTAAATCTCACAGTAGTTCTTGGTCAGCTGGTTTCAGTAAATCTGTCAGCAATAACGAATATACAGTTGTATAGTTTGTGTATGACATGCTGTTAATTTCATTTTGATAGTTCCATTAGTGCAATATCACATGAGAGTCCTGCAGTGGACATTAGCAGTACAGTGGTCACAGAAACTTCATCCCCTTCACAACAGAATCGTAGTTACTCAGGTATGCAGGAATCACATACATAGGTGGGTTATGTTCCCCATCAGTAGCACAGGGCAGATTTTGTCCACCTGCTCCCAAGGCCACAGTCACCATGGAAACCTCCTTTTTAGGGTGCGTGGAAGCATCGCAAAGGGAAGACCGTTCAAGGGATGTGGTCATCAACAGAGGCTAAACTTTACATCAGTGTCTTGGAGATGAGTGGTTCTCCTAGCGTTGCAGTCTTTTCAGGACCATCTAACCAAAGATATGATCGCTATTCACACAGACAATATGTCAGTGGTCTTGAGCATCAACAAACAAGGCAGAACACATTCATACCCTCTTTTAAGAAGCCATGCACATTTGACAGTGGACGATGCTTTGAAATTGTTTTCTGGTAGTAATGCACACTCCTGGGATGCCCAGTATACTAGCGGACAGGTTGAACAGAACTATCCTATTGCCTGAGGATTGGTGTCTCAAACCATGGCTACGGTGGTTTTCACCCGCTTGGGCCAAACTTTTTTTTGACCTGTTTGCTTCACACTTGCACAACAAATGCAGCAGTTAGTTTGCAATCATCCCACCACAGAAACAGTCTCAGAGATGCTGTGGTCAGATGTTCTTCATGTTTCACTGTTGCAGTCATCACATTTGGGTTATCTGCCTGCAGGTAGCCCTCAGCCAGCCTGAATACCAGAATCTTCTGATTTCTGCGTCGGATGCTGTCACTTCTTCCATGATGTCAGGGGTATAAAACATGCAGCCAACGCCATTACACCAGTCTTACTTGCCGTGCGGTAGCAGTAGCAGTTCGCAAGTGCCGGTCAGCTACCTCCTGAAATTTTCGTTGAGTTTCAGACCCAAAGACTTCAAAAAAGATAAGTACCCCATTGGAGATCCTTGTTTCTTGCACTAACTGATGTCAGAAAAAAATAACAATTGTCTTGCCTGTGGAAAAGCAAATACCTCATAGAGATTTTCATTCTTACTGCGTCACCTGTTTAGGCCCAGACCACAACATCCCTCACTGTTGGTTTTGTGCCTTGTTCAACGCCCGAACTATTCATCATCGGGCTATTTTTGTAGCTAAATACTTTCGTTCTCGATCTCCGTACTCCAAAATGGCTTTGATAAGCCATCCGACTACTGATCTTCCAAAAAAAGTAAGGATAAAGACAGAGACAGACCGCATAGGTTCATAACTGCCAATGACGCTTCCGTTAAGCTAGTCGCCAGACCGCCGGTACTTATTGAGGCGATTTTGCAGCCCCTGATACCCGCTACTACAGATTTGCAGGCCTCTACCGAGACCCCATTCATATGCCGCAAGATGCTTATTTGACTATGGAACCTGCGGATGTCTTTACCTTGGATGGGTCCAAAGAAGCTGTGCAGGCACCGGCTTCTGAGGGTGTATTCAGGCCTACAGACTTTCATATTAAATCGACAGCATCGTTTCCAACTAGAAGTACCGAATTCCTCAGGCCTAAAACTTGCACTATGCCTAGAAAACAGACCAAACCGATGACACAGGACCATATGCCTCAAAAACAAATGCTTAGAATGGCTAAAGACCTTATTACCTTAATTAGGGGAAGTCAGCTTCCCCCCTCTGAGACCTAGAACCAATTTTCTTTCTGATTCTTCTGATCAGCAGTCTGATATCTCTGCTCCTTCTGATTACCAGGATTTGCCCTTATCTACTTATGAGGATTCTGATGCAGAGGATTCCATTCTCTCTGCTTCTCCTCCAGAAGATTTTTCTTTTGGTGAAACTTTGCATACCCTTTGGGAGCATTTCCACTGGGAAAGCCAGGACTATTCTGAGTCCAAAAAGAGACTTGGAGGAATTCTTACTCCTGCCTCAACACAGGCTTCTAGCTATCTCTCCTGTTCTGGCTATTGTAGATTGTTTTCTTTGAATCTAGCCTTACCCCAGACACTTTACCTCCATCTCCCAGAAAACCTGACAGGTACTACAGAGTACCCGACTCTCACAAGTTCCTCTTTAAGAATCCTACTGCGGATCCAGAGACCATTTCCCAAGGACCAAAAGGCATTAAGGCTCCTGCTGCCAAAAACCCTACCCCTTCTGATAGAGATTCTAGAGCCTTAGACAGATGGGGTAAGAAGGTCTACACTTCTGATACTTTGTCCATTCGGGCTCTAAATTGCCAGTTTCATATGCTAAAGTATCAACCGCATATTATGGGACAACCTAAACAGAAAATGATGTTGATTCCTGAATGTACTGAATTCAAAGACTTGCAAGATTTAATGCATTCTGCAGAACAAGTTGGTAAACATACTTTACAAAGTGGTTTTGATGCTTTAGAAGCATCTTGCAGGGCTGCTGTCACCAGATCTGTACTTAGAAGGCATGCTTGGCTTAAGGAACAAAACCTGCCATGTTAAAGCTAAATTACTGGATGCACCCTTAAACCAAGACCGCCTTTTTGGCAACAAAGCAGAGGAAGTCCTCAAAGCGATGGAGGAAAAAGCTAAATCTATGCAAACTGTTAAAAGATTTCCTACAGGTACAGCCTCCCAGATTCAGTAGGCATTGGCCTTCAAAGAACTGGTCCTTACCAAGTCCCTTCCAGGCCTTCAGTCCAAACCTAGGAACAGCAGACCACCAAGAATTAAGTCTCAGGCTACGTACAGATCTAAGCAGTGGGTGGGGCTCCCACTTCCAAAACAGAGAGTAGTAAGCCACCCCCCTACGGAAAAATAGCACAATGACTTAACCTTATCCCTTCCAAGCCCTGCTCAACTACTTGCTCCCTTAGGAGGAAAGCTCGCCCTGCATGCAAAAAACTGAGAACTCATTAGCCTGGACAAATGGGTTTTAAACACAGTTTCCCAAGGATACAGATTCCACTTCCACAAACTACCAACCCCAAATGGTTGGCCAAACCTCCCTCCAAATCAGTGGGTGGAGGCCCAACAGCAGGTTCTCTACCTTTTCAGTATCAGGGCTATTCAACCTGTCACAGCAGAACTAAGGGGATAAGGTTTTTATTCGAGTGTTTCTGCTACCCAGAAAAGACAACTGGCGTCCTATCCTGGACCACTCTATTCTCAACACCTTTCTGGTGGTTCCAAAATTTAAAATGCTGACTCTTCAACAGCTTCTTCCTATGGTAGCCAAGGATGCCTGGCTGGCAACCCTAACCTTAAAGGAAGCTTACCTGCACATCCCAATAAGAGAATCCTGCAGACAATACCTACGTTTCAGGGCGGGCTCCATGCACTTTCAGTTTTCTGCACTTCCCTTTGACTTATCTAATGCGCCCAGGGTGTTCGCAAAGGGTCTAGCTCCAGCCATTGCATTTTGCAGTCAGAGAAATATTCAAATTTACCCATGTCTGGACGATTATCTGATTCAGGCAGAAAGACAGGACTTGCTATTACAGCACCTGGCATTTGTAAAGAAACTTCTATCCTCACTGGGGTACACCATAAACGAAAGAAATCTCACCTAGTACCCTGCCAACAGATTGTATTCCTGGCAGCAAGCTTGAACACAACTTCCCAGATGGCATTCCTCACTCAGGAGAAACAAGTTTTTTTGACAACCTACTTCAAACTATTGCCCACAAAAACCTAACTGTCTGCAAGGAAAATACTGCAAGCCCTGGGGTTCATGGCCTCTTGCATTCTGCTAATTCCATATGCAAGACTGCATATGAGGAAACTCCAGTGGTATCTAAAAAGTTTATGGTGTCAACATTCTCAGGACCTTGAAACAATGATTCCTATCATTCCTTGTCTAAGGACAGAGTTCCTTTGGTGGGCAGAGGCCTTCCACCACAAGAAGGGGCTCCCTTTCACTCTACCCCCTGCTGTCCAAACCCTAACAGCCGCATCAGACTATGCATTGGGGGGAGGGCTCACATGGAGGGGCAGTGCATTCAGGGCAAATGGAACCCGAGACAGATGCACCTGCATATCAACCAAAAAGAAATGTTAGCTGTGCAGAATGCTCTGACAGCCTTCAAAGACCTTATTCTCCCAAGACAACTATTGTTAAGGACAGACAACACCACAGTTATGTGGTACGTAAGCAGGGAGGTACCCACTCGTACCGTCTCGGCAGACTAGCCGTGGCTATGTGGAGCACAGCCTTGAGCTACCAAGTGCACCTACAAGCTCAATTCCTGCCAGGCAAACTAAATTCACTGACAGACCTAAGTAGAAATCTCATGGACCCACACGAATGGAAACTAGAACCCAAAATATTCAACCTCTTGAGGAACAAATGGGGGGACCCCAGAGGTAGACCCGTTTGCCTCCCCTCAGAACTACCAATTGAACAAATTCTGCACCAGAACTCCCCACAGTCAAGCTTGGAAAGTGGATGCCCTGTCCTTTACCTGGGAAAGCCTCTCAGTTTATGCTTTTCTCCCTCTGCCTCTCTTCTCAAAAGTTCTACTAAAGATCAAACAGGACAAGCCAAGAACAATACTGATTGCACCAGACTTGCCACGCCAACACTGGGATCCCCCCCTCTTATGCAGTCTGACACTGCTGCAACCATGGCACCTGCCTCACACCCCTTCCCTGCTGTCCCAGCAGGCAGGCCAAATTCTGCACCCTCAACTTCAAGCCTTGCAGCCTGACTTAATTCCATGAGCTCTCCTCTAGCATCCCTCAGTAAGCAGGTGCAGGATGTCATTCTGTAGGCAAGGAGGCCTAGTACCAGAAAATCCTATGCTGAAAAGTGGAAAAGATATTGCTCCTGGAGCCAGGCTCAGGGGATGGCCACAATGGTGCCCAGCTTACCTCATATTCTAGAGTACTTAACAGAGATGCTCTACAAGGGCCTATTCCTGTTGTCAGTTAAGATTCATGCCTCTGCCATTTCAGCACATTATAATACTGAGCCACCCCTCTTCTCTCAGCCCTTGCTAAAACAATTCCTTAGAGGGGTCAAAAATTTAAGACCCCCCCCCCCCAGGAGAGCTCCCACTCCAGCCTGGGTCCTTAACTTTCTACTGGAAAAGCTCACCCCCCCCCCCTTTTGAACCAGCTGCAACTGCAGAGTTGAAATTCCTTTCTTGGAAAACAGCCTTACTTTTAGCCATCACTTCAGCAAGAAGAGTGTCGGAATTACAGGCCCTCATGGCAGTGGAACCCTTCATTATCTTCCATACGGACAGGGTTACCCTCAGGACTAATCCTCCTTTTATGCCCAAGATGGTGTCTAGTGTGGCCCTAAAAACCAGTCCATTCATTTGCTTACTTTTTTCCCCCCTAATCCACAAAACAAAGGTGAACGGATACTGCACTCTCTGGACGTGCACAGACAACTTTGATTCTGTTTGGACAGGACTAAGCCTCTCAGAAAATCTAACCAGCTGCTAGTTGGCTTTGCTGCAGGGGCAGAGGGGAAGGCCATTTAAAGCCAACCATTTCCAAATGGATAGCCCATTGCATTCACTTCTGCTACAAGCACTATGGAAAACCTACCCCACAGGGGGTAAGATCACATTCCATCAGGGCTGCATCTACCTATATGGCATTTCTCAAAGGAGTCCCTACCAGGGACATCCCGGAAGCTGCTACCTGGAGCTCTGTACATACCTTCAGCAAGCATTACCACCTGCCTATCTTTTCCAAATCCAGAGCTGGATTTGCCACAGCAGTTTTGCAGGGCTTGATAGTTGGCCCTAATTCTCTTTTGACTACCTCCTCCCTTGATTAGCTTTGGGACTCAACCCAAATGTGATGACTGCAACAGTGAAACACGAAGAACATAGTACAGTTGTGTACACTTACCATAAATGTAGATATTCGTGTGTATTCACTGTTGCAGTTCAGGTTACCCTCCCTCCAACCCCCCCTGACTTCTCTTGACTTTTACATTTCCTTCTTGTTTGACATATATTGTATCATGTGTATTTGCTTTTTGCTGGGGGTGCTCCATACCATATAATTGCTCCCTATTGTGGGGGCACCTGATATCTGGGGCAAGAAAAACTGATGTAATGGTGTCGGCTGCATGTTTTATACCCCTGACATGGAAGCAACAGCATCAAACACAGAAATCTGAAGACTCTGGTATTCAGACTGGCTGAGGGCTTACTTGCAGACAGATAACCCAAATGTGATGACTGCAAGAGTGAATACACTCTAACATCTACATTTATGATGTGTACACAACTGTACTTTTTTGGCCCCCAGGTCTTCTTTCCACCAATTCCTCTTCTCACGACGTTCATTATAAAGCCATGGAGTTAAAGAGCAAGGTAGTCCATATTGCCCCATTTTGGCCTTGGTAGGTATTTTTCCCCTTTCTTTGGCCTCATCTATTGCACTCCCCATGGTTTCTGGATCCCACCGTGGATCTCCTCAGTCACTCTTCTGGGATGCTTCTGCTGGATCTCCAGTCTCTAAAACTAACTGCATAGTTTCTCCAATTTTAACAATAGCCAGAGATACCAGTCTTTCTTCCCCTGTAGGTCGTACAATTTTCTTCTCAGAAGAAATGAACCAGAAAGACTTAAAAAAAAAGTAAATGGAAAATATTTTCTGTTTGGGTATCTTCTAAGGGATTAGATACCCTTTTCAGCTCCTCTACCAACAATTCTAGATTTCCGTTCTGAACTTTTTATGGCAGGTTCTAGTAAAGTCCTGATGGCCGCCATTTCACACTTTCACGTAGGACATAATTATTCATTTCTTGCATCTCTTAACATGACCACAGCCTTTCTTAGAGGACATTTTTATCAAGACCCCCTGCTCGTGATCCAGTCCCACCTTGAGACCGTTAGAGTTTTACTTCAGTCTTTGACCCAAAAACCCTTTGAACCTGCAGCTTCAGCAAACTTGAAATTCCGTTCTTGAAAAATTATTTTTTTGGTTGCCATTATGTCAGCAAAATGAGTTTTGGAACTTCAAGCACTTCCGTGCAAACCACCCTTCCTTATTTTCCAAAAGGGAAGAGTTTCACTGAGGGCAAACTCCTTTCTTCTAAGGTGGCATCAGAACCTCAACCAACAAATCAGTTTTCTTTCCAAACTTTGCTAACAAGGGAGAGAACATACCTTATGTACCTTACATGTCCATAGACAACTCTGGATGTTCTTCGTATTTCACTGTTGCAGTCATCACCTGTGGGTTATCCCTGTTGTGGGAGCCCTCGGCCAGCCCGAATACCAGAGTCAGTGTTTTTCTGCATCGGCTGCTGTCGCTTGCAGACTGGCGGCAGGTCGTCAGTGCTATAAGCAAGGCAGACTACGCCATTACATCAGTCTTTCTTGCCGTGGAGCCCATAGCAGAAGGAGTTTGCAAGTGTGCCGGTCGGTCGCTACCAGTGTTTGAATTACAGCTGAAAATGTCTAAAGCTAAGTACCCCGTTTGGGACCCTTTTTTCTTGCATCCTCAGGGAACATTTCCAGTGGGGGAGATTCTAGACCTGACTCAGCACCAGACCCTTGGCCATTCCCCTATCATAGAGGCAGTGGATGGATGTGTTCCATGAATCCAGCTTGGCTCCTGGTGCCCCTCCCACCTGCTCCCAGTAAACCTGACCGGTATTACAGAGTACTGGATTCTCTCACATACCTATAACAGAAATCCTGCTACAGACCCTGAGGTTATTACACAGGGACCAAAATGAGCTAAGGCTAGTTCTGCAAAGAATCCTATTCCTTCTGACTAGGATTCCAGAGCTCTGGACAGATGGAGTAAAAAAGTATACACCTCTGCAGCCTTAGCTATCAAAGCACTCAACTGTCAGTTCCACATGTTAAAATATCAACAACACACTTTGGAACTATTAAAGCAAAAGATTTCAACCTTTCCTGACTGTGCCAATTTGAAAGAGTTAGCAATTTTACTGCACTCTACTTGTCAAGTTGCCAAACACTCATTACACTGTGGATATGATGGCCTAGAAACCTCAAGCAGGGCAGCAGTGTTAGGATCTGTCATTAGGATGCATGCATGATTGAAGGAACAACCTATCCCTGATCATGTCAAATCTAAATAAATTGATGCACCCTTGGATAAGGGCCACTTGTTTGGAGAAAAAGCAGAAAAGGTGCTTAAAAAGATGGAAGACAAAGCAAAATCTGTGCAGACAGTTTAAAAGATTTCTTTCACGTACAACTTCCTAGGTTCAGCAGAATTTTCCCTCAAAACACTGGTCCTTTTCTGTACCTAACAGATGGGCAAGGTAAGCCCCGCAGGGACAGACCACCCAGGCCCCTATCCCAGGGACAGCAGAGAGCCAAACAGTGGACCACTCCCGCGCCAAAAGCAGGGAGATCGTGTTTCACTGTTGCAGTCATCTTACTTGGGTTATCTGCCTGCAGGTAGCCATTAGTTGGCCCGAATACCAGAGACTTAGTATTTCTGCATCGGTTGCTGTCACTCCAGGACTGACATCATGTCATCAGGGATATTAAAAACAGGCAGCCGATGCCATTGCATCAGTCTTTCTTGCTGAGGAGCCCGTAGCAGAAGCAGTTCGCATGAGTGCTGGTCAGCCGTTACCTGAGTTTTTCGTTTACGAATTGAATCATCCTGATGTCTTATAAAGCTAAGTACTCCGTTGGGGATCTTTTTTCTTGCTCTAACCGATGTCAGGAAAAGTTAACAATTGTCTTACCTGTGGAAAACAAATACCAGACTGCAATTTTAATTTTTACTGTGTCACCTTTTTAGGCACAGACCACGACGTACCTCACTGTCGGTTTTTTGCCTTGTTTAACGCCCTTTTTTGTCGCTAAATGCTTTCGTTCTCGATCTCTGTATTCAGAAATGGCTTCGGTAAGCCATCTGACTACCGATATTCTGAAAAAACGTAAGGATAAAGACAAGACTGCACAGGTCCAAAGCTGCCGACGATGCTTCTGTTAAGCTAGTCGCCAGTTCGCCGATACTCACTGAGGTGCTTTTGCAGTCCCTGATGCCTGCTTCATTGGATTCGCAGGCCTCTACTGAGACCCGTTCAGAGTCCGGTATGCCGCAAGGCGAGACTCTAATGCGACTGTGGAACCTGTGGATGTCTCCACCTTGGATGGGTTCGGGGCCGCTGAGCAGGCGCCGGCTTCTGAGGAAGTACTTAGCCCTACAGATGTTCAACACAAACCCACTACTACTTTAGCGTATTCAGTTGTGTCTAAAACGGCAAAGTTTCTAAGGCCATAACTACGCGCTGCGCCTAGAAAACCGAAGTCCCAAGCACATGCACCTGCTCCCTTGCCACAGCATCAAATGCTTAAAATGGCATTAGACCTTATTATGCTAATTAGGGGAAGCCAACCTTCCCCTGCTAAGAAAAAGAGACCAGTCCCCAGCAGCCTCAACAGACCACAAGTTCGACGACTCTAAGGTATCGGACTATGAAGACATGCCCTTATCTGTTTATTAGGATTCGAATGCAGAGGAATCTGTTCCCTCTGCCTCTCCTCCAGAGGACTTTTCTTTTGGTGAAAACCTGCATACCTTAGGAGATCATTTCCATTGGGAATGCCAAGACTATCCTCAATCCAAAAAGAGACTCAGAGAATTTCTAGATTTGCCACATCAGCCTTTAGCAGTACCCCCAGTCCTGGATGTTGTGGATGATATCTTTATGGAATCCAGCTTAACTCCTGATACTTTACTCCCTGCTCCTAGGAAACCAGACTGGTACGACAGAGTACCTGACTCTCACAAATTCCTTTTCAGAACTCCTACTGCTGACCCAGAGATTACCTCTCATAGGCCTAAAGGTATCAAAGCAACTACAGCGAAGAATCCCACCCCTTCAGACAAGGATTCCAGCGGTTTGGACAGATTGGGTAAGAAAGTTTATACCTCTGCAACTCTCGCCATTAGGGCTTTGAATGGTCAGTTTCACATGCTCAAGTACCAACAAGATATTATGGAACTTATTAAGCAAAAAGTAGCTACCTTTACAGACTGTGCAGAAAATAAAGAATTGCAAGAGCTTATGCATTCTGCAAGCCAAGTCAGCAAGCATACATTGCAGTGTGGCTTTGACACCCTAGAAGCATCTTGCAGGGCAGCAGTCACTGGTTCTGTACTGAGATGACATGCTTGGCTTAAGGAGCAGACCTTGCCAGACCATGTCAAATCAAAGTTACTAGATTCTCCTTTGAACAAGGACAATCTGTTTGGCACCAAAGCAGAAGAGGATGTTCTTCATTCCACATTGCTGCAGTCCTAACCATTGGGCAGTCCGCTGTCCCAGTCGGCCCGAATACCAAAGTATATGGCTGACGTCGGTCAAGGCGCATTAGTCTGACGTCAGGACGTCAGGGTACTAATGCGCATGACCGACGTGATATCCCCAGTCTTTTTTGCCGCATGGTCCGATGCAGAAGCAGTTTTGCGAGTGCAGGTTGGCGTTCTGAAATTTTCTGAAGTCGGAGTTTCAGACTGAATCAAAGTTGGCTAAGTACCCCGTTGGGGAATATTTTGGTTTTTTCTTGCCTCAGTATTTAACCGGATGTCAGAAAAAGTGAATAACTGTATTTCTTGTGGGAAACAGATACCTCATAGGGATTACCATACCTTGTGTATACCTTGTTTAGGGCCTGAGCACGACGTTGTTGGATGCCGCTCTTGTGCTAGATTTAACAAACACACTATTAAGAGAAGGTTAGACTGTGCCAGGTTAGTTTTTGGGAAGCGTTGTAATTATAAAATGCCGTCGGATGCTCCGACGCCTTCGTCCAAAAAGCGCAAGCACAAAGCAGCCACGCCTACAGTGGAAGAACCGACAGTCCCGGACGCCGGTTCTTTAGAAGGCTCAGTGGAGCCGGAGGTTCTGCCAGGAGTTTCTTTGGAGTCTCAGGGAGAGACTTTACTGTTACAGGATGTGTCCTCTCAGGAGGTAGGCCAGGCTGAAGGGGCTTCTCAGGTGGCTGTTCTTCCCTCTCTTCCTAAGGTGGTTAGAGCCTCCCCTTCTGTTTCCAAGGCTTCTTTGAGAGGCAGGCCAGGTTTAACTTCAGTGGGGGTTTCTCCTAGCTCTTCAGGATCTTTGCCTAAGAAACATATGCTTAAAATGGCAGAGGATTTGATTACTATGATTAGAGGTTCTATGCCCCCTCCTGATAAGAGGCCTAGGGTGGAACCTGAGTTTGAGAGTTTTGAGCAGTGTTCAGAGGATTCTGGGTCTTCGGCTGAAGACTTGCAGGAGTATCCTCCTTATTCTGATTCTGATGTGGATGATTCTACTCCTTCAGCTTCTCCTCCTGAGGATTTTTCATTTTCAGAGACTCTGCATTCCATGAGGGAGCATTTTAAATGGGAAGGTCAAGATTTCTCTGATTCCAGGAAGAGGCTTAGGGAATTCTTGTTTTTACCCCAGCATAGGCCTTTAGCTATACCTCCTGTTCTGAATGTGGTGGAAGATGTTTTTGCAGAGGCTTCCCTGAACCCTGATTCTTTGCCTCCTGCCCCAGTTAAACTGGATAGGTACTATAGGGTGCCTGAAGCTCATAAGTATCTTTTTAAGAGTCCTAGGGCAGACCCGGAAACTGTCTCTCCGGGGCCTAAAGGTGTTAAGGCTTCTGTTGTTAAAAATCCTGTTCCTCCTGATAAAGAGGCAAGGGCTTTGGATAGATGGGGAAAGAAAGTGTATACTTCTTCCACTTTAGCCATGAGGGCGTTGAATTGCCAGTTGCACATGTTAAAATATCAAAATTATCTCCTTTCACAATTGAAGTCTAAGGTGGATGCTCTGGCAGAAGGTATTGACTGTAAAGAGTTGCAGGATTTAGTTCATGTGTCTGAACAGGTGGGTAAGCATTCCTTGCAATGTGGTTTTGATGCTGTGCAGGCCTCCTCGAGGGTGGCTGCCACTGGTTCTGTTCTTCAGAGGCACGCCTGGTTGAGGGATCAGAATTTAGCTGAGCATGTTAAGACAAGGATTTTGGATGCTCCTTTACAGTCTGGCGTGTTGTTTGGTTCGCCTGTGGAAGCAGTTTTAAAGAAAATGGAGGACAAGGCTAAGTCTATGCAAACTGTTAAAGATTTTTGCAGGTGCAGCCTCCAAGTTTAGTAGAAATTGGCCTACTAAGGGATGGACATATCCTGCTTATGATTCCCAGTCTAGGGTAGGTCTAGACGTGGTAGGGCAGAGCTCAAGGTTCTTTTAGGCCTAGAACAGGGAGTTCACCTGCTCAGACTTCTGGTGAGGGCAGGGGTCAGTCCTTTCGTAAACAGACCCAATGACCTACCTTTTCAGCTGCCAGTACATTCTCGTCTGGCAGCATCTTTGGGAGGAAGGCTGGCTCTTTTCAAAGAAAATTGGGATTTAATTACCCAAGACAGGTGGGTTTTGGATATCATTCACCACGGTTACAGGTTTTATTTCCATACCTTGCCTCCTTTCAAAGGCATGCCAGACATTCCTCCTCTACAAAGAAAAGAGGCTCACAAGCAAATTTCTCTGTTACTCCAAATAGGGGCCATTCAGCCAGTTCCTGTGCCAGAAAGGGGCCTAGGATTTTATTCTCGCCTGTTCCTAGTACCAAAGAAGGGGAACATGTGGAGACCAATTTTGGATTTATCTATCCTCAACACTTATCTGGACATTCCCAAGTTCAAAATGTTGACGTTACAACAGCTTTTACCTCTGCTGGGCAAAGATCACTGGATGGTAACTTTAGATCTCAAGGAGGCTTACCTTCATGTGCCTATCAGACTAAGTTGCAGGAAGTATCTGCTTTCGAGCTGGAAATTCCCATTATCAGTTCTCTGCATTGCCCTTTGGCTTATCTACTGCCCAGAGTATTCACAAAGGTTCTGGCTCCAGTGATAGCTTACTTCAGGCTAAAAGGAATTCAAATCTATCCTTACTTGGACGACTGCCTGATTCTGGCTCAAGAAAAGGAAGACCTTTTACAGCATTTGGAATATGTGATAGCAGTGCTAAGATGCCTAGGGTATTCTGTGAACGAAATAAAGTCCAGTCTAGTACCCTCTCAAGACATGTGCTTTCTGGGTGTGAGACTGAATACAGCAGCCCAGATGGCCTTTTAACCCCGGACAAACAAAAGAATCTTTCCATTTACTTCCATCAACTATCTCTTCAGTCTGGGCTGACTGCAAGGACAGTCCTTCAAGCCTTAGGGTTCATGGCATCTTGTATTCTGGTGCTTCCCAATGCCAAACTGCATATGAGGAAGCTGCAATGGTATCTCAAAATGTATGGACACAGCACTGCCAGGATTTGGACACTGTCATTCAAATAATACCTTGCATTCAACAGGAATTTTTGTGGTGGGCTCAGGAATGTCACCTAAACAAGGGACTCTCTGTGACCCGCCAGAGGCGAGTCAGATTCTAACGACAGATGCCTCAGACATTGCTTGGGAGCTCATCTAAATGGAAAGTGGATACAAGACAAGTGGCCTGCCAGACTACAGCATCTACATATCAACATGAAGGAGATGTTAGCAGTCCAGTTTGCATTAATGACTTTCAAGGAGTTACTTCTTCCAGGGCAGGTGTTGATTCTAACAGACAACACAACTGTCATGTGGTACATCAACAAACAAGGGGAACACATTCTTACCCGTTGTGCAGGCAAGCAATGATTTTATGGGAGACTGCGCTCAGCTTGCATCTAACTCTTCAGGCAAGGTTTCTGCCGGAGCACAGAACTCCTTAGCAGATGTGTTAAGCAGACAAATCATGGATCCCCACGAGTGGAAACTGGATCTTCATGTATTTCGAAATTGACAGTGTCATGGGGAACTCCAGACATAGATCTGTTCGCTTCTCCACTAAACCACCAGCTGCCAAAGTTTTGCACAAAGAGGTTTCATCACACAGCTTGGAAAGTGGATGCTCTTTCTTTCAGTTGGAAAAATCTTCATGTGTATGCCTTTCCACCTCTGCCTCTTCTCCCAAAGGTGCTCCTAAAGGTCAGACAAGACAAGCCAAGGATGATTTTAATAGCTCCAGATTGGCCTCGGCAACACTGGTACCCATTACTGAGGAGTCTGGTAAGGAAGCCTGCATGGCCTTTACCTTGATTCCACACCTGTTGTCTCAGAGGGACGGTCACCTGCTCAATGTCAAGCTTCACTCTCTTCATCTAACAGCCTGGCATATTCTGTTTTGAAACACAGCAGGTCTCAACTTCCTCAACAAGTTTTAAATGTGATTATGGAAGCCAGAAGACCTAGTACAAGGAAAGTGTACGCAGAAAAATGGCAGAGATTTTTATTTTGGAGTGCAGCAAAGAATTTGGAGATTTCTGAGCCTAATTTGAGTGTGGCTCTTCAATATCTTACTGAGTTATTGGACAAAGGTTTGTCTTTCTCTTCCATTAAGATTCATGCTGCAGCAATTTCAGCTCACTATGATTGTGACCCACCATTGTTTTCGATCCTTTGTTCAAGCAATTTCTTAGAGGGCAAAGAATATAAGACCCCAATGAGAGCTCCTACTCCTGCTTGGGATCTCAATTTTGTGTTGGAGAAACTTACTCTACAACCTTTTGAGCCTGCGGCTACTGCTGAATTGAAATACTTGTCATGGAAGACTGCTTTTTTGTTGGCCATTACTTCTGCAAGAAGGGTTTCTGAATTGCAGGCCCTTATGGCGGTAGAGCCTTTTTTGATTTTCCATAAGGATAGGGTATCATTACGTACTAATCCTTCTTTTATGCCTAAGGTGGTTTCTAGTGTGGCTTTAAACCAAACTATTCAATGTTAAGTTGTCAATCTCGCCTTCATTCTTGCTTGATGGGTTCGGAGCCGATCCCTCGGCTCCGACTCGGCACTTGCTTTAGCTCGAGAACTCCTTTTACCAGCTCGAGGCAGCCCCATATCCCATGATGCAAGGCGGTAAGTACCCAGATCTCGTTTGCCGCTTCGCTTGGGAGGTCTTCTTTTTACCAGCTCCTGGTAAGTTGTTCACATTCGTGATATTTAAGCCCCTTTTTAGTCTAAAACTCCTTTATTGATAGTTTAAGTTTATTTTTCTACCCTTTCTGACAGAAATTCCCTGTCTCCTTTAATTTTTTGTTAGTCAATTTTTTCCCTATCCCATCCCCCTGCTCTTAGGGTGTGTGTGTTGGTTTTTATAGAATACCTCTTGGTATTTTGTTTAAGGTATTTTTGACTGGTGTGTGTGTGTGTTGTGTTTTTCGGCACCATGTCAAAGGAGAGGGTCTCAGGTTTTAAGAAGTGTGACTCGTGCTGTCAGAAGATGTCTCTGACAGACGGTCACACTTCTTGCCTGTATTGTCTGGGCCCTCTTCACCTGCAGGACTCCTGTGCTATTTGTCACTCCTTCAGCCAGAGAGTCCTGCAGGAGAGACGTAATAAGTTGATTCTTAGGGGCCTTCTTGCCGGAGGGCTCTCCGCTAAGTCGGCTCCACCAAAATCAACAAAACCTGCCAAGGCCCAGGCTTCTGTATCTAAGCCTGCGGCCTCGCCTCGAGATCGGCCCGCTGGAGCCGATTCTGGCTTGACAGCTTTCGCACCGATGGCTATCTGTGCCGAATCTGTATAGTCCACTTCGATGTCTGCTCCGATCGGTTCCTGCACCCATGTGGCACAGGCATCGGTGTCGGCCCGATCGGCTCCGACACCGCTATTTGGTGGCTGTATCGGCTCCGCTGGAGCCGATACATCGAGCTTCCTGTCGGCTCCGAAGTCGGCTCCGACGGGATCTATAGTATCGGCTCCGATGGCTCCTTCCCGGAAGAGGTCGGGGGCTCCTTCCTTGAGCCGATACTTTGGCCCGCTTCACCTCTTCTATCGAACGGAGCCATCGGAGCCGATCTTCAAGGTCATCCAGGTTGTCAGATCATGACCTAGAGAGAGTGGTCAGTAGATTACTCAAGTCACAGGTACTGGCCCAAATGTTACACAGTCCGTCTCAGCAGACGACTGTTGGTCCACACCCCGTTACATTTCCTCCTTCAACTCTACCCCAGAGCTTGGAGTTGGAGACTACGGCCATGGTTACTGCTACGGCTGGAGGACGGATACCCTTCTGTTCCTTCAGCCTCTACTCTTATCTCCTCTTCGAGACCTTCCTTAGAGGGATTCGTGGTCGGGCTTCCATGGTCTCCTCCGAGGGGTGAGTGGCATCGGACCCTTGTCCAACCCGCTCTTCCCCTTGGAGCCTCGGCCTTGGTGAGCTCGGCTCCGACATCTGCCTCGAGACTTCCCTTTCAGTGGTCCCTGGAGTTCCTAGCTCTTCGGAGCGGGTTCTCTCGGACCTGTCTGGGAGGGGAGCATTCGAGGTGATGAAGAGTGTACTGGCCACTGGTATCAGTCAGCAGTCTGTTCCCGTAGCTCCTCCCTCTATAGTACCTGTTGACATCTCTGCCACTTGTCTTGCTACAGGACCCAGAGATCCTCCGCCTCAGGTTTCCCCACTGGGAAGAGCCCCCTCTTCCGAGGATTCTCCTGATGTCTCGGGAGATCCTCCTAGGAAGAGGACCTGTAAGAGGAAGCATGTAGACTCCCGAGTCTGTCACTGGATACTGACTTTGATGAGTCAGAGGGATCCCTAGATCCTCTGAGGATGTCTCCTTCTCAGACATCCTAGAACTTCTGAAACAGAGGGGAAACTGGCCCACCAACAATCCCTCTGAGGATGAGTCAGTATACCTAGAGGCGTTTGGATCTCGCCCTCCACCTCCTGGGTGTCTCCGCCTTCGACCCCTTATGCAGGTTATTGCACTAGCATGGCAGCTCCTGACTCTGTAGAGCCAGTCCCTAGGAGGCCTTCTAAATTTATCACTGCCCCGAGTGACAAACAATTCCTTACCAAGGGTGTCCCCGCTGATGCCATGGTGGTGGCTGCGGCCACCAAAAGGAACTTGCAGATCCTTCCGTCCGTCCATCCTCCTAATAAGGACTCTAGGACCATGGATAGGTAATGTAAGCGGATGTTTTCCTCAGCGACCTTTGCTATGCTCGCTGAATTACCTATGTCACTTCACCAGACTCCAAAGGGATATCCTGAAGGAGCTGGGAGAAGTAGTTCAGGATCCTACAGCTGCAGGAGCTCAAGATAAGATTGCTTCGCAGCTAGGAACCCTCAATTCGTTGTTAACTCCTCCATGCGGCTAATATCTTATGCTGCGGATGGAGCAGTAGAGCCGCAGGCACAGGTGTGGCTCTTAGACGCCAAGCCTGGATGCGGCTATGTGATTTTGCAGATCCCTTTAAGGCCCTTCACAAATTCTCCCTTTGATGGGTCAGCTTTGTTTGGCCCTCAGGTGAAGGAAACCTTGACCAGGTGCGAGCAGGACGGCAAGACTCTTTCTGCTGTTGGAGTCCGTTTTTCCACCCCTTCTAGGCCTTATCCCAAAGGACAGAAGGGCGGGAAGATGTGGTTCCGTGAATCCCAAGGAGTCACGCGGATTCACGTGGTCAGTTTACCCCTAGAGGCAGAGGGGGTAACAATAACAGACGCCTCTAGAGGCAGAGGGGGTCCCAAGAACCAGGGAAACAGGGAGCCTCTCTGACAAGCCCTTTCAGCATCCCTGAGGTGTTGCCCGGCTGTCCCTCCTTGGAGGCAGTCGGGAAGATTATCACTGTACCCAGAAGCCTGGCATTCCCTCACTCAAGACAGATGGGTACAGTCGATCATATCCAAGGGTTACATAATTCCTTTCGAGGAAAGTCCTTTCCCTCAAATTCCCTTCCAGATGTACCACCCGGTCTAAGGGACATTGCAGAGTTAGAAATCGCAAAACTACTGCAAAAAGAGCCATTCAGCCAGTTACAATAGACCATTCAGAGCCCGAATCTACTCAAGGTTCTTTTGGTCCCCAAAAGACGGGAGACTGGAGACCAATATTGATCTCAGCAGACTCAACAAGTCTGTCAAGAAGGCAAGATTCGAATGGTCACTCTTCAGTCAATTCTGCCCTTCTTACAGAAGGACAACTGGATGTGCTCAATAGATCTTCAGGATGCGTACTATCACATCAAAATTCACAGACGCTCCAGGAGATTTCTCCGCTTCGGCTGGGGTCCAGTGACTTGCAGTTCAGAGCCCTGCCCTTTGGTCTCACTACAGCCCCCAGAGTGTTCACCAAATGCATGGCAGTGGTTACGGCTCACCTGAGACGGCAAGGATTCCAGGTGTTTCAGATCTCGACGACTGGCTCCTGTCAGCCACCACCAGGCATCAGCTTATACAAGCCAGGGATTACACAATAGGCCTTTATTCTCATTTGGGCATCTCAATCAACTTCGAAAGTCATCCTTATCGCCCTGCCAGTCTATTACCTTCATAGGCTAAACTTAAACACTGTTCGGATGTCAGCTACCCTTACAGAACAAAGAGTTTCAGACATTCAGACTCATGTCAGGATCATTCTGGCCAGCAAGAAAATACAGGCCAGAATGGTTCTGAAGGTATTAGGTCTCATGGCTGCGCCATTACACTTCTTCCCTGGCTCGATTCTACATGCCTTCTTCAGTGGATGCTGTTCACACAGTGGTCATACCAGCAACTTCCAATGCGCCACCAGATTCTGGTGACACAAACATGCATAGAACATCTTGCTTGGTGGATGACATCCCCTCAGGTTCAGCAAGCCAGGTGCTTTGTACCTCCGTCCCCGATAGCCACTGTCACCACGGATGCCTCCCTGATCGGGTGGGGGTCATTATCAGGGCAGGATGGTTCATGGGACGTGGCAACTGCTCGAGTACCATCTGCACATAAATGTCCTGGAGATGAGAGCAGTGCTTTTAACGCTGCAAGCCCTCAACGACTTTCTTCCCGTAGGGACAATTGCAGTCCACACAGACAACATGTCTGTAGTTTGGTATATCAACAAACAGGGCGGAACCAAGTCCTACCCCTTGTGTCGAGAAGCCAGACTTTGGCAATGGGCGATCTCCTCTCATCGGTTTCTGGTAGCAACGCATATCCCTGGGAAAACCAACATTATAGCGGACAGATTGAGCAGAGCTATCCTCATGCCTCACGAGTGGTCTCTCAAGCAATCTATAGCGGAAGAGATTTTTCTGGAATGGGGTCGCCCATGTTGCGATCTTTTGCTACTCCCCAAAACAGCAAATGTCCAGACTTCTTCAGCCTCTTCCTCTATCAGGCCATCCCCCAGAGACGCTCTGACCCAGGATTGGCCCCAGGGACTTCTTTATGCCTTCCTCCATTTCCTCTGATCCCTCAGGTGATCCAGAAAGCCACCGCTTTGAGAGCCAAATTGATTCTCATTGCCCCTTACTGGCCTCGACAAGTTTGGTTCCCTGCCTCCATCATCACCTTTTGGTGCAGCCGTGGCATCTGGACCCGGTGCCAGATCTACTGATTCACCAATCCGGTCAGCTGCACCGGTCAATCCCCTCTCTCAACCTCACAGCATGGTTGCTCCACTTCCTTCCTTAGCCAGGCTTCCTTTGATCTCTAACCCTGTTAGAGACATCATAGTAGTTTCACTAAAATCCTCTACCAGGAGGATTTACACAAGCAAATGGAACGCTTTCTTATTGGGCTAAGGCCCAAAATATTGATCCTTTTACTGCCCCTGTTCAGGCAGTTCTGGACTTCTTAGCAGAGATTTTTCATGCAGGCTCCTCTTCTTCAACAGTCAGAGTTCAATTGGCTGCTATTTCTAATTTTCATGTCGGGATAGCAGATCATAATATTATGTCCCATAGGCTCTGCAGGGCCTTCTTGAAAGGAATTTTCCTACTAAAGCCTCCAATCAGGAATCCTCCTCCTCAGTGGGATCTAAATTTAGTGCTGACATCCTTGATTCTTCCCCCCTTCGAGCCAGCTGTTTCTTGTTCCCTGAAATATCTTTCTTGGAAAACTTTATTCCTAGTGGCTATTACATCTGCCAGGAGGGTGTCTGAACTTCCTGCTCTTCGGTTCGACCCTATTTGATTTTTCACAAAGACAGAGTATCTTTGAGAAGTAATCCATCCTTTTTACCTAAAGTCGCTTCAAAGAACAATCTGAATCAATCCATTGATCTCCCTGTATTTTTCCTAACTATTCAGATAGAGCTGAACAAAAGCTACATTATCTTGACGCCCACCGTCAACTTAGATATTATTTGGACAGAACAAAAAAGTTAGAAAATCTGATCAACTTTTTGTTTCCTATGCGGATAATAAAAAGGCCTTCCTGTTTCTAAAGTGACTTTGTCCAGATGGCTTTCTTCGGTCATCACTGAAATTTATACTCAGGGGAAAACAGCTGTGCTCAAAACCTAAAGCACATTCAACTAGGAGTTTAGCTACTTCTACAGCTTTTCAAGCTAGACTTCCTTTGACACTATTTGTGCGGCGGCCACTTGGGCCACTCCTCACACTTTTGTTTCCCATTACAAATTGGACTTGGCCTCCAGGGACAGAGCCAGTTTTGGCTCTACAGTCCTCACGAGTTTGTTCCATTGAGCCACCCAGGATAGAGGTGCTAGGGACGCGGTCCCATCAAGCAAGAATGAAGAGATTGACAACTTAACATTAAGAAGTTATGTACCTACCATAACGCTCCATGTTAGTTGTCTTCTCTCTTCTTTCTTGCCCTCCCTCCTTCCCCCTGGCCTGGACAGACCTTGTATAAGAAACTATTATACTAAAGACCATTTAGACCTGGTCCTTTTTCCATCTGTAAGTTTCTTCTTCCTTTGGGAAGTATTTTATGCTTGGTGTTATTGCCCTTTGTCAACAAACGAGATCTGGGTACTTACCGCCTTGCATCATGGGATATGGGGCTGCCTCGAGCTGGTAAAAGGAGTTCTCGAGCTAAAGCAAGTGCCGAGTCGGAGCCGAGGGATCGGCTCCGAACCCATCAAGCAAGAAAGAAGGCGAGAGAAGACAACTAACATGGAACGTTATGGTAGGTACATAACTTCTTATTTGCCTACTTTCTATGCAGATCCCCAAAATAAAGGGGAAAAGATTTTGCACACTTTAGATGTACACAGGCAGTTGCGTTATTAAAGCAGGACTAAGGATTTTAGGCAGTCTCAGCAGTTGTTTGTTTCTTTTGCTTTGAGTTCTCAGGGCAAGCCTGTGTCAAAACAAACTATTTCTAAGTGGATTGGGTTTTGCATTGCATTTTGTTATTCCCATCATGGCAAGGAGATTCCAGCTGGGATTAGGCCTCATTCCACTAGGGCTACTGCCACTTCAACAGCATTTCTAAGGGGGGTGGCAACTAAGGATATTTTGGAGGCAGCTACTTGGAGTTCAGTGCATACTTTCTCTAAGCATTACCACCTTCCTCTCTACTCTAAATCTAGGGCTGGTTTTGCCACAGCTATTTTGCAAGGCATGTTGACAGCTCCTGCTTCCTTATGATTTGCCAGCCTCCCTTACCTCTGCTTTGGGATTCTACCCAATGGTTAGGACTGCAGCAATGTGGAATGAAGAACATAGTACAGTTTTGTACCTACCATAAATGTAGATGTTCGAGGATCCACATTGCTGCAGTCCAATTTAACCTCCCTCCTTCCCCTCTGTGTTTAGGGGTGGTTGTGTGGGTGAGGTTATACTCTTGTAATTTTGTATATATTGTACATATTTTTGGTGCAGGAGTGTTTGGTGTTTTTGGTTTTGGCCTTGTCTTTTTAGGGTCTTCTGACATCTGGGGCAAGAAAAGACTGAGGATATGACGTCGGTCATGCGCATTAGTACCCTGACGTCCTGACGTCAGACTAATGCGCCTTGACCGACGTCAGCCATATACTTTGGTATTCGGGCCGACTGGGACAGCGGACTGCCCAATGGTTAGGACTGCAGCAATGTGGATCCTCGAACATCTACATTTATGGTAGGTACAAAACTGTACTTTCTTAAAAAGATGGAAGAAAAAGCTAAATCTATGCAGTCAAAGAATTTTTGCAAGTACAGCCTCCTAGATTCAGTAGGCATTGCCCCTCGAAACATTGGTCCTTTCCAGCCCCCTCAAGGCCATCTCAAACTAGACCCAGGGGAAACAGTCCCCCAGATTACAGTCTCAGGGTATGCAAAGATCTAAGAATTGGAGTTCGTCCACCTCTAAAGCAGAGAGTGCTAAGCCACCCCTTACAGAAAGAATGCCCAGTGACTTCTCTACTCCACTCCCCACCTCTGCCCAACTGCTTGCGCCCTTAGGAGGAAAGCTTGCCCTTCATGCAAAAAACTGGACTTCCATCACCAAAGACCGATGAGTCTTCAACATTATGTCCCAGGGGTGCAGATTCTACTTCCATTCTCTGCCAACCCCTAAGTGTTCCCAGACCTCCCTCGAAATCAGTGGGCAGAAGCACAAAGCCAAGTTCAGTCCCTGCTCTTTGTAAGGACAATTCAACCTGTTTCTGCAGAACAGATAGGTCAAGGATTCTATTCCACACTTTTCCTGGTACCCAGAAAGGAGGGCACTTGGTGCCCAATCGTAGATCTTTCAATTCTCAACACCTTCTTGGTGGTACCAAACTTCAAAATGCTTTCCCTGCAGCAGCTTCCATCTATGCTAGCCAAAGATACCTAGTTAGCCACTCTAGATTTAAAAGAAGCCTATCTGCACATCCCTGTAAGGGAGTCATGCAGGGAAATACCTATGCTTCAGGGCAGGATCTATGCATTCAGTTTTTTGCACTACTCTTTGGCTTATCCACTGCTCCCAGAGTATTCACAAAATGCCTGGCCCCAGCCATTGTTTACTGTAGACAGAGAAATATTCAAATTTACCCGTACTTGGATGACTGCCTGATTCAGGCAGACAGGAATTGCTGTTGCAGCACCTAACATTTCTAAAAAACCTTCAAACCTCCCTGGGGTACACCATCAACGGAAAGAAATCAAAACTAGTTCCCAGTCAAAAGATTGTATTCCTGGGAGCAAGCTTGGACACAGCATTCCAGATGGCATTCCTCACTTCAGAAAAACAAGCCTGTCTGACAGACTATTTTAATCAAATGGCCACCAGAACCCAGTTATCTGCAAGGAAAGTCCTGCAGGCCCTAGGGTTCATGGCCTTATGCATCCTACTAATTCCATACGAGGAAACTTCAGTGGTGCTTAAGTCTTTGGTGTCAACATTCTCAGGATCTTGAAACTTTCATTCCTATCGCAACCTGTCTGACAGAGTTTCTTTGGTTGGCAGCAGCATGCAACCACAACAAGGGACTGCCCTTTAGTCAACCCCACGCCGCCCAGACCCTAACCACAGATGCATCAGACTATGCCTGGGGGGGGGGGGCACATGGACGGCAAGTGCATTCCGGGCCACTGGAGCCCAAGTCAAATTCATCTGCACATCAACCAAAAAGAGATGCTAGCTGTGCAGCCTGACAGCTTTCAGATTTCTACTCTCTCTAGGACACCTGGTAATAAAAACGGACAGCATCACAGTTATGTGGTACATCAACAAGCAGGGGGGGACCCACTCTACAGGCTAGCCATGGTCCTGTGGAATACGGCCTTAGACATGCCGGTCGATCTGCAAGCTCAGTTCCTGCCAGGCAAACAAAACTCGCTGGCAGACTAATTAAGCAGAAATCTCCTAGACCCACATAAGTGGCAGTTAGAGCCCAGCACCTTCAACCTTCTGATTCAGCAATGGGGGACCCCGGAGGTCGATCTTTTTGCCTCACCCTGTAATCACTAGCTCAGCAAATTCTGCACCAGGACACCTCACAGCAGGGCCTGGAAAGTGGATGCGCTGTCCTTCCAGTGGGTAAACCTCTCTGCCTTCCCCCCTCTTCCCTTTCTCCCAAGAGTATTGCTTAAGATAAGACAGGACAGACCAAGGACAATTCTGATTGCCCTGGACAGGCCTTGCCAGCACTGGTACTCAAGCCAGCGCAGCCTGATACTGCCTTGGCACCTACACCAGAACCCAACCCTGCGCTCTCAGCAGGTGGGGACAGGTCTAACATTCGCAGCTGCAAACCCTAAATCTTGCAGCCTGGCTTATTCCTTGAAATCTCCCCCAGTAACCAGCCTAAGCAAGCAGGTGCCGGACATCATTCTTGAGGCCAGAAGACCCAGTACAAGGAAATCCTATGCTGATAAGTGGAAAAGGTACTGTTCTTGGATTCAGTCTAAAGGCGAGGACACAACCCTGACCCCTCTGCCTCTAATCCTGGATTACTTAGCAGAGCTACTCCACAGAGGCCTATCCTTCTCTATTAAGATCCATGCCTCTGCCATTTCTGCTCATTACAACACTGAGACGCCCCTCTTTTCTCACCCTCTTATCAAACAGTTCCTGAGAGGAGCAAACAACTTAAGGTCACCACGGAGAGCACCCACCCCTGCTTTTGGGGCCTTAAGTTTGTACTGGAAAAGCTGACCCCCCCCCCCCCCCCCCGAGCTGGCAGCGTTAGCAGAGTTAAAATTCCTCTCTTGGAAAACAGCCTTACTTCTCGCCATCACTTCAGCTAGAAGAGTGTCTGAGCTACAAGCACTGGTGGCCGTGGAACCATTCATTATTTTACATGCTGACAGGGTTTCCCTCAGGACTGACCCTTTATGTCTAAAGTGGTGTCCAGTGTGGTTTTCAACAAATCTATCCATTTGCCAACCTTTTTCCCTAATCCACAAAGTGAAAGGGAAAGGATCCTGCACTCCTTGAACGTGCACAGGCAGCTCAGATTCTACCTGCATAGGACTAAGCCCTTCAGGATATCTAACCAGTTACTAGTCAACTTTGCACCAGGGCCCTCAGAGGGCAAGGCCATTTCTAAACAAACAATTTCTAAATGGGTAGCACACTGTATCCATTTCTGCTGCAAGCACCATGGGAAACCAACCCCTCAGGGGATCAGATCACATTCCACTATGGCAACATCTACCTCTACAGCATTCCTCAGGGGAGTCCCTACCAGGGACATCCTAGAAGCTGCTACCTGGAGTTCTGTACATACCTTCACCAAGCATTACCACCTGCCTAGCTTTTCCAAACCCAGGGCGGGTTTTGCAATAGCAGTCCTGCAAGGCATACTAGCCAGCCCCCAACTCTTCTTGACTGCCTCCACCCTTCTTCAACTTTTGAAATCTACCTAAGTGTGATGACTGCAACAGTGAAACACGAAGAACATAGTACAGTTGTGTACACTTAACCATAAATGTAGATGTTCGAGTGTATTAACTGTTGCAGTCCTGGTTTCCCTCCCACTCAGCCCCCTTGTCTCTCTCTCTCTCTCTCTCTCCTCTCTCTCTGTTTAATTCTCACCCCTTTCAGGGGTATTGGTATTTATTTTTAATGGTTTTTTTTCCCTACCATAGCTTAGCTCCCTATTTGGGTGGCTCCTGACATTTGGGCCAAGAAAAACTGATGTAATGGCACCGGCTGTCTGTTTTTATACCCTGACGACCTGACATAATTCCTGGAGCGACAGTAACCAATGCAGAAATACTAAGTCTCTGGTATTTGGGCTGACTGAGAGCTTGCTGCAGGCAGATAACCCAAGTGTGATGAATGCAACAGTAAATACACTCTAACTTCTGTATTTATGGTAAGTGTATACAACTGTATTTTCTAAACCATCTCTCTGTGGCAAAAACTCTCAATGACTCTCCCCCCTCTGCCCTCCTTTCACTCACCAAAAGCTAGGAGGAAGGCCCTCCCTCTGCAAAGAAAATTGTTTTTCTGTAACAAAGGACCAGTGGGTCTTAAAGATAATTTTTCAGGGATACAAATTCTTCTTCACCGAACCAATTCCAAGAGAGTACCCAGACTTACCTCCAAATCAGTGGGCAGTGGCATTGAAACAAGTCCAAACTCTCATATTCTATGGGGCAGTAGAACCTGTCCCCTCAGATCAAACAGGCAAAGGCTTTTATTCCAGACTATACCTTGTTCCCAGAAAAGAGGGTATTTGGCACCCCATCCTGGAACTGTCCATTCTGTACACCTCCCTGATGGTCCCCAAATTCAAAATGCAAAATTTGCAGCAGCTGCTGTCTATGCTGACAAAAAATGCTTGGTTAGTTACCCTAGATCTAAAAGATGCCTACCTCCACATCCCCGTGAGGGAACCCTGCAGGAAATTCCTTTGCTTCAGTGCAGGTTCACACCACTTTCAGTTCTGTGCTCTACCTGTTGGCTTATCTACTGCTCCCACAAATGCTTAGCCCTGGCCATAGCCTTTTGCAGACAGAAAAATGTACAGATTTACTCTTATCTGGACAACTGCCTCATTCAGGTAGAGTGCAAAGAAAAGCTACTCAAGGACATCCTCTTTGTCAGAACTCTCCTAACTTCCTTAGGGTACACCATCAATGTGAAGAAATCAAAGTAAACACTCTCCATGAAGATCATTTTCTTGGTAGCACTGCTGTACACAGCGTCCCAAATGGCCTTCCTATCCCCAGAAAAGCAGAGTTTCCTGCATCTCTACTTTACTCAGCTTGCTTCCAGAAGTCACCTCACTGTGAGGAAGTTCCTGCAAGCCTCAAGGTACATGGCATTTTGCATCCTTCTAATTCCTCTGGCCAGGCTTCACATGAGAAATCTTCAGTGGTACCTAAAGAACTTTTGCTGTCAGCACGCTTATCCTCTAGAGACCTCTGATCCCCTGTACACGGGCCGAGTTTCTCTGGTGGGCAGGGGCCTGTGCCAAGAACAAGGGTCTTCCCTTCACTCAGCTGGGCAGACCATTACCACTGACGCCTCAGACATTGTTTGGGGCACTCACCTAAAAGGCTGGTGCACCCAAGGTCTTTGGGGTGACTAGCAACTTCACTTACACATCAACCAGAAGGAAATGATGGGCACTACAGAAGGCTTTGACATCACCCCATCTCAAGCCAGGGGTTCTCCTTATCAAAACAGACAACACCATGGTAATGTACTACATCAACACACAGGAAAGGGACCCAGTCTTACCCTTTGTGCAGGGTAGCCTTGAACCTCTGGCCGACGGCCTCTTCCATGGGATTACACCCTGGCAGACCATTTAAGCAGCAACTTACTGGACCTCCACGAATGCCAGCTCCTCAGAAAAAAACTTTTTGTAAATCACTCAGGAGTGGGAGACAGGAGGTGGATCTCTTTGCTTCGCATTTCAACCAGCAGCTAAAAACATTCTGTACCGTGGAGTATCACCACCTTGCATGGAAGGTGGATGCCTTGACCTTCCCCTGGAACACCCTCTTTGTGTACGCATTCCCTCCTCTGCCTCTTATTCCAAAGGTACTGATCAAAATAAGGGAGGAGAGACCAAAGGCCATCCTCATTGCTCCAGATTGGCCCAGACAACATTGGTACCCCTTACTGCGTAGCCTGACATTATAGCTTCCCCTGATCTCAGACCTCTTGACTCAGGTGGGGGAGAAATGCTGCACCCAGACTTGTAGACTCTCAAACTATCAGCATGGCTAACACTCTAAAGACAAACAAGGGGCCACTGTTAAGCAAACGGGTCCTAGACATTATCACAGAGGCCAGAAGGCCCAGCACCAGAAAATCTGCTCCTGAAAGCCAGTCCAGAGGGGGGCAATACCTCAAACCTTCCATCCCTCTTATTCTGAACTACTGAGTGGAGCTACTTAATAGTGGTCTCTCCTTCTCTTCTGTTGAAATCCACGCCTCAGCCATTTCAGCTCATTTTGATACAGAGCAGCCTCTGTTTCTCCCATCCTTTGATTATACAATTTCTCAGAGGGGCTTCCAATATCAGACCTCCCAGAAGGCCCGCCCACACCAGCCTGGGACCCAGATTATGTTTTGGAAAAACTAACTTTGCCGCCCTTCGAACCAGCTGCTTCAGCAGAACTGATGTATCTCTCCTGGAAGACTGCTTTTCTCCTAGCTATCACCTCAGCTAGAAGGGTTTCAGAATTTCAGGCACTGATGGCCATTGAGCCCTTCATCATTTTCCATGCAGACAGGGTCTCCCTGAGGACTAATCCCTCCTTTATGCCTAAGATGGTATCTAATATGACTCTCCACCAGGCCATACATCTACCCACCTTCTTTCCTAATCCGCAAAACAAGGGGGAAAGAATTTTGCACTCACTAGATGTGCACAGACAGCTCAGATACCATCTGGACCATACTAAACCCTTCAGTAAAACAGACCAGCTATTTGTCAGCTTTGCCCCAGGGGGAGAGGGGAAGCCATTTCCAAGCAAACCATTTCCAAATGGATATCACACTGTATCCATTTCTGCTACAAATTACATGGGGACCCCCCCCCCAAAGTCTTTTTTAACCCATTCCACTAGGGCATCCTCCACTTCCACAGCATTCCTCAGAGGAATTCCCACCAGGGACATCCTGGAAGCTGCCACCTAGACTTCTGTCCATACCTTTACCAAGCATTACCACCTACCTTTATTATCTAAGGCTAGGGCAGGATTTGCCTCTGCAGTTCTGCAGGGCATGCTGACCCATGCCTCAGTCTCTTACTAAGCCTACCACTCCTCTCCTCAGCTTTGGGAATCCTCCCAGAGGTGATGACTGCAACAGTGAATACACTCAAACATCTACATTTATTATAAGTGTACACAACTGTACTTTCTATTTACACCATACTAAAGATTTTTGAAAGTCAAACCAATTAGTTATATCCTTTTCCAAGGCAGGACAATTTCACAAAAGTTGTGCTTTCCAGATGGCTAGCAGCCTGCATTTCTCTTGTTAATAAGACAAAAGGGCTGTGTTTACATTCTGAATGTAAGGCTGACTCACCAAAGTGATGGCTTTAACAGCATTTGCATAAAGGAAGTACCTGTCAGTAATATATATGCAGTGGCAACTTGGTTTGCAACTCGTACCTTTATATCTCATTGTAAGTTGGATGTGCAGTCTAGAACTCGCACATCCTTTGGCTCCATTCTTAGGAATGTCCTTCCTCGAGTCCACCTAGTCCCCTTTTGGGTAGCTTGGGAATCTGTCCCACTTGTTGAATCAGACAAAAAGACATCTAATATGAAATTTATATACTTACTAAAACAATAGGCTGCGTTGCCTTATTTTTGTGTAGATCAACTCCCATTCCTCCTTCCCCCTTCTAAATTATTTTTTTGTTTGTTTTGTTTTTTGTCTTCTGGGGCTTGTTCAGACCTTGCTGGGATACTGTCTCTAGTGGATAATGTGCAGTATTATTCTTCATTCCTTCCTGCATTTGTTGCGACCATTTGAAATCAGGAATCAAACTCTATTTGAGGTAAATCAGCTAGGAGGAGGGAATTGTGGGTAGGAGAGGAGTCTGATGTCTCGAATCCGATACTCTGGTATAAGGCATAGAGGTCCTATGCGACTGTATCCAAGAATCCTGCACGTTGAACCAGACAAAAATAAGAACACAGATGTAGCGTTATGGTAGGACCATAACATCTGATATTGTATTGTTAATCCTCGTTCATTCCTTACGTGTGGTTATTGGTTCCGACCTCGGAACCGAGCCGGCCATCTTCCAAGCTCGCGTCAGCTACAAACTCTCGAGCTAAAACTCTTACCCAGAATTCCCCTCTCCTTGTTACCTCAGATTTCGTTTGCCGCATTGCCATTCGGTCAAATCAAGCTACTTCTCTTGAGCTAAATACAATATTTTTGTCATACTAGCCTAAAACAACTTTTTCTCTCAGAAAAATTACTAAATTGTTTTCTCTTACCTTATCGCATTTAACGACCAGCTACAAATGCAGCAACTACGTCGCCCTGATCCCCCCTCCAGGACAGTCACCCAGGGAGACTCTAGTCCACGATAGGCCGTCGGGTCTTCTTTATGCATTTCCACCTCTTCATTTCCCAGTTTCTGAAGAATGCCCGCCGGTTGAAGAGCAAGGTGATCCTCATAGCACCATATTGGCCTTGTCAGATTTGGTTCCCCTTCCTTTGGCCTCACTTGTTAGATCAGCCATGGATTCTCCATCCAACCCCCTGGGGTTGATCTCCCATCCACAGAATCTGATTCATCCCAACTTGGACAGCCTGACGCTCACAGCTTGGCTCCTCCAATTCCCTTGTTTGCCAGGCAGAATGATCTGTCTTTGCCAGTACGGGACATTCTTATTGCATCTCATAAGTCTTCCACTAGAATTACTTATCTAAGCAAGTGGAAAAGTTTTACCCTTTGGCTGAAAGAAAAGCAAGTTAGATTTCTTTTCAGCACCAGTGTTGATAGTACTGGAGTATCTAGCCGACCTGTTCCGATCGGGTCTATCGGCCTCTACCATTAGAGTTCAATTGGCTGCAATATCTAATTTCCATGAGGGTGTCCAAGACTCCTCTCTTATTTCACACAAATTATGCAAGACCTTCATAAAAGGTGTGAATCATGTAAAGCCCCCTTTTGGAGAACCTATTCAACCATGGGACCTGTCATTAGTTCTGCAAGCTTTGACAATGCCACCTTTCGAACCAGCTTCTTCTTATGACCTCAAATACTTGTCATGGAAAACCTTGTTTTTGGCCTCCATTACTTCTGCCAGACATATCTGAGCTTCAAGCCTTATGCATCAAGAGTCCATACTTGATTTTTCTTAAAGATAGAGTGTCACTGAGAACTAATCCTTCTGCTAGAAGTGATTTCTGTCTGAAATGTCCATTAACCAAACCATTGAATTGCCAGTTTTCTTTCCCACCTATTCAAACAAAGAAGAGTATTGCCTACATACCCTAGATATTCACAGGCAAATTCATTTCTGCTTGAACAGGACTAAGGCCTCTCGCAAATTAGACCAGTTATTTTTGGCCTATTCTGGACTTAGATTAGGATGTGCTGTTGCTAAGGTCACATTGGCCAGATGGTTGAAAGACTGTGACACCTTCATTTATACACAACGTAATATTCCTTTGCCTACTACCATAAAGGCTCATTCGACAAGATCGGTGGCAACTTCTGCTGCCTTCCATGCCAGAGCATCTTTACATGGCATCTGTGCAGCTGCAACTTGGGTTTGGCCACCAGGGGAAGAGCATCTTTCGGTTCTGTGGTGCTCAGGAATGTCCTTCCATGAGAGCCTCCCAGGAATAGAGGTAGCTGGGGACTCTTGTCTCACACGTAAGGAATGAACAAGGATTAACAATATCAGATAAAGAAGTTATGTCTTACCATAAGGTTCCATCTGTATTGTTGATCCTCGGTCAGTCATTATGACCCTGCCTCCTTCCCCCTCCTGTGGCTTCTACCGGATCTCGCTATCCGGTTCTTTTAGGTCATTTGACTAGAGGTAGCCTCTTCCTTATTTTGATTGCAAACTCAATCTGAGTTAACAGGGAGAGGGGAATTCTGGGTAAGAGTTTTAGCTCGTGAGTTTGTAGCTGACGTGAGCTTCGAAGATGGCCGGCTCTGTACCGAGGTCGGAACCCATACCCACACGTAAGGACTGATTGATCGGGGATCAACAATATAGATGGGAACGTTATGGTAAGACAACTTTTTTCTACTGTATCATCTGATCTAAAAGAGAAAAAACATGGATAATGATCATTACTTTGTTACAGCTGTGAGAGAGAATTTTTTATTTTTTGAGCAGAATGCAGCTCTGTCATTTAAAAATCAGATCAGCTTTGTTCATTTCCTTGGTGTAAGTTGTGGAGCTTCCAGGTGTCCTCCTGTTCTCATGTTGCAGTATTCCAAACCCTTGCGTTGTCCTCTGCAAGCTACCTGAACATTCGGCCAGTATACAAAAGTTTCTAGTCACGGCTAGATGGTCATCGTGTTTCACTGTTGCAGTCATTACACTTGGGTTATCCTGCTGGCAGGCTATCCGCAGTCGGCCTGAATTCCAAAGTCCTGTTCCGGCTTCGGTTGCTGTCGCCTCTTCCCTGACGTCAGTGCGCCAGGGGTATAAAAGATGCAGCCGGCACCATTTTCTTCAGTCTTTCTTGCCGCGCGGTGCCCGAAGCAAAAGCAAGTTCGCAAGTGCCGGTTGGCCGACTCCTGAGATTTTTGAAATTGAATTTCAGAACCAAAGTCTTCAATAAGTTAAGTACCCCGTTGGGGAAACTTTTTCTTGCTCCAGACCGATGTCAGTAAAAGTTAACAATTGTATTTCTTGTGGGAAGCAAATACCTCATAAGGATTTTCACTCTTACTGTATTCCTTGCCTAGGCCCCGACCACGATGTAGCTAGTTGTCTGTTTTGTGCTAGATTCAACCAACGCACTATTAAGCGTCTGTTTGATTTTGCTTTACATTACTTTGGCCGAAGATTTAATTATATAATGCCGTCGGAACAACCGACGACCAGAATTCATAAAAAACGCAAGGACAAAGAAAAGGACAGGCATCCGAGGTCCAAAACTGACGACGAAGCCTCTTCTAGGCCAGTCGCCGGTTCTCAGTGAGGCGCTTTCGCATCCCCTGACACCCGCTACCTCAGAGCCACAGGCCGCCTCCGACTCCCACATGGAGACACCTAGGCCTCTGGAAACTCATGGTATTGGGCCTATGGAAACTATTCCCTCAGGTGGGTCCAGAGCCGCTGAGCAGTCATCTGCTTCTGAGGGTGTTTTTTGACCTACACAGCTTACTATCAGGACTTCTTCAGCAGCCAAGACAAAGTCTAAAACACCAATAAAGACAAAAAAACAAGTTCAGCATTCACCTGGACAGTCATCCATGCCAAAGAAACAGATGCTTAAAATGGCTGAGGACCTAATTACTCTGATCAGGGGTTCCCATCCCCCTCCTGATAAAAGGCCTAGGCAAGATGCTGACTATGATTCCTCTGACCAGGTTTCTATTTCCTCTTCTGAACAGGGATTTTCTCTTCCTCCCTATGAGGATTCTTATGCTGAAGAATCTATCCCTTCAGCCTCTCCACCTGAGGATTATTCTTTTGGGGAACCCTGCACACCACGAGGGAGCGTTTCCATTGGGAGAGCCAAGATTATTCTGAATCCAAGAAAAGGCTCAGAGATTTCCTTTTATTGCCTCAGCACAGGCCCCTTGCTATTCCCCCTGTACTAGATATTGTTGATTTTTCTGAGTCAAGTTTGTCTCCAGATTCTTTATCCCCTGCACCAGTTATGCCAGATAGGTACTACAGGGTCCCAGATTCACATACATTTCTTTATAAAAACCCTGCTGCTGACCCAGAAACAATTTCACAGGGTCCCAAAGGGGTCAAGGCTTCCACTGCAAAAAATCTTGTTCCCTCTGATAGGGATTCAAGAGCACTGGACAGATGGGGGAAAACAGTCTACACCTCTGCTACTTCAGCTGTAAGGGCTTTAAACTGTCAATTTCACATGCTTAAATACCAACAATATCTGATGTCTTTGCTCAAACAGAAAATGCTTACAAGCTCAGAATGTACTGAAAATAAGGAAATGCAGGATTTGTTGCATGCAGCTGAACAAGTGGGAAAACATACTTTGCAATGTGGTTTTGATTCATTAGAGGCTTCTTGCAGAGCCGCACTTTCAGGTTCTGTCATTCGAAGGCATGCTTGGTTAAAGGAACAAAGTTTACCTGATCATGTTAAAGCAAAATTGTTGGATGCTCCATTACAGCATGATACTTTGTTTGGTGTTAAGGCAGAAGAGGTGTTAAATAAATGGAGGATGCAGACAGTAAAGGATTTCTTACAGGTTCAGCCACCCAGATTTAGCAGGAACTGGCCTTTAAAAAATTGGTCCTTTCCAGTGTCAGACAGGCCACAAAGAGGCAGGTACAGACGCCCAAGAGACAGATCTCAGCCACGAGGCACATACAGACCTAAACAATGGTTTACTTCTGCCCCCAAAGGCGCAGAAGACAAATCTCAACCCTATAGGAAACAGTCCCAATGACTTCCCTCTACCGATGCCAAGCACTTACCTGTTGCAGGCACCCTTAGGGGGAAAACCTGCACTTTTCTCACAAAATTGGCACAAAATTACCCAAGACAAATGGGTACTAAATATTGTTTCCCAGGGTTACAGATTCCACTTCACACCCTTCCAAGGCCAAAAGGTATGCCAGACCTGCCACACAATCAATGGGCAGAGGCACAAAGACAAATTTCTGCTCTCATGGACATGAGGGCTATTCAAAAAGTACCACAGCAAGAGCAAGGACAAGGATTTTACTCGACTTTTCTTGGTACGCAGAAAGGACAAAGCTTGGAGACTAGTACTAGACCTGTCTACTCTAAATACTTTCCTGGACGTTCCAAAATTCAAAATGTTGACACTACACAAACTTCTTCCCATGCTGGGCAAGAAGGCTTGGCTAGTTACTTTGGACCTCAAAGAGGCATACCTGCATGTCCCAATCAGATAATCTTGCAGAAGATACCTCAGATTCATAGCTGGCTCAATACACTGTCAATTCTCTGCACTGCCCTTTGGCTTATCTACTGTGCCCAGGGTCTTCACAAAATGCCTGGCACCAGTAATTGCAATTTGCAGACAAAAAGGAATTCAAATATATCCCTTCTTGGATGACTGCCGTATTCAGGCAGACAGCAAGGACATTCTACTAAAGCATCTGGCGTTTGTAAAAAGATTACTAATTTGCCCAGGGTACACAGTAAACGAAACTAAATCAAAACTAGTGCCCTCTCAAGAGATAATATTCCTGGGTGCAAGCTTAAATACCACTGCCCAGATGGCTTATCTCACGCCAGACAAACAAAGGCAACTGACTCGTTATTTTCACATGATGGCAACAAAGACCCAGCTACCTGCAAGAAAAATTCTGCAGGCGTTGGGCTTCATGGCATCCTGCTAATTCCATATGCAAGACTGCATATGAGGAAGCTACAATGGTATCTAAAAAGTGTTTGGATTCAACATTGCCACAGCCTGGAAACAATAATTACTCTCATTCCCTGCCTGCAACAGGAGTTTCGATGGGCACTGGCCTGTCTCCACAACAAGGGACAACCTTTCATTCTTCCCACAGCCAGGCAGACACTAACAGATGCATCAGATTACGCCTGGGGAGCGCAAATGGTGGGAAAATGCATACAGGGCACGTGGCCCACAGACCAAATGCATCTTCATATCAATGATAAAGAGATGCTAGCTGTACAGAATGCCCTGACAGCCTTCAAGGATCTGCTACATCCAGGACAACTATTACTAAAGACGGACAATACTACAATCATGTGGTTCATAAGCAAGGGGGCACACATTCCTACCCCCTCTGCAGGCAAGCCATGACTTTGTGGAACACAGCACTGGCCTGTCAAGTAAATCTGCAGGCACAATTCCTACCAGGAAAGAAAAGTACTCTGGCAGACGACCTAAGCAGAAACCTCATGGACCCTCACGAGTGGAAACTGGATCCACAAGTCTTCAGCATAACAAAGAAATGAGGATGCCCAGACATAGATCTGTTTGCCTCGCCTCACAACTGCCAACTACAGAGATTCTGCACAAGGACTTATCACTCACAAGCATGGAAGGTGGATGCTCTATCATTCAGCTGGAAAAGCCTAACAGTTTATGCCTATCCACCACTGCCTCTACTCCCCAAGGTACTCCAAAAAGTCAGACAAGAGAAGCCAAAAATTATTCTGATTGCCGCAGACTGGCCACGCCAGCACTGGTACCCAATCCTAAAGAGCTTGTCTCAAGGACCAGCCTGGACTTTACCTCAAATTCCTCATCTGCTGACACAACAAAACAATCGGATCCTGCACAGCCAACTCAGAACCTTAAATCTGGTTGCTTGGCGAATAATATAGCCACTCAGAACTCACCTCTCTAAAGCAGTTATGGATGTCATTTTGGAAGCCAGGAGGCCCAGCACCAGGAAATCTTATGCAGAAAAATGGAAGAGATTCTGTGCTTGGAACCAGGCACAAGGACTTGAACTGCTTGATCTGAAGTAGTTACTTCATTTGCTCTGCAACCTGTGGGTATCTGATCCGAGCCGGCAGCTTTACAAGCTACAAGATCCAAGCTCCTAGCTCCTCCCCCTACCCATAATCCCCTGCCACTAACTGTATTACCTCAGATCGTGTTTGCCGCGGCTGTAGACAGCTACTTTTTGAAGAGCTCCTTAGCTGACTGGTGAGATTGTTCCTTTTTTTCTCAAAAAAAAGCTTTTTCTAGTGTTGATTGTGGTGTGTGGGTGTGTTTAGAGACCTATAGTCAGTGTAGTTTGTCAGATAGTTTTCCCTTTTTTGTGTAATGTTAGTTTTTCTGTCACCCCTCCCCCACTTAGTGTTTGGGTGTGCGTGTGTTGTGTTAGAGAATGGCTGAAGGGCCCAAGGCCATTTTTTCAAAATGTACTGAATGTGGCCATAAGCTTTCCCCTGCTGATGGCCACACTCTGCGTTTTATGCCTGGGGATGGCTGATTTATCTACAGACTGCCAAATCTGTGCAGCCTTTAACCCCCGGGCACTTAGAGTCAGGAAGAATAAGCTAATCCTGGCGGGCTTGCTTCCCCAGGATTCTGCTGCTTCTTCCTCTCCCGCCAAGGCTCAGGCTGTCTCCACAGTCCCAGTATCTTCTGTTCCCCCGCTCAACTGGGGACTCAGCCTCCCGCTTCGGGCTTGAGTTTGGGGGACTCTGGTGCCTCTTCCTCTATAGAGAAGAGGCACAAAGATAAGGAGAGACATAGGTCTCATAAAAGGCGGGCTGAGACTCAACCCTCAGCCCCGCCATCTAAGCTAGCTAGCTAGCTCTCCGTTGAGGGTTTCCGGATCCTCCCCCTCTCGGCTCCGTTCGCCTCATTTTTCGCCGGAGGAGGAGTACCGGTCTCCCTCGAGGTCATCGAGACGACCCTCCCGGCCTGCCTCGACTACTTCATCTAGGTCGACCAGGAGCCTCACCGACGCCGACATGGATCGGATGATGCGATGATTCCTGCAGCCCCAAATGCAGATGGGGGTGCTCTTGCCCCCCCCCAAGGGGGGGTGCGGCCTCTCTTTGCTCAGATTACTCCTTCTCCAACCCGTTTTTGGGTTTTGGAGTCATCGGATCCGGGCCCTTTCGGAGACGGAGTTTCATTGGTGCAGATAGCTCCGGTCTCTTCGCCGCCGACCATGCCCTTGAGTGTTTCGGATCCGAGTTCTCAGGGCCGAGGGCCGAGCGTCGGATCCGGGGGAGTTGATGTGTCTTCGGCGCCGCTGAGGTCGGAGCACACTTCTCTCTCGGATCCGACCGCATCAGCTCCGACTCCGGTCTTTACCTCGGAACAGAGGAGATTGCTCTCGGAGCCTGGGGAGAGTAGTTCTCCTTTGGCTTTTGAGGTAGTGGAGAGGGTGCTGTTGAGATCCTCCAGGTCCCCGGTCCGGGCTTTGGATCCTGCCGCACGCCCGCTGCATATGGGTCTATCCTCCGTCATCCGTCCACTGGGACAGCCTGCCCAAGCCCTCCAGCTCGTTCCCATGGAGGAACAGGAAGCCGTTGACTAGCCCTCCTCGGACAGTCCCACCGAGGAGGTCCCGCGTAAATGGAGGTGTAAAGGGAGGCACCTGGACTCCCCCGAGTCCATCACCACAGACACGGATTTGGATGAAAGGAAAAGTTCCCCAAGGTCACCCCCCGAGGATGTCTCCTTCGGAGACATCATGGAGATGTTGCATATTAGAGGGGGGTGGTCTGCCCAAAAACCTTCTGCGGACGAATCCGTCTTCCTGGAGGCGTTTGAGGCAGGCCCGTCTACCTCCTGGGTATCCCCTCCGGCTGACCCCTGGTAGACCTTATTACTACCAGGGCATGGAAGGAGCCCGACACCGTAGAGGCAATCCCGAGACAGCCTGACAAAGTCCTTAGCCCCCCATCAGATAGACAGTCGTGGGCCAAGGGGTCCCTGGTCGATGCCATGTTGGTGAATGCTGCCACGAAGGGAGAACTCGCCCAAGAGAGTTCTTCGATACACCCGCCGGATAAGGAATCTCGAGCGCTGGACCACATTGGGAAGCGGATGTTTGCTTCAGCGACCTTCTCAGTGAGGGCGCTGAATTATATGGCACATACGATTAGGCTACAGCGAGACTTGATTAAGGAATACGCTGCAGCCCCCCCGGAGTCCATGTCTGTCGAGGACAAGCAGGTGTTTTCGACTTGTATGGCCACTCTAAAATCCATCTCCAACACGTCCATGCGGCTACTCTCTCATGCAACAGAGGGAGCCGCGAGGGCCAGCGGAGCCAGGGTCATCTTGCGGCGTCATGCCTGGCTCCGCCTTTGTGATTTCGTGGAACCCTTCAAGGCGTCCTTCGCGAATGCGCCCTTTGACGGGTCTTCGCTTTTTGGCAAGACCGTTTGCGAAACGCTGGTCCAAAGCGAGAAGGAAGGGAAGATGCTGTCTGCCGTCGGGGTCCGCTTCTCTAATCCCCAACGATCCTTCTCAAGGAATCAGAGGGGACAAAAGTTGTGGTTCCGCAAGTCTCAGCAATCCTATCCAGCTTCGGACCCCTCGTCCTCCAGCGGCAGAGGAGGACAAGGTGGACGCCGGCTCAGAGGCAGAGGGGAGGGGCGCATAATTTCGGGTCTAGAGAGCCTTTCTCTGACAGACCTGCGCAGCAGCCCTGAGGGCTTACCCGACTGTCCATCTCTGGAGGCAGTCGGGAGCGGTTGACGGAGCATCTGTCAAATTGGGAGTCCATTACGACAGATCGATGAGTGCTCTGGATCATATCCAGAGGTTACTCCATTCCCTTCTTAGGCCTTCCCCCTACAAGCAGACGCCTCCCCGATGTTCCACTCGATCAGAGGGAGGCAGCGGCTTTGGAGGTTTCGAAGTTGCTAAGAAAAAGAGCCATCCAGCCCGTCCCCCCCAGATCCGTCCGGATTGGGTTATTACTCCAGGTTCTTTTTAGTGCCAAAGAAGACGGGGGACCTAAGACCCATCCTAGACTTGTCCGCTCTGAACCTGTTCATCCCCAAGGAAAAATTCCGGATGGTCACACTTCAGTCGATTCTCCCCTTGCTGCAGGAGAATGACTGGATGTGCTCTATAGACCTCAAGGATGCGTACTACCACATATTGATGGACAGACAATCCAGAAGGTTTCTCTGCTTCTGGCTGGGAGCCAGTCATTATCAGTTCAGGGTTCTCCCTTTCGGCCTCACCTCAGCCCCCAGGGTGTTCACCAAGGTCATGGCAGTGGTTGCAGCCCACCTGAGACTTCAGGGCATTCAGGTTTTCCCGTACCTAGACTGGCTCCTTACCGCCGCCAACAGGCATCAACTCTGTGATTCCCCCGCCCCAAGCCACTTTGCCCACAGATGCTTCTCGCTTCGGGTGGGGTATTGTTCGGGCAGAACCGTCCAAGGCACGTGGACTTCCCTAGAGACCGCTCTGCATATCAGTGTCCTAGAGATGAGGGCGGTGCTTCTAGCGTTGCAAGCTCTCCACGACCTTCTACCTCTGGGGACTATTGCAATCCAGACAGACAATATGTCGGTAGTCTGGTACATAAACAGGGAGGAACCAGGTCTTATCCCCTTTGTCGAGAAGCTATGAGTGTGTGGGAATGGGCGATATCCACCAACCGCTTTCTAGTAGCAACGCACATTCCGGGACGGTCCAACATATTAGCGGACAAACTGAGTTGGATAATTCTCACTCCGTAAGAGTGGTCTCTCAATCCATCAGTTGCGAAGCAGATCTTCCGCAAGTGGGGTTGGCCTCGCTGTGATCTTTTTGCTTCTCCATTAAACACAAAATGCAGCGAGTACTTCACAATACTTCCCCCCCGAGGGGGAGACTCCCAGAGACGCTCTAGTTCATGCTTGGCCTCTCGGTCTTCTTTATGCTTACCCTCCCCTTCCGCTTATGACCAAGTTCATACAGAAAGCCTCTCGGTTGGGGAGCAAAGTAATCCTCATAGCCCCATTCTGGCCTCGCCAGATCTGGTTCCCATTCCTGCGGTCTCACAGCTTAACTCCCCCTTGGTTACTGGAACCCATTCCAGACCTTATTTCACATCCCGCAGGATGTCAAACCGCGAACCTGGTAAACCTCAAGCTTGCAGCTTGGTTGATCCAGTTCCACTGATGGCAAGGACTCCCGGTATCTCATCACCAGTGAAGGCCATTCTGGTAGCGGCTCATAAGCTGGCTACCAGAAAAATATATAATAGCAAGTGGAAACGCTTCTCCATCTGGGCAACAGACAAGGGCCTCGATCCTTTTACAGTTCCTATTCCGACAATCTTGGACTTCCTGTCACTGATTTTTCGGCAGAGAGCAAGTGCTTCTGCGGTTAAGGTGCATTTAGCAGCCATTTCCCATTTTCATGTGGGAGATGGATTAGGGTCATTGGCATCCACAAAGTTATGCAAAACTTTCTTGTGAGGCATCTTTCTCTTGAAGCCTCCTGTGAAAACGGTGGTGCCCCCATGGGATTTGACACTAGTCTTACAAGCCCTGACGAGTCCACACTTTGAGCCTGCAGCCTTGATTCCTTTAAAATTCTTGTTCTGGAAAACGGCTTTTTTGGTAGCTATTACTTCTGCCAAGAGGGTTTCGGAACTCCAGGCACTGTGTATGAAACCCCCTTATCTCATTTTTCACAGGGATAGAGTGTCTCTCAGGACTAATCTATCTTTCTTACCTAAGGTGGCTTCGGAATCTAATATCAATCAATCAATCAATTTGCCCGTTTTCTTTCCAAATTTTCAGAATAAGGGGGAATACATATTGCACAAACTGGACATACACAGGCAACTACGTTTTTACTTGCACAGAACTAAGGATTTTCGCAAGTCTGATCAGTTGTTTGTGTCCTTTGCAAAATCAGCCAAGGGTAGAGCCATTTCTAAAGTGACCCTAGCAAATTGGATTTGTCAATGTATAGTTCAAGGGTATGTATCTTCGGGCAAACCAGCTCCTATAGGAATACACGCTCATTCTACCCGGTCCATCGCCACCTCAGCAGCTTTCTGGTCAAGGGTCCCTTGGACAACATATGTTCAGCAGCTACCTGGTCCTCTTCTCATACGTTCATTTCTCATTATAAACTGGATATGATATCGAGAAGTAGGGCTTCTTTTGGCTCCACGGTGCTTCGGAATATCCTTCCATAAGGCCACCCAGGTTTATTGTCTAGGTAGCTGTGGACTTTGTCCCACAGGTTGCAGAGCAAATGAAGTAACTACTTCAGATAAAGAAGTTATGTACTCACCATAATGTTCCATCTGAGTAGGTACTTCATTTATCTGCAACCATCCCTCCCTGCCATCCCCCTAACCTTTTCTCGGGTTTTCTACTGGTCCCCTGAAATGTTGCTGTCTTGAGGTTAGGTCTTCAGTATACCTCTGTCGAGGTTATAACTTAGATTGGGCAGAATTGATCTGAGGTGATACAGTTAGTGGCAGGGGATTATGGGTAGGGGGAGGAGCTAGGAGCTCGGATCTTTTAGCTTGTAAAGCTGCCGGCTCGGATCCGAGATCGGATCCGATACCCACATGTTGCAGAAAAATGAAGTACAGCTGCGAGGTGCGTTTCTTACCGGCTCTGCAGGTTGGATTTAATATTTCTTAAATTTCCTCTAATTTACTCAGTTTTAGGTAGTTTTTGTTGGTACCCATCCCATTAGTTTTCCTTACTTAGCATAACTTCCTTCCGTCCCTTAAATCCCTTAAATATCCTAACACCTTCTTTTGTTCAAAAGGTTAGGCCTTTAGGCCCTTTCCCCTTTTTCCTTAAATTGTCAGTGAATTTGTCTGTGACTGACTTAGATTTGTGTTAAGGGGTGTGTGTGTGTGTGTGTGTGTGTGTGTGTGTGTGTGTGTGTGTGTGTGTGTGTGTATGTACATTGTGATTGTACTTTTCCTTTAGGATGTCTAAAGACACCAGGGTCTCAGGCTTCAAGAAGTGTGACTCGTGTGGTCAGAAAATGTTGCTGACAGACTGTCACACTTCTTGTGTTTATTGCCTGGGCCCTCTGCACCTGCAGGACTCTTGTTCTGTCTGCCATGCGTTCAGTCCGAGAGTCCTGCAAGAACGCAGAAACAAATTAATTTTGAGAGGCTTATTAAAGCCTGAAGGTTCCCCGGCCAAGTCATCGTTGGGGAAGCCTTCAAAGCCTTCCAAGCCGTCTGCTCTGTGTTCAGAGCCTTTGACTGGTGGTGCTCTGACTGCTTCTACATCGGCTCCGGCTGGAGCCGATGTTTCTAAGACAGTCTTCTTCATCGGCTCCGACTGGAGCCGATGTTTCTGAGACGCAGTCTTCTTCATCGGCTCCGGCTGGAGCCGATGTTTCTCAGACGCAGTCTTTTACATCGGCTCGAGCCGGAGCCGATGTTTCTAAGACTCAGTCGGCACCGATAGTTGTGTCGGTGCCATCTGCCAGCTGTAAAAGGTCCAGGTCTCCGTCCTTGGAATCCGTTCATTTGGCTCCGAGGTCTCCCTTACTCTCGGAGCGGAGCCATTGATCCCATTCCTCTAGGTCTTCCAGGCTGTCGGACCATGACCTCGAGAGGGTAGTTGGTAGACTCCTTAAGTCTCAGGCACTAGCCCAGTTGCTTCATAGCCCTTCTCAGCAGACAGTGACTATTCCCACTCCATCTTCGATTCCTCCTCCGACTCTTCCCTTGAGTTCGGAGCCGGAGCTTGTGGGACCTGTGGCCGTCGACACGTTGGAGCCGATACCTCACCTTTCGGCTCTGTCTTCTTCCATGGTCCCATCCTTGGAGGGATCTGGGCGCCTGGACTTCCTCGTCGGCTCCGAGGGGGCGAATGTCATCGGGCCCTTGTCCGACCCCGTTCTCCCTCTCTGAGCTTTGGCGCTGGTGAGTTCGGCCCCGACATCGGCTTTGGAGCCATCCCTCTCAGTGCCAGAAGGGGTCCTTATCTCTTCAGAGCGGGGACCTTCTACCCTGCCTGATAGGGGTGCCTTTGATGTCATGAGGAGCGTGCCGGCCCCTGTGCCTGCTCCACGGTCTGCTCCCTCAGCTCCTCCCTCTGTAGTGCCTGCTGCGGTCTCTACCCACCCTCTCATTCCTGACCGTAGAGATCCAACGCCTCAGGTTTCCCCATTGGGAATAACCTCCTCTTCCGAGGTTTCCCCTGATCCGTCAGGGGATCCCCCTCGGGAGAGGCAATGTAAGAGGAAGCATGTGGACTCCCCCCGAGTCCACCACATCTGATACCAACTTGGATGAGTCGGAAGGGTCCCCACGGTCCCCCTCTGAGGATGTCTCCTTTTCGGACATCCTTGAGATCCTCAAGCAGAGGGGGAACTGGTCTACCCTCAATCCTTCCGAGGACGAGTCGGTTTACCTGGAGGCATTTGGCTCTCGCCCTTCCACCTCCTGGGTGTCTCCGTCCTTTGACCCCCTCATGAAAGTGGTGGTGCGGAAGGCGTGGACGGCCCCTGATACGATGGAATCTACCCCACGGAGGCCTTCAAAATTCATAACAACCCCTTCGGACAAACAGTTTTTAGCCAAGGGTGTCCCGGTTGATGCCATGGTGGTGGCTGCAGCCACTAAGAAGGAACTGGCTGATTCTTCAGTACCTGTCCATCCTCCTAACAAGGAGTCTAGGACTATGGATAGGTACAGCAAGCGGATGTTTTCTTCAGCGACCTTTGTCATGCGGTCGCTGAATTACCTGTGTCATTTCACCCGCCTTCAAAGAGACATACTCAAAGAAATGGGTGATGCCCTACAGGATCCAACAGCTGCGGGGTCTCAAGACAAAATAAACTCCCAGCTGGCAACCCTGAGTTCGATTGTCAACTCCTCCATGCGGCTTATTTCCTACGCGGCCGATGGGGTGAGTAGGGCTGCGGGCACAGGCATGGCCTTACGGCGTCACGCCTGGATGCGGCTTTGTAACTTTGCAGACCCCTTCAAGGCGTCCTTCACCAACTCCCCCTTTGACGGTTCAGCTTTGTTTGGACCTCAGGTGAAGGATACTTTGACCAGATGCGAGCAAGAAGGCAAGACTCTCTCTGCCGTGGGAGTCCGTTTTTCCACCCCGTCTAGACCATATCCTAAGGGTCAGAAGGGTGGGAAAATGTGGTTCCGTAAACTACAAGAAGTCGCGCCTGACGCAAGAGGTCAGTTCCCCTCTAGAGGCCGGGGGGGACAATAACAGACGCTGCCCTAGAGACAGAGGAGGTCCACAAAATCAGGGTAGCAGAGAGACACTCTGACAAACCCTTCCAGCATCCCTGAGAAACTGCCCGACTGTCCACCTTCGGAGGCAGTCGGGGGGGAGGTTATCACTGTACCCAGAAGCCTGGCTTTCACTCACCCAAGACAAATGGGTACGGTCGATTATATCCGAGGGTTACAAAATTCCCTTTATCCACACCCCAACTCAGCCAAAAGGGCCCCTTCCAGACGTTCCACCCAGTCTAAGGGAACAAGCAGTACTAGAAATATCAAAACTGCTAACTAAGAGCCATCCAGCCATTCCCAGCAGACCAACAAGGATCCGGAATCTACTCCAAGTTCTTTTTGGTACCAAAAAAGACAGGGGACACTGGAGGCCAATATTGGATCTCAGCAGACTAAACAAGTCTGTAAAAAGAACGAAGTTCCGGATGGTCACACTACAGTCCATTCTACCCTTTCTGGGTCAGGACAATTGGATGTGCTCAGTAGACCTTCAGGATGCGTACTACCACATCAAGATGCACAGGCGCTCCAGGAGGTTTCTCCGCTTCTGGCTGGGAGCCAGTCACTACCAGTTCAGGGCCCTGCCCTTTGGTCTCACTACAGCCCCCCCCCCCCCCGAGTGTTCACCAAATGCATCGCAGTGGATGTTCATCGTGTTTCACTGTTGCAGTCATGACTGTTGGGTTCTCCCCTGCCAGCAGGCAGTCTTCGGTCGGCCAGAATCCCACGGTCTGGGTCTGGCGTCGGCTGCTCAGCCATGCTCCCTGACATCAGAGCGCCAGGAGTACAAAGCCGACAGCCAACGCCATGTTCTCCAGTCTTTCTTGCCGTGCGGTGATAGCAGTTCGCAAGTGCCGGTCGGCTGACTCCTGACAATTTTTTCTAAACGTACTTCAGTCCGAAGACTTTCTTCTCCTACTCAAAGCTAAGTACCCCGTTGGGGAAACTATATTCTTGCTCCAGTGCGATGTCAGAAAAAGTTAATAATTATATTTCATGTGGGAAGCAAATACCTCATAAGGATTTTCTTTCTTACTGTATTCCTTTCTTAGGCCCTGACCACGACGTAGCTAGTTGTCGGTTTTGTGCTAGATTTAATCAACGTACGATTAAACGAAGGTACGATTTTGCATTTCATTACTTCGGTAGGCGTTTCAATTACAAAATGTCGTCTGACACGGTTCCGGCTACCAGAGTTCACAAACGACGCAAGGATAAAGGCAGGCCTCCGAGGTCCAAATCAGACGATTTTGTACAAGCAGAGCCAGCTTCAGGTTCGGCCGTCGTCAGTGAGGTGCTTTTGCAGCCCCCGTCGTCGGCCATTTCGGAACCGATGGCCGAAACGGACTCCCACGAGGAGCCAACTAGGCCTTTGAATATTTCTGTTGCCGGACCTTCGGACAATGCTCCGGATGGGTCCGGAGCCGCTGTGCAGGTACCGGCTTCCGAAGGGGTTTTCAGGCCTACTCAGCTTCAGACAAAGGCAAAGACTCCTTCAAAATCAAAGACTACAGCCCAGGCCTCTTCTGATCCGGGACCCAAGTCTCAGAAACAGTTACTTAAGATGGCGGAGGACTTGCTTACTATGATTAGGGGTTCACATCCCCCTCCAGATAAAAGGCCAAGGCAGGAAGTGTGTATTATGACTCCTCTGATCAGGCTTCTGTTTCTTCAGTTTCTTCTTCTGACCAGGAATATTCTTTTCCTCCTTATGAGGATTCTGATGCTGAGGAATCCATTCCTTCAGCTTCTCCCCCTGAGGATTTCTCTTTTGGGGAAACTTTACATGAAATGAGGGAACATTTTCACTGGGAAGGACAGGAGTACTCGGAATCTAAGAAAAGACTTAGGGATTTTCTTCTTCTTCCCCAACATTAGACCCCTGGCTATCCCTCCTATTTTGCATATTATGGATGATGCTTTTTCGGAGGCTAACTTAACTCTTGACTCTTTTCCTCCAGCTCCTGTTAAGCAAGACAGATATTATAGGATTCCTGATTCCCACCAGTTTTTGTACAAGAATCCTACTGCTGATCCTGAAACCATTTCTCAGGGCCCTAAGGGGGTTAAGGCCACTACTGCTAAAAACCCCATTCCCACTTAGAAGGATTCCAGATCTTTAGAAAGATGGGGCAAAAAAGTGTACACTTCAGCTACTTTATCTATTAGGGCTTTAAACTGTCAATTTCATATGCTGAAATACCAGCAATTCCTTCTGTCTGTTTTGAAACAAAAGCTAACTTCCATTTCCGCCTGTGCAGATAAGGAATTACATGACTTAATGCATGCCACTGAACAAGTTGGGAAGCATGGTTTACACTGTGGATTTGATGCCTTGGAGGCTTCTTGTAGGGCTGCTGCCTCTGGTGCAGTCATTAGAAGGCATGCTTGGTTAAAGGAACAAAACTTGCCAGATCAAGTAAAAGCTAAGTTATTGGATGCTCCTGTTCAGCATAATGTTTTGTTTGGATCTAAGGCTGAAGAGGTGATCAAGAAGATGGAGGACAAGGCAAAATCCATGCAAACGGTTAAAAATTTCTTACAAGTACAGCCACCCAGATTTAGTAGGAATTGGCCTACAAAAAATTGGTCCTTTCCCAATTCAGACAGGCCTTACAGGGGTAGATACAGACTCTCCCGAGGAAGGCCTCAAACGCAAGCCTGTTATAGATCAAGACAGTGGACTGCTTCCACCCCTAGGGGAGGAGAGGACAGGTCGCAAGCTCATAGAAAACAGGCTCAATGACTCCTTCTGTTGGGCTGCAGGAACTTCTTGCCTGGAAGCCCCTCTCGGAAGAAAACTTTTTCTCTTTCACCTAAATTGGACTCGTATAACCCAAGACAAGTGGGTTCTGGATGTGGTTTCAAGAGGTTACAAATTCCATTTTCATACCCGACCAAGCGGATGGCCAGATCTTCCAAAACATCAGTGGTTAGAGGCCTTAAACCAGGTGGAAGCTCTCTTGGCTATGAAAGCCATAGAACTGGTTCCATGTTCAGAAATGGGACAAGGTTTTTACTCAAGGCTCTTTCTAGCCCCAGAAAGCAAAATTCATGGAGACCCATTCTGGATCTGTCAGTCTTGAACACTTTCTCAAGATACCAAAATTCAAGATGCTTACTCTACAGCAGCTTCCAGTGCTGACCAAAAATGCATGGATGGTAACTTTGGATTTAAAGGAGGCATATTTACACATTCCCATCAGGCAGGAATGCAGAAAATACCTCAGGTTCAAGGCCGGATCGAGGCACTATCAATTCTCTGCGCTGCCCTTTGGATTGTCTACTGCGCCCAGGGTCTGCACCAAATGCTTGGCTCCAGTAGTAGCTTATTGCAGACTCAAGGAAATTCAAATTTACCCTTATCTGGACGACTGTCTTATTCAGGCAGACAGCAAGGATGTCTTACTCCAGCATCTAGAATTTGTTCAGAATCTTCTCAAGTTCCTGGGATTCACTGTAAACATAAAGTCAAATTTGACACCCTCACAACAGGTAACTTTTCTGGGTGCTCTTCTAAATGCAACAACCCAGATGGCATTTCTGACATACGAAAAACAATTACAGCTGGCTTCAACTTTCAAAACTTTGGCAACATTAACTCAGCTATCTGCAAGGAAATTCCTGCAGGCTTTGGGTTACATGGCCTCCTGCATCCTTCTTGTACCATATGCAAGACTACATATGAGGAAAATACAGTGGTACCTAAAAAGTGTATGGTCTCAGCATTGCCACAGTTTAGACATACAGATCACCGTCCTGCCTTGTCTTCAAAAGGAATTCCTTTGGTGGTCCAAGGCATGTACTCTAAACGAAGGAAAACCCTTCAGTCTGCCTCCAGCCAGTCAGATACTAACCACGGATGCCTCAGATTATGCATGGGGAGCCCATTTGCAGGGCAACTGTCTGCAGGGCCTTCTGACAAAGGATCAGAAGCACCTGCATATCAATTTAAAGGAAATGTTAGCCGTTCAGAACGCTCTGTTGGCCTTCAGGAATCTTCTACAACCAGGACGACAACTGATATGGACAGACAACACAACAGTTATGTGGTACATGAACAAGCAAGGGGGATCACATTCCTACCCCCTTTGCAGACTAGCCATGAATCTGTGGAACACAGCTCTAGCTTACAAACTGGACCTTCAAGCTCAGTTTCTACCAGGGAAGCAAAACTTCCTGGCAGACAGTCTGAGCAGCAACCTGTCGGACCCACACGAATGGATGCTGGACACCGAAATATTCAAGATGATTACAGCAGTGTGGGGATGTCCTCACATTAGACCTCTTTGCATCCCACCTCAATCATCAACTACAGATTTTTTACACCAGGACATTCCACGAACTAGCTTGGAAAGTGGATGCACTATCATTCAGTTGGAGAAACCTCTCTGGGTATGCCTTCCCGCCTCTACCTCTTCTTCCACGGGTGTTATTAAAGATCAAACAGGACAAGCCCAAGATGATAATTTTGCTGGCCCCAAATTGGCCTCGACAGTTCTGGTACCCAACACTGAAAAACCTTTCTCTGGAGCCCCCTTGGGTTTTACCACAGACTCCGAACCTTCTGTCCCAACACCAGGGTCAGGTTCTGCACTCCCATGTCAAAACTCTCAGCTTGGCGGCCTGGTTAATCCAGGGTCTATGATTCCTTCTCTCCTACCCAAGCAGGTTATGGATGTCATTTTAGAAGCCAGACGTCCTAGCACTAGAAAATCTTATGCAGGAAAATGGAAAAGATTTTGCTCCTGGATGCAGGCTCAGGATTCGGATCCTCTTATTCCTAACATTCCTCTGATTTTACTTTACCTGACAGACCCCTTACGCAAGGGTCTCTCTTTCTCTTCCATAAAGATACATGCCTCTGCTATTTCTGCTCATTATAATACAGACCCTCCAATCTTTTCCCACCAGCTCATGAGACCGTTTCTTAGAGGAGCTAAGAACTTAAGGCCCCCTAGATCTCCACCCATTCCTGCTTGGGATCTCAACTATGTTTTGGAAAAACTCACCTTACCTCCTTTTGAGCCTGCTGCCACATCTGACATCAAGTTTTTATCTTGGAAGACAGCCATCCTGTTAGCTCTGACCTCTGCCAGGAGAGTTTCCGAGTTGCAAGCTCTCATGGCTGTGGAACCTTATATTATTTTTCATCAAGACAGGGTGTCTTAAAGGACTAATCCTACTTTCATGCCTAAGGTCGTTTCCAAAGTGGCTTTAAATCAAACTATTCACTTGCCAACTTTATTCCCTAGTCCTCAAAATAAGGGGGAAAGGATCTTGCATTCCTTGGATGTACACAGACAACTAGGTTTTTACCTGGACAGAACCAAGGACATCAGGAAATCAGAGCAATTGTTTGTTTCTTATGCTTCAAGTTCCCTAAGGTAAAGCCATTTCTAAATGGATTGCTCATGGAATTAGATTTTGCTATTCACACCATGGAAAGCAAATCCCAGGGAGTACAAGGACTCACTCTGCCAGAGCTGCTGCCACTTCAGCTGCCTTCCTCAGGGGAGTTCCTACCAAAGACATTTTGGAAGCTGCAACTTGGAGTTCAGTGCATACTTTTTGTAAGCACTACAATCTACCTCTCTACTCTAAGTCTAGGGCAGGCTTTGCTTCTGCAGTCTTGCAGAGCCTTTTAGCCGCCCCCTCCACTTTGACCACCTCCCTTTTATTCTGCTTTGGGATTCAACCCTACAGTCATGACTGCAACAGTGAAACACGAAGAACATAGTACAGATGTCCTTCAAGGATGCATCTGCAGTCCTTACAAATGGGTTGTCCTGTCGTCAGGCAGCCCTTCGGTCGGCCGGATTCCAAAGTCTGGGTCTGGCCTCGGCTGGTGTCGCACTTCACCCGACGTCACAGCTGCAGTTATTCGGGTATAAAGGCATCAGCCGACGCCATTTTCCTCAGTCTTTCTTGCCGCGTGGCACCCGAAGCAGAAGCTGTTCGCAAGTGCCGGTCGGTCAGAACCGGAGATTACTACTACCGAATACTTCTACTACTACCGAAGACTTCTAAAAAGCTAAGTACCCCGTTGGGGACTCTTTCTTGCCTCAGCCAATGTCAGAAAAAGTGAATAACTGTTTAACTTGTGGGAAACAAATACCTCATAAAGATTTCCACTATTACTGCTTACCTTGTTTAGGCCCAGACCACGACGTAGCAGCTTGTCTAGCCTGTGCTTCTTTTAACCGACGGACGCTTAGACGTCTGTCGGAATTTGCTGAGGAGTTTTTCGCCCGATTTTGCTTACATTATGCCGCCGGATCCTCCGACCACGCAAAACATCTAAAAGCGCAAGGAAAAGGACCGACACTTGCGGTCCGCGGTTTCGCTGAAACCGCGTTAAGCCAACCAGTGTCTCGGTTTCGGCTGAAACCGAGCAAGCGGTTCTTCCTTCAGCCGAAAACTTATCTCCTACCGAGGCCTCTTCCAACCTGGTGGAATCGGCTTCTGAGATCCCACCTGCTCTTGCAGTTTCTCAGGAATTATCTGACACTATCCCCTTGGATATTTCAACCCCTGCACGTGGAGCTGCTAGGCCACCTGCAACCATGTCTATTAAGGCCTTTGCCAGGGCTAAAGCAGCTAAAACTACTAAATCTGTGCCTGCTAAGACCCCCTCTCACAGGCCTAGCTCTAGTTCACAAATGCTTAGTCTAGCAGAGGATCTCATTTCTTTAATCCGGGGATCCCAACCTCACCCAGACAGGGCCTCTCACCCACCTCCAGAGAAGAGGTCTAGAGCAGAGCCCCCTGAGCCAGTTTCTACAGATGATTCCTCTGATGATTCAGATAATACAAACCCTCCAGAGGGTCCTTTCTCCCCTTATGAAGACGCTGATGCTGAAGAGTCCATTCCTTCTGCCCCTCCGCCTGAGGAATTTTCCTTTGGGGAAACCTTGCATGCTATGAGGGAGCAATTTCAGTGGCAGGGCCGGGATTTTTCAGACTCTAGAAAAAGGCTTAGAACTTTTCTGCATTTACCTCAACATAGGCCTTTAGCCATACCTCCAGTTCTCTGTTGTAGATGATGCATTTAATGATGCTTGTACTGCTCCTGATTCACTACCTCCGGCCCCTGCTAAGCCCGATAGGTACTACAGGGTCCCGGACACGCATTATCATTTGTATAAGGCTCCTTTTGCAGATCCCGAGACTATCTCCCAGGGACCTAAGGCTGTAGCAGCTACCTCTGCCAAAAACCCCCTCCCCTCTGAAAGGGAATCCAGGTCCTTAGAGAGATGGGGTAAAAAAGTTTACACTTCTGCTACTCTTTCAGCTAGGGCCTTGAACTGTCAATTCCACATGATCCAGTATCAAGAATTCATGCTTGACCAGTTAACCAAAAAGCTGTCTTCGGATGAACCATTAGACAAAAAATCTGTTCAGGAAATGGTACATAACATTCAGCAAGTCAGTAACCATTCCTTAAAATGCGGCTATGATGCACTGGAGGCTTCCTTTAGATCAGCCATGACTGGCACAGTTATCAGAAGGCATGCATGGTTAAAAGAGCAGGCCTTACCAGACCATGTCAAATCAAAACTACTAGATGCTCCCATGGACAAGATCAATTTGTTTGGCTCTCCTGCACAACAGGTGCTGAAGAAGATGGAAGAGAAGGCAAAATCTGTCCAAACAGTGAAAGATTTCTTACAGGTCCAACCTCCAAGGTTTAGCAGGAATTGGCCCTCCAAGAATTGGTCCTTTCCAGACTCCTCCAGAGCTCAGAGAGGCAGGAATAGACGTTCAAGAGGCAGAAGTCAATCCAGGGGTGCCTACAGGGGACGCCAGTGGCAGGGTAACAACCAGCGAGGTACAGCCACAGACACAGCCACCACCACTACTACAGGACAATCACAGTGACTTGGCTTTGGCACCGCCTACCAGGGAACAACTAGAAGCACCCTTAGGCGGGAAGCTAGCCTTATTTTCAGTAAACTGGCATTTCATCACAAGAGACAAGTGGATTTTGCAGACAATAGACCAAGGTTACAGGTTTCACTTCCATACTCTTCCAAGGAAGAGAGGAATGCCAAACCTACCTCCAAATCAAAAGGCAGAAACTCTAAAACAAAATAACTCAATTATTAAGGATGAGAGCTGTAGAAAAGGTACCATCTATGGAGCAAGGACAGGGATTTTACTCCAGACTCTTCCTGGTACCAAGAAAAGAAAACAAATGGAGACCTATTCTCGACCTGTCTGCTTTAAACACATTCCTCATTGTTCCAAAATTCAAAATGCTGACCCTACAGCAGCTTCTTCCCATGTTGGGCAAGGAGTCTTGGCTGGTAACTCTAGATCTCAAGGAGGCATACCTGCACGTTCCCATACGACCAAATTGCAGAAGATACCTCAGATTTCTTGCAGGATCAGAGCATTATCAATTCTCAGCATTGCCCTTTGGCTTATCTACTGCGCCCAGAGTGTTCACGAAATGCCTGGCATCAGTAATTGCTCATTGCAGGCTTCAGGGAATCCAAATCTACCCTTACCTGGACGACTGCCTGATACAAGCGGAGAACAGAAACAAGCTAGCAAAAGACTTGAAAAGGGTCATTTATCTATTACAAGCCCTGGTATACACAGTCAATATAAAAAAGTCAAGGCTGATACCATCCCAGAGGATAACCTTTTTGGGTGCAGAGCTGGACACATCGAAACAAATGGCATTCCTAACAGTAGAAAAGCAGGAACAACTCCCTCTCTACTTCTTGGCATTAACAAAGCAGAACCATCTAACAGCAAGAAAAGTCCTGCAAGCCTTGGGTTTCATGGCATCCTGCATAATATTGGTTCCACATGCCAGTCTGCATATGAGAAAGTTACAGTGGTACCCAAGGAATTTATGGTCTCAGCACAAGCACAGCCTAGAAACTCAAATTCCAAGAATTCCAATGGTGGGCTCAGGCCTGTCAATCAAACAAAGGATTGCCCTTCCACAGCACTCAACAAAGCCAAACCATCACAACGGATGCCTCAGACCTCGGTTGGGGGGCCCACATGCTGGACAAGTGCATACAAGGTTTATGGACTCAAGACCAGCTGCAACCTACACATAAATCAAAAAGAAATTCCGGCAGTAAAACTGGCAATTCAGACATTCAGACCATTTCTTCGACCAGGTCAACTGTTGATAAGGACAGACAACACCACAGTTATGTGGTACATCAACAAACGGAGGCACACATTCGTACCCTCTATGCCGGATGGCAATGGACCTCTGGAATGTGGCCCTGAGCTTCAACATTCAGTTACAAGCAATTTTTGTACCAGGAAAAGAAAACATTCTAGCAGACATACTAAGCAGAACTACCACGGATGCCCACGAATGGATGCTGCATCCGGACATCTTCAAAACCATTACAAGAAAATGGGGACTCCCAGAAATAGACTTATTTGCATCCCCACATAATCACCAACTGAAGAAATTCTGCACAAGGACGTACCACCCACTTGCTTGGAAAGTGGACTCCCTATCTTTCAGTTGGAAAAACCTGACAGCATATGCATTCCCACCACTTCCTTTGATGCATAAGGTGCTATTGAAGATCAAAGAGGACCGTCCAAGGATCATTCTGATAGCTCCAGACTGGCCAAGACAACATTGGTACCCATTACTGAGGAGCATGTCTCGGGAACAAATATGGCCCCTACCCCTAGTTCCCTTGCTGTTAACACAGAACAACTTCAACACCCTGCATCCAAACCTGAAAACACTGAAGCTGACTGCCTGGAACATTGCATAAGACCAATTAACCCAAATTTATCCCAAAGGGTTAAAGACATTATCTTGGAGGCTCGCAGACCCTCAACAAGGAAAAATTATTCAGCAAAATGGAAAAGATATCACATTTGGAGTACTGCAAAAGGAGAAAATGTGTCACTGGTAAACATAGCCAACATCCTGGAATACTTGGCAGAGCTCTTCCACAACGGCCTGTCCTATTCTTCCATTAAGATTCATGCATCAGCTATTTCAGCAGAATACGACTTGGATCCTCCAGTCTTCTCACATCCTCTGCTCAGGCAGTTTCTGAGAGGAATTAAAATGTAAAACCACCTAGGAAGCCACCATTGCCAGCATGGGACTTGAACTTTGTGCTAGAAAAATTGACACTCCCTCCTTTCGAACCAGCAGCAACAGCAGAATTACAATACTTATCATGGAAAACTGCTTTCCTGCTTGCAATCACTTCAGCAAGAAGGGTATCTGAGCTACAGGCATTAATGGCAGTACAGCCCTTCCTGATCTTCCATCAAGATAGTGTCCATGAGAACAAATCCTACTTTTATGCCTAAGGTGATCTCCAGAGTATCTTTAAATCAGGCTATCCACCTACCTACATTCTTCCCCAACCCACAGAACAGCGGAGAAAGACTGTTGCATACCTTGGATGTACATAGACAATTACGCTACTACCTGGACAGGACCAAGGGCAATAGAAAAACTGACCAGCTACTGGTAGCATATGCAACAGGAATGGAAGGAAAAGCAATTTCAAAACAGACAATCTCTAAGTGGATAGGAAATTGCATTAGATTTTGTTACTCCTACCATGGGAAGAAAACTCCAGAAAACATCAGACCTCACTCTACAAGGGCTACAGCCACTACCACAGCTTTTCTATGAGGAGTGGCTACCAAAGACATTTTAGAGGCTGCTACTTGGAGCTCCATGCATACATTTGCCAAGCATTATAATTTACCTTTATACTCTAGATCCCGAGCAGGTTTTGCCACTGCTGTTTTGCAAGGGATCCTAACTACACCATAATTTTATTTCTCCTCCTCCCCCAGTTTGGCTATGGTATTCTACCCATTTGTAAGGACTGCAGATGCATCCTTGAAGGACATAGTACAGTTTTGTACCTACCATAAATGTAGATGTCCGATAGGAATGCATCTGCAGTCAGGATTACCCACCCTCCTTCCCCTCTGTGGTACTCCTAGGGTATTTGCCCATCTTGTAGCTAGCTGGGGGAATCTATTATGGTGTATTTGTTTGTATATATGTACATACATGCTTATTTTTTGTTTGCTCTCTACTATTTGGAATCATTTGCATTTATCCAAATTTAGCCTTCCGAGAGGGCACCTGGCATCTGGGGCAAGAAACGCTGAGGAAAATGGCGTCGGCTGATGCCTTTATACCCGAATAACTGCAGCTGTGACGTCGGGTGAAGTGCGACACCAGCCGAGGCCAGACCCAGACTTTGGAATCCGCCGATCAAGGGCTGCCTGACGACAGGACAACCCATTTGTAAGGACTGCAGATGCATTCCTATCGGACATCTACATTTATGGTAGGTACAAAACTGTACTTTGTGTACACTTACCATAAATGTAGATGTTCGAGTGTCTTCACTGTTGCAGTCTGGGTTACCTTCCCTCCTGTCCCCTCTTATTTTTTCTTTTGTGTGGTTTCCTTCACCCTTCTTCTGAGGTGTATTTGCAAAGGGTATGGGATCTTACTCATTTTGGAACACCTGACATCTGGGGCAAGAAAAACTGGAGAACATGGCGTCGGCTGTCAGCTTTGTACTCCTGGCGCTCTGACATCAGGGAGCATGGCTGAGCAGCCAACGCCGGACCCATACTTTGGGATTCTGGCCGACCGAGGACTGTCTGCCGGCAGGGGAGAACCCAACAATCATGACTGCAACAGTGAAGACACTCAAACATCTACATTTATGGTAAGTGTACACAACTGTACTTTACGGCTCATCTGAGGCATCAAGGATTCCAGGTATTTCCATATCTAGATGACTGGCTACTCACTGCCACCACCAGGCGTCAGCTTCTCCTCTCCAGAGATTACACCATTCATACTTGCAAAGGGCTGGGTATCTCCATAAATTTCGAAAAGTCTGCCTTGTCGCCTTGTCAGTCTATTACCTTCATAGGCACCACCTTGGACACAGTCCGACTCTCCGCAAAACTAACCGAGCAAAGAGTTCTAGATAGTCGCAGGCATGTTCACATCCTCCTTCAGAACAACAGAATCCAGGCCAGGTTTGTCCTGAAGGTATTAGGTCTCATGGCGGCAGCCATTACGCTACTTCCCGTAGCTCGCTTTCATATGCGGATCCTTCAGTGGTTGCTTTTTTCCCAGTGGTCCTTTCAACAGCTTCCAATGTCACACAACATCTTAATAACCCTGTCTTGTAAGAAACACCTTTCTTGGTGGATGGTCTCCCCTCAAGTCCTTCAGGGCAGACCACTTGTTCCTTCTCCCCCGGTCGCCACTGTGACAACGGACGCCTCCCTGGTCGGGTGGGGGGGCATTTTCAGGGCAGGACAGTCCAGGGCACATGGCAACCTTTTGAATGCCACCTGCACATAAATGTCTTGGAGATGAGAACAGTACTTTTAGCATTGCAAGCCCTTCAGGACTCTCTTCCCGTCAGGACTATTGCAGTTCAGACGGACAATATGTCCGTAGTATGGTACGTCAACAAGCAGGCGGAACCAAGTCCTATCCCTTATGTCGAGAGGCACTCTGACTTTGGCAGTGGGCGATCTCCTCTCAGCGGTTTCTGATAGCAACACATATCCCCGGGAAGTCCAACATCATAGCGGACAGGTTGAGCAGAGCCATTCTCATGCCACACGAGTGGTCTCTCAAGCAATCAGTAGTGGAAGAAATTTTTCAGAAATGAGGTTGACCTTGCTACTGTCTTTTTGCAACACCTCAAAACAGTGAGTGCCACAACTTTTTCACTCTCTTCCCGGCCACCCCCCCCAGAGACGCTCTAGTCCACGATTGGCCTCGGGGACTTCTGTATGCCTTTCCCCCCTTTCCATTAATCACTCAGTTGATTCAGAAAGCTACCGCCTTGAGAACCACGATGATCTTCATTGCTCCTTACTGGCCTCGATGGATATGGTTTCCGTTCCTACATCGTTACCTCTTGGGGCAGCCCTGGCATCTGGCCCAGTGCCAGACCTCTTGACCCATCAGTCGGGACAGCTGCACCACTCCCTCCAATCTCTCAACATCGTAGCTTGGTTGCTCCAATTCCAACCCTAGCCAGGCTTCCCCTTCTTTCCCATTCTGTGCGTGACATCCTTATAGCTTCCCTTAAGTCATCTACCAGAAGGATTTATGCCAGCAAGTGGAAGCGTTTTTCCTTCTGGGCGGGAGCTAGAAATATGGATCCTTTTACTGCCCCTGTCCAATCAGTCCTAGACTTCCTAGCCGAACTGTTTCACTCAGGGTCTTCTTCCTCCACCATCAGAGTACAGTTAGCGGCTATTTCAAACTTTCATGTAGGCTTTTCGGACTCCAGTATCATGTCCCATAAGCTTTATAAAACCTTTCTTAAAGGAATGTTTTTGCTTAAGCCCCCAATCAGAGACCCCCCACCACAGTGGGACTTAAATTTGGTTCTACCTTCCTTGTTTCCCCCCCCCCCCTTTGAACCTGCGACTTCCTGCTCCTTGAAGTTGCTCTCTTGGAAGACACTTTTTCTAGTCACCATGACATCTGCGAAAAGAGTATCAAAACTTCACGCCCTTTGCATTCATCCACCTTATCTAGTTTTCCATAAAGACAGTGTCTCTCAGGACTAACCCGTCCTTTTTACCCAAGATTTCTTCTGAGGCGAACCTAAACCAAACTATCGATCTCCCAGTTTTTTTCCCCAACTACTCCAACAGAGCGGAACAAAAGCTGCATTTTCTGGACGTTCATCGTCCGCTCCGTTACTATCTGGATAGAACCAAGCAAGCTAGGAAATCTGAGCAGCTCTTCCTATCTTATGCGGCAGGAAAGAAAGGCCTTCCAGTTTCCGAAGTAACCCTTTCTAGATGGCTGCCCTCGGTGATTACTTTCATCTCTGAACTCAGACGTCAGAAACTACCGTCAAGGCCCAGAGCTCACTCAACTAGAGCATTAGCCATGTCAGTAGCTTTTCAGGCTAGATTACCAATAGATTCCATTTGTGCGGCAGCCACATGGGCCTCTCCTCATACCTTTATCTCTCATTACAAATTAGACATAGCCTCCCGAAGCCAGGCTAATTTTGGTTCCACCGTTCTCGAGAGTCTGTTCCGATGAGCCACCCATGGTGAAGGTGCTAGGGACGCGGTCCCATCCAGCAAGAATGAAGGCGAGATTGACAACTTAACATTGAGAAGTTATGTACCTACCATAACGTTCCATGTTAGTTTTCTTCTCACCTTCTTTCTTGCGTCCCACCCCCCTAGCCTGGACAGACCTAAGGATCCTTGGGGATCTTCTTTCTGCCTCAGTATAAGCCCCCTTGGCTATCTTTTTATTGATAGCTGTAGATCTAGGTGACTATACGTGTAAGGTTTCCTCTTCTCCTTATCTTGGAGAACAGAACTGCTATGGTTTCAGCCATCAAACGAGATCTGGGTAGTTAGCGCCTAGCATTGTGGGATGCAGGGTAGCCTCGAGCCGGTAAAAATAGCTCTCGAGCTTTAGTATAGGCCGAGTCGGAGCCGAGGATCGACTCCGAACCCAGCCAGCAAGAAAGAAGATGAGAAGAAGACAACTAACATGGAACGTTATGGTAGGTACATAACTTCTTATTTGCACCTATACCCCCCCTAGGTAATAATATTAATACTCTTGAGAATATCCTTAGTTGGCTATCAACTTCCTTCCCACAAGAAACTATACTCCTTGGAGACTTCAATATAGACTGGAACTGTTGTACCTCTGGCAAACCAACTACCCACATAAACCTTTATGGTTTTAATCAAATTATCACCTTCCCTACCAGAACCCATACACCCAGCAATAAGCAAGCCACCTTAGACTGGATACTGGTAAACAAAACCCCCCTCCCTTATAAAAACCGGTACACTCCCAGATGATATCAGTGATCACTCCCTTACCTACTTAATCAGGCAAAAAAACATTATATCAAACCAAGCAACCTTCAGAACTACCTACAACAAAAAAAAAACTTCAAACCTGCTAGCTTCCAAGCTGAACTTAAAGCATGCAATTGGTCACCCCTAAAATACCTACCTCTTGACGAAGCTGTCTCTTATTTTAACACAAACGTCCTTCAAATCCTAGAACACCATGCCCCCTCTCGTACAGTTAGGATTAGGAACAAACCAGCACCTTGGCTAACAAAAGAAACTAGACAAAAAAATGCTACAGAGAAATAGAATCTGGTCCAAATGGAGATGTACCAAAAACCCAACTGATCAGGTAACCTTTAGACAGCTCAGAAAATACTACCAAGAAATCATTACTCCAAGATAAAAAAAAAAAAAAACTACCAGAAATTCCAGCAAGCCCAGCATCAAAACCCACAAAAATTTTGGACAGGTATAAACGGCCTACTCCACACAGGACACTCCAAAACTCCTATACCTTCCAATCTAACTCTGAATACTCCTAGTCAAATAGCCAATGCTTTTAACATATTTTTCACTGAAACAGCTCAATCCTTAGCAAATACCCTATCTTCCACTTGCATCCCTAAGACATGCTCTCTAACAACTTACCTCCAGGCTTAAAACTGCAGCCTGTTCCAACAACTCTCATCCGTACACTACTTCACGAACTAAAACCTTGCACTCCTTCTGCTGACCTCCTCCCAGCTGAATTTCTACAAATGGCAGCTGGTGTACTTGCTTACCCTATCTCCATCTTAATAAATAGAACTGTTACAGAAGGTTCTATCCCATCACTCTGGAAAGTCTTACATATTATCCCATTACACAAAGGAGGCAACTCAACTGAACTCTCCAATTTTCGTCCCATAGCACTACTATCTTCATTAGCTAAAATCATGGAAAGATGCATTCATCGGCAGCTCCTTGATCATCTCCTACTAAATAATCTCTTAGCTGATTGCCAACATGGCTTTAGACCATTTCATAGTACCACTACCGCACTATCCTTTATAGACAGTATTAATAAGAATCGCAACAACAACTTGCTCTCCTCAGCTCTATTTTTAGACCTCTCCAAAGCCTTCGATATGGTGAATCACATCCTAATGTTAGACACCCTTAAATCACTTATAGGAGACATAAGTCATATCTAGAAAACAGACAACAAGCAGTACTCTGGATCAATAACCTATCAACTCACCTCCCTATCTCCCTAGGAGTCCCACAAGGTTCTATTCTTTGACCCCTCCTTTTCTCTGTATTTATTAATAATCTGAATTCATCTCTCCCTCAAACCACCTGCATACAATACGCCGACGACTCTACATTAATCTGTACTGCAGCCTCTCAGGCTGAACTACAGTCTATCACCCAAAAAGTATTCAACTTAGCAGAAGACTGGTTTTCCAAACGCTGTCTCTTCCTAAACCCTAAAAAAAACCAAACTCTTACTTCTTACCTCTACTCAAAAGTATCCCCTATCTACCTCTCAGTAAGATCAAATAATGGCACTGTAATAGTACCTGATACCACAACCAAGCTTTTAGGTGCAACAATCGATAATAGTTTTGACCCACACATAAACTTAACTATCAAATCACTTAATAGAAAACTTGGTTCACTTTATAGACTAAAAACCTTCCTTACTCCCTCTGCCAGGACTACTATCGCCCAAACTAACCTAGTCTCCACTCTTCTTTATGCCTCACCTATCTACACTAACCTATCCAAAAATAACCTAAACAAACTGGCCACCTCCTATAATAACATTGCCAGATTTGCAACTGGTTCCCCATTCTGTACTCACCATTGCCAAAATCTGAAAAAATTAGGATAGCTGGAACTGCAAAACCAAATTCTTTTCCAACAACTAACTATTACCCTCAAGATCCTGTATCATCCTGCAAATACACCCGTACTCTGTACCCTTATTAGCCCTTATAAAAACCTAACAACCCTACGCTCAGCTAATAAGTCACTACTAGCCACCCTTAAATCTAACAACAAATCTGGAGACTCTCTTTTCAATAATAGTATTGGAAATTCTTGGAACAAGCTTCCTACCAAACTAACATCCCTGGAATCCACACCACTTTTCAAAAAGCATCTAAGAATCCACTTATCTTTACAATGGCTTTGCTCCTGTACTAATCCTGTCTAATTTTTTTTCCCTCCTCATTCCACCATCTTCACATGCACAATTACAGGCATCCCTTGTAGAAAAAAAAAAAAAGAATTTTCACCCTGTCTTTTCTATATTAAGTTGTATTTTAACTTTCTAATATTGTCTTTACACTTGTTAATCCTGTTATATACAAGTCATTTTATATTCTCTTATGTAATGAATATTTCATTTTTACTAGTCACTATATCAATTTTAATTTTTAAAATATGTCACTCCTATGTAGTATATTTTGGTTTCTTTAGAACAATGTTGTAGTGGAGCTTTTCTCCCCGGACCTCTACTGAAAATGGACATATATCAAGTTAGACTAACCCGGTCAACAAATGTAAAATAAATTAAAAAAATATATATATCCAAATCCCCAGAATAAAGGGTAGAGACTTCTGCACTCTTTGGACATACACAGGCAGCTATGCTTCTACTTGGACAAAACAAAAGCTTTCAGAAAAACTGAGCAACTTTTTGTGGCATACGCTGCAGGATCACTAGGAAAGGCTATTTCAAAGCAGACTGTTTCAAAGTGGATAGGACACTGCATTCGTTTCTGCTACGCACAGCATGGCAAATCAGTGCCTAAGAATATTAGGCCACATTCTACCAGGGCAGCAGCCTTTCTCAGAGGAGTACTAACCAAGGAAATTTTGGAGGCTGCAACTTGGAGTTCAGTGCACACTTGTGCACACTTTTACAAGCACTATCACTTACCTCTTTACTCTAAATCCAGAGCAGGCTTTGCCACTGCAGTCCTGCCGGGCCTCATAGCCACTCCTAATCCTATTTAGACCCAGCCGCCCAACCTCAGCTTTGGGATTCAACCCAAGTGTAATGACTGCAACAGTGAAACACGATTAACATAGTACAGTTGTGTACCTACCTTAAATGTAGATGTTAGAGTGTATTCACTGTTGCAGTCCAGGTTACCCTCCCACCATCCCCTTTTCTTTGCTGGGACTTATCTGTACTTCTCTATTCTATACAACCTATGTGGTGTATTTGCTTGTAGAGGAAGCTAATGTTTATGTTTGTGCTTGCTTTTTTATTTGCAAATTTTTTTAGCCTGCCCTTTTGGGGGCACCTGACATCTGGGGCAAAAAAACTGAAGAAAATGGCGTCGGCTGCATCTTTTATACCCCTGGTGCACTGATGTCAGGGAAGAGGCGACAGCAGCCGACGCCGGAACAGGACTTTGGAATTCAGGCTGACTGCAGGTAGCCTGCCAGCAGGATAACCCAAGTGTAATGACTGCAACAGTAAATACACTCAACATATACATTTATGGTAGGTACACAACTGTACTGTACATGGGACATCTGATGGCCGAGGGAGTGTGGGCCATAAAAGTGACTTCTGCATGCACCTTTCTTCAGAACTTCTCTGCCACGAGTTGAACATCAACTCTTCCTGCCATTGGATCTTCGAATTGAAAGAGAAGTACCCTGTTGGGGGTGTTTATTGTTTCTCTTGGGTCACTGCATGCCTGTTTAAGTTCATGTCATCCAGGGAAGAAAAGTGCAGGTACGGGCATCATATCCCCCATAGGGACGCCCATGAGCTCTGCCTTTTTCTGCTTAGGACCTACACATGACCATCAAACCTGCGCAGTCTGTCAGGCCTTTGTACCTAAGACACTCCACAGTTGTCTACACCCCCTTAATATTTACCTAGAAAATAAGCGTCTTAAATGCTTGGTGCTAGCAGTGGAGGGCCCATCTGGTCAGACTGTAGAGCCACCTAAAAAGAGGGCTAAAGTTTCCAGACCTGAACCAGCTACTATACCACCTCCACCCGACGTCCCTCCTGTGGCTGACAGGAGGAACGTTTGGAATCTGCTGAAACCGGTATAGCGGGTACCATTTGGGAGGCCGCAGAACCTAGGGTGAAAAATACATCTGTGGAGGTCTTGCAGATGATTGCCGATGACTAGGGGGAAGCTAGGCTCCTTATGGTCATTCAGATGGGCTTTTCCTCCATTTTTGAACAAACAGAATCTAGTCCTGCCTTAGCTCCTATGCTTTCTAGGCCTTACCTCAAAAAGAAGCAAAAGACTAAACATGCATCCTCTCTTGCGGAAAGCCAGCTGGACTGTCGGGCCTTTTCCCAGAGCCTATTTAATGCTTTTATGGCCCTAAGGCCTGCTGTACCTGCTTCTTCATCAGCTCCCCCTTCTCCTCTTGGTCCCAGGCCTCCGGTAGATAACGCTATCCAACATGAAGCTGAGGGATTCCTCAGACTCCTCTTCTGAAAATTCCCTTTCCTATGTATTTCTGATGCCCTCCTCTCTTGGGTATGCTTCCCCAGACGAGGACTCTGCTGAGACAGATTCCCCAGGAGAGGAGCTCACCTTTAGTGAGACTATTTAAAAAATGAGCGAATATTTTAAGTGGGATTCCTCTGAAATGTCAGAGGTCCAGAAAAGATGCCAAGACCTCTTGCAGATGGACACTCCTGCTCCTTCTGCCATTCCTCCAGTTGTACCAGCTGCCTTGGATGCATTCAGTGCAGCCTCTGTGAATCCAGATTCCCGAACACCTGCCCCTCGAAGGCCTGACAGATTCTCTAAAGTCCCCAGAGGGGCTAAATTCTTGATTAATTGCCCTGCTGCAGACCGTGGCACTGTCTCAGTCTCTGCAGATAAACCATGTAGATTGCGTCCCTTCACCTTTGTCCTTCCCACAGACAAAGACAGTAAGACAATGGAGTGCACTGGTAAAAAAAATTTCCACATCTGCTACTTTGGCCTTTAGGACAGTTAATTTCCAGAAACGCATGTTCATGTATGCCCTGGCCCTTTTGGCTGAGGTCCCTAAACTTTTGGCTGACCTCCCTGACTCTCCTACCAAGACTGAAATATCTAACCTCATTTCATTGTCTTCTCAAGTCGCAAGACATTCAATTAGATGCAGCTATGATGCTGCAGAAGCCTCTGCCAGATCTGCAGCTTCTGCCTCAGTCCTTAGAAAATACTCATGGTTAAGATTACAACCCTTACCAGATTATATTTGGGCCAAACTCCTGGATGTTCCTCTGGATAGCTCTGCCCTTTTTGGGGCTAAAGTGGCTGAGCTATTCAGGACCCTTCAAAAGGGGAAGGAACTCCAGGATCGTAAACAATTGATGTTCTTCATGTTTCACTGTTGCAGTCATTACATTTGGGTTATCTGCCTGCAGGTAGCCCTCAGCCGACCTGAATATCAAAGTCTTGGATCCCTGCGTCTGATGCTGTCCCTTCTGACATGTCGTCAGGGGTATAAAACATGCAGCAGATGCCATTTCTTCAGTCTTTCTTGCCACGCGGAGCCTGAAGCAGAAGCAGTTTGCAAGTGCCAGTTGGCCGACTCCTGAAATTTTCTTTTTCGAGTTTTAGAACCGAAGTCTTCAAAAAAGCTAAGTACCCCGTTGGGGATCCTTTTTCTTGCTCTAAACCGATGTCAGTAAAAGTTAATTGTATTTACCTGTGGAAAGCAAATACCTCATAAACATTTTAATTCGTACTGCATTCCTTGCTTAAGCCAAGACCACGACGTCCCTTGCTGTCGGTTTTGTGCCTTATTCAACCCCCGAACTATTCGTCATCTGTTTATTTTTGCTGCAAATTATTTCGGTACTCTGTTTAACTATCCAGAAATGGCTTCGCTAAGCCATCTGACTACCGACATGCCGAAAAAACATAAAGATAGAGACAGACCGCATAGGTCCAAAGCTGCCAACGATGCTTCCGTTAAGCTAGACGCCAGTTCGCTGGTACTCAGTGAGGCGCTTTCGCAGCCCCTGATACCTGCTACGTCAGATTCGTAGGCTTCTTCTGAGACCCAGTGAGTCCAGTATGCCGCAAGATGCTTCTTCGACCATGTAACCTGCTGATGTCTCTACTTTGGATGAGTCCGAAGCCGCTGTGCAGGCACTGACTTCTGAGGGTGTATTCAGGCCTACTGACTTGCATTTCAAACCGATGCCATCTTCTTCAAGGCCTAAAACTCGACCCATGCCTAGAAAATTGACATCCAAACCACAAGGTCAGGCCCATATGCTTAAAAAACAAATAAGAATGGCTGAAGACCTTATTACTTTAATTAGGGGGAGCCGGCCTTCACCTTCTAAGAGACCTAGAACTGATTTTACTTCTGATCAGGATTCTGAAATATCTGATTATGTTCTTTGTTTCACTGTTGGTCATTAAATTTGGGTAATCCTGATGGCAGGTTGCCCTCAGTCGGCCTGAATTCCAAAGTCCTGGGTCCTGCGTCGGCTGTCATCGCCCCTTCCCTGATGTCAGGTCATCAGGGGTATAAAAGAAGCAGCCATCGCCATTTTTTTGCCACACGGTGCCCAAAGCAGAAGCAGTTTGCGAGTGCTGGTCGGCTGACTCCTGAGATTTTCGAGTTTGAATTTCAGATCCAAAGTCTTCTATAAAGCTAAGTACCCCATTGGAGAAACTTTTTGCTTGCTCCAGAACCGATGTCAGAAAAAGTTAATTGTATTTCTTGTGGGAAGCAAATACCTCATAAGGACTTTCATTCTTACTGTATTCCTTGCCTAGGCCCCGATCATAACTTTCTGGGTTGCCGGTTTTGTGCTAGATTTAACCAACGCACTATTAAGTGTCGGTATGATTTTGCTTTGAACTACTTTGGACGCAAGTTTAATTATCCAGAAATGTCGCCGGAAAGCCATCCGACTATTGTAGTTCACAAAAACCGCAAAGAAAAAGAAAGACACCCGAGGCCCAAAACAGACGACAAAGCTTCTCCTAAGCCAGTCGCCGGTTCTCAATGAGGCGCTTTCGCAGCCCCTGACGACCGCTACTTTACAGTCGCAGGCCGCTACCGACTCCCACGTGGAGTCAGCCATGCCTCTGGAAACTCAAGGTATTGAACCCTCAGACGCTAATCCTTCAGATGGGTCCGGAGCCGCTGAGCAGGCACCGGCTTCTGAGGGTGTATTCAGACCCAAACATCTATACATTAAACCGACTTCAAAGGCAAAGACTAAAGCACCTTCAAAGACAAAGAAGCAAACTCAAGAGCCACGTGGACAGGCCTCCATGCCCAAAAAACAGATGCTCAAAATGGCCGAAGACTTGATTACCTTGATCAAGGGTTCCCATCCCCCTCCTGATGAGGCCTAGGCAAGAGACTGACTTTGAATCTTCAGATCAGGTTTCCATTTCTTCTGATTCCTCTTCTGATCAGGAATATTCTTTTCCCACCTATGAGGATTCTGATGCTGAGGAATCCATACCTTCAGCTTCTCCTCCTGAGGACTATTCCTTTGGGGAAACCTTACATATACCATGAGGGAGCATTTCCACTGGGAGAGCCAAGATTTTTCAGAATCTAAAATGAGGCTCAGGGATTTCCTGTTACTACCTCAGTGCAAGCCACTTGCCATCCCCCCTGTTAGACATTGTAGATGTGTTTTCGGAGTCTAGTCTTACCCGTGAGTCCTTACCTCCAGCTCCTCTTAAGCCTGGCAGATATTACAGGGTTCCTGACTCACATAAATTCCTTTTTAAAAACCTTGCTGCAGACCCAGAAACTATTTCTCAGGGTCCCAAGGGAGTTGAGGCTTCCGCTGCAAAAGCCTGCAGGGATTCTAGGGCACTGGACAGATGGGGGAAAAAAGGTTTACACATATGCTACCTTTGCTATAAAGGCGTTAAGACAAATCACAATCTTACTGAAACAGTCCCAATGACTTCCCCCTGCCTGCACCAAGCACTTATTTCCTGGCAGCACCCTTAGGGGGAAAATTAGCACTTTTTTCTCAAAATTGGCACATTATAACCCAGGACAAGTGGGTTCTAAATATCGTGTCACAAGGCTACAAGTTCCATTTCCATACCCTGTCAAAGGCAAACAGCTGGCCAGATCTGCCAAAAAATCAATGGGCAGAGGCACAAAAACAAGTCTCATCCCTCATGGACATGAGGGCCATTCAGCAAGTTCCAGAGCAAGAGCGGGGGCAAGGATTTTACTCGACTGTTCTTGTTGCCCAGAAAGGACAAGGCCTGGAGGCTAATACTGGACCTATCGATTCTGAACACATACCTGGATATACCAAAATTCAAAATGTTGACTTTGAAGCAGCTTCTGCCCATGCTGGGCAAGAACGCTTGGCTTGTAACTTTAGACCTAAAAAAGGCATACCAGCATGTCCCAGTCAGATAAATATGCAGAAGATACCCCAGATTCAAGGCTGGCTCAATGCATTACCAATTCTCTGCACTGCCCTTTGGCTTATCTACTGTACCCAGGTTCTTTATAAAGTGCCTGGCACTAGTAATTGCATTCTGCAGTCAGAGGAATGCAAATATACCCTTACTTGGACGACTGTCTAATTCAAGCAGAGAAGAAGGACATCCTTTTACAGCATCTGGCGTTTGTGAAAAAACTTCTAACATGCCTAGGGTACACAGTCAGCGAAAAGAAATAAAAACGAGTAACCTCTCAAGAGATAATATTCCTGGGTGCAAGCTTAAATACAACTGCCCAGATGGCTTATCCCACGCCAGACAAACAAAGACAACTGACTACCTATTATAAAATGTTAGCAACAAAGGCCCAGTTATCTGCAAAAAAAATTATGCAGGCTTTGGGCTTCATGGCATCCTGCATCCTATTAATTCTATGTGCAAGACTGCATATGAGGAAACTTCAGTGGTACCTAAAAAGTGTTTGGAATCAACATTGCCACAGCCTGGACACCATAATTACTCTCATTCCCTGCCTGCAACAGGAGTTTCGATGGTGGGCAAAGGCTTGTCACCAAACCTAGGGACAGCCTTTCACATTACCCCCAGCCAGGCAAACACTAACAACGGATGCATCAGATTATGCCTGGGTGGTCCAAATGGCAGGAAGATGCTTTCAGGGAACATGGACCTCAAACCAAATTCATCTACATATCAATCAAAAAGAGGCTATCTGTTCAAAATGCCCTGACAGCCTTCAAGGACCTACTTCATCCAGGACAACTACTGATAAAGACAGACAACACCACGGTTATGTGGTATGTAAACAAGCAGGGGGGCACACATTCTTACCCCCTTTGCAGACTAACTATGACTTTGTGGGACACGGCATTGACTTACCAAGTATATCTGCAGGCACAATTCCTGCCAGGAAGGAAAAATACTCTGGCAGATGAACTAAGCAGAAACCTCATGGATCCCCACGAGTGGCAGCTGGATCCACATGTCTTCAACATGGTAACAAGGAAAATGGGGATGCCTGGACATAGATCTATTTGCCTCCCCTCACAACTACCAACTAAAGAGATTCTGCACAAGGATTTTCACAGACAAGCATGGAAAGTGGATGCCCTATCTTTCAGCTGGAAAAACCTATCAGTATATGCCTTTCCCCGTTTGCCTCTCCTCCCAAAGGTACTCCTAAAGGTCAGACAGGAGAAGCCAAAGATGATACTGATTGCACCAGACTGGCCCCACCAGCACTGGTACCCAATATTAAGGAGCTTGTCTCAGTGCCCAGCTTGGACCTTACCTCAAGTACCACATCTACTATCCCAGCAAAACAATCAGATCCTGCACAGCCAGCTCAGAACTTTAAACCTGGCAGCATGGCGAATAATGTAGTCATACAAAACACACCTCTCAGCAAAGCTGTGATGGATGTCATTTTGGAAGCCAGAAGGCCTAGTACTAGAAAATCTTATGCTGGAAAATGGAAGAGATTCTGTGCTTGGAACCAGGCACAAGGAACAGATACAGTTGTGCCAGATATTCATCAGATTTTACAATACTTAACTGAGATGTAGGACAAAGGCCTATCTTTCTCATCTTTTAAAATTCATGCCTGTGCCATTTCAGCCCATTACATTGCAGAGCCACCAATCTTTTCTCATCCCTTATTAAAACAGTACCTCAGAGGAGCCAAAAATGTAAGGCTTCCAAGGAGATCACCAATGCCTGCATGGGACCTCAACTGCGTCTTGGAAAAACTCACCCTGCCTCCTTTTGAGTTGGCTGCTACTGTGGATATAAAGTTTTTATCTCGGAGAACAACTCTGCTCCTAGCAATAACTTCTGCAAGATGAGTTTCAGAGCTCCAGGCACTCATGGCTGTGGAACCTTTTATCATTTTTTATCTGGACAGGTACTCCCTGAGGACAAACCCAACATTTAAGCCTAAAGTGGTGTCCAGTGTGGCTCTTAACCAAACCATTCATCTGCCAACTTTTTATTCAAATCCACAGAACAAGGGGAAAATAATTGCCTTCTTTGGACATACACAGACAGCTTAGATTCTACTTGGACAGAACCAAAGTTTTCATAAAGACAGCAATTACTAGTGGCATATGCTGCAGGATAACAAGGAAAGGCTATCTCAAAGCAGACTATTTCAAAGTGGATAGGCCACTGCATTCGTATCTGCTACTTATACCATGGCAAGCCAGTGCCTAAGGGCATTAGGCCACATTCCACCAGGGCTGCAGCCACTTCAGCAGCCTTTCTCAGGGGAGTACCAACCAAGGACATTTTAGAGGCAGCTACTTGGAGTTCAGTGCGCACCTTTACAAAGCACTATCATCTGCCACTGTACTCTAAATCCAGGGCAGGCTTTGCCACTGCAGTTCTGCCGGGTCTCATAGCCGCTCCTAATGCTATTTAGCTCCAGCCTCCCAACCATAGCTTTGGGAATCTACCCAAATGTAATGACTACAACAGTGAAACATGAAGAATGTAGTACAGTTGTGTACACTTACCATAATTGTAGATGTTCGAGTGTATTCCCTGTTGCAGTCCAGGTTACCCACCCGCCATTCCTCATTTTCTTCCGATGGAACCTATCTTTCTTTCTCTAGTTTAAACAACCAGTGTGGTGTATTTGCTTGTGGATGAGGGTAAAGTTTATATTGCTGCATGTATTTTTATATATAGATATAAATTTTGGCTACCCTTTTAGGGGGCACCTGACTTCTGGGGCAAGAAAAACTAAAGAAAATGGCATTGGCTGCTTCTTTTATACCCCTGACGACCTGACGTCAGGGAAGGAGCGATGACAGCCGACGCAGGAACCAGGACATTGGAATTCAGGCCGACTGAGGGCAACCTGCCAGCAGGATTACCCAAATGTAATGACTGCAACAGTGAGTACACTCGAACATCGTAAGTGTACACAACTGTACTTTTTTCTGATTACCAGGATTTGCCCTTGCCTACCTATGAGGATTCTGATGCAGAGGACTCCATTCCCTCTGCTTCCCCTCCAGAAGATGTTTCTTTTGGTCAAACCTTGCACACCCTTAGGGAGCATTTCCCCTGGGAAAGCCAGGATTACTCTTACTCCAAAAAGAGGCTTAGGGAATTCTTACTCCTTCCTCAGCACAGGCCTTTAGCTATCCCTCCTGTCCCGGACATTGTAGATGCCTTCTTGAAATCTAGCCTGACCCAAGAGACTCTACATCCAGCTCCCAGGAAACCTGACTGGTATTAGAGAGTACCTGTCTCTCATAAGTTCCTCTTCAAGAATCCTACTGCGGACCCAGAGACCATTTCCCAAGGACCTAAAGGCATTAAGGCTACTACTGCCAAAAACCCTGACCCCTCTGATAGAGATTCCAGGGCCTTGGACAGATGGGGATAAGAAGGTATACACTTCTGCTACTTTGGCCATTAGGGGCTTAAACTGCCAGTTTCATATGTTAAAGTATCAGCAACATATTATGGGACTACTTAAAGAGAAAATGATATTGATTCCTGACTGCTGAACAAGTTGGTAAACATACTTTGCAATGTGGTTTTGACTCCTTAGAAGCATCTTGCAGGGCTGCTGTCACTGGGTCTGTTCTTAGAAGGCATGCCTGGCTTAAGGAGCAAAATTTGTGAGATCATGTTAAAGCTAAATTACTTGATGCTCCCTTAAACCAAGACCACCTGTTTGGCAGCAAAGGAGAAGTCCTTAAAAAAATGCAGGAAAAAGCTAAATCTATGCAAACTGTTAAAGATTTCCTGCAAGTACAGCCTCCCAGATTTAGTAGGCATTGGCCTTCTAAGAATTGGTCCTTTCCTGCCTCTTCCAGGCCTTCTCAGTCCAAACCCAGGAACAGCAGACCACTTAGGCTATAGTCTCAAGGTACTCACAGGCCTAAGCAGTGGGGGCTCCCACTTCCAAAGCTGTAAGTATTAAGACACTCTCCTATGGAAAAATGTCACAATGACTTAACCTTAAACCTTCCAAGCCCTGCTCAACTTCCTGCTCCCTTAGGGGGAAAGATAACCCTGCATCCAAAAAAACTTGGAACTCATTACCCTAGACAAGTGAGTTTTAAATATAGTTTTCCAAGGATACAGATTCTACTTTCACACCTCACCAACCCCAAATGGTTGGCCAGACCTACCCCCAAATCAGTGGGCAGAGGCTCAACAGGAGGATGTTCATTGTGTTTCACTGTTGTAGTCATTACACTAGGGTTATCCTGCTGGCAGGTGACCCGTAGTCGGCCCGAGTTCCAAAGTCTTGGTCCGGCATCGGTTGCTGTCGCCTCTTCCCTGACGTCAGTGCGCCAGGGGTACAAAGGTTGTTACCGACGCCATTTTCTTCAGTCTTTCTTGCTGCACGGTGCCCAAAGTATAAGCAGTTCGCAAGTGCCGGTTGGCCGACTCCTGAAATTTTCAAAATTGAATTTCAGAACCGAAGTCTTCAATAAAGCTAAGTACCCCGTTGGGGAAACTTTTTGCTCCCGACCGATGTCAGTAAAAGTTAATTGTATTTCTTGTGGGAAGCAAATACCTCATAAGGACTTTCACTCTTACTGCATTCCTTGCCTAGGCCCTCACCACGACGTCACTAGTTGTCGGTTTTGTGCTAGATTTAATAAACGCACTATTAAACGTCTGTTTGATTTTGCTTTACATTATTTTGGATGAAGATTTAATTACATAATGCCGTCGAAACAACCGACGACCGGAATGTATAAAAAACGCAAAGACAAAGAAAAAGGCAGGCATCCGAGGTCCAAAACCGATGACGAAGCCTCTTCTCGGCCATTCGCCGGTTCTCAGTGAGGCGCTTTTGCAGCCCCTGACACCCGCTACCTCAGAGCCACAGGCCGCAACCGACAGCCACGTGGAGACACCGAGGCCTGTGGAAACTCAAGGTATTGGGCCTACGGAAAATATACCCTCAGATGTAAAATGAAATTCCACCCACAAGGGCTGATACCATAAAAATGAAATGAACACCACAAAGTACACTTCACTGTCCGAGTGAGCAGCCTTAATTTATTGATACAATGTTAAGTTCCACGACTAAGCGCTTTCACCAGTTCATCCAGATGAAGCCAGATTACTGGTGAAAGCGCTTAGTCGTGGAACTTAACATTGTATCAGTAAATTAAGGCTGCATACCCTCAGATGTGTCTGGAGCCACTGAGCAGGCACCGGCTTCTGAGGGTGTCTTCAGACCTTCACAAGCTTACAATTAAAGCTACTACAGCAGCAAAGGCAAAGTCAAAAACACCATTAAAGACAAACAAGTGCAGCATTCTCCAGAACAGTCATCCATGCCTAAGAAACAGATGCTTAAAATGGTCGAAGACCTTATTACTGTAATCAGGGGCTCCCAACCCCCTCCTGACAAAAGGCCTAGGCAAGACACTGATTATGATTCCTTTGGTCAGGTTTCCATTTCTTCTGATTCTTCTTCTGACCAGGGCTATTCTCTCCCTCCCTATGAGGACTCTGATGATGAAGAGTCAGCCTCACCGCCTGAGGATTACTCTTTTGGGGAAACCCTGCACACCATGAGGGAACATTTCCATTGGGAGAGCCAGGATTACTCAGAATCCAAGAAAAAAGGCTCAGAGATTTCCTTCTTTTGACTCTGCACAGGCCCTTGGCTATCCCCCCTGTGCTTGATATTGTTGATGATGTTTTTTCCTGAATCCAGTCTGTCCCCAGATTCTTTACCCCCTGCATCAGTAAAGCCAGACAGGTACTACAGGGTCCCTGACTCATGAATTTCTTTACAAAAACCCCGCTGCGGACCCAGAAACTATTTCTCAGGGTCCAAAAGGGGTAAAAGCTTCCCCTGCCAAAAATCCTGTCCCCTCAGATAGGGATTCCAGAGCTCTGGACAGATGGGGGAAAAAAGTTTACACTTCTGCTACTTTAGCTGTAAGAGCTTTAAACTGTCAGTTTCACATGCTTAAATATCAGCAGCATCTCATGTCATTGTTAAAGCAGAAAATGGTTACAAATATAGAAGGTCCTGACTGTAAAGAAATGCAGGATTTATTGCATGCAGTTGAACAAGTGGGAAAGCATACTCTGCAATGTGGTTTTGATACATTAGAGGCTTCTTGTAGAGCCGCAGTTACAGGCTCTGTTATTCGAATACATGCTTGGTTGAAAGAACAAAGTTTACCTGACCATGTTTAAATGAAATTATTGGATGCTCCACTACAGCATGATACTTTGTTTGGTGTTAAGGCAGAAGAGGTTTTAAAGAAAATGGAGGATAAAGCAAAGTCAATGCAAACCGTGAAATATTTCTTACAGGTTCAACCACCTAGATTTAGCAGGAACTGGCCTTCAAAAAATTGGTCCTTTCCAGTGTCAGGCCACAAAGAGGCAGATACAGACGCCCAAGAGGCAGATCTCAGCCCCAAGGCTCCTACAGACCTAAACAATGGGGTGCTTCAGCCCCCAAAGGAGGAGAAGACAAATCACAACCTTATAGGAAACAGTCACAATGACTTCCCTCTGCAAATACCAAGCTCTTACCAGTTCACAGCACCCCTAGGGGGAAAGCTAGCACTTTTCTCAAAAAATTGGCACATGATCACCCAAGACCAATGGGTGTTGAATATAGTTTCTCAAGGGTACAGGTTCCACTTCCATAGGCTTCCAATACCAAAAGGTATGCCAAACCTGCCACCAAACCAATGGGCAGAGGCACAAAAACAGATTGCAGCTCTTATGGATATGGGAGCTATTCAAAATGTTCCACAAGAAGAACAGGACCAAGGATTTTACTCCAGACTTTTCCTAGTACCCAGAAAGGAGCAAAGCATGGAGACCAATACTGGATCTGTCAATCCTAAATACTTTCCTGGATGTGCCAAAATTCAAAATGTTAACACTACAACAACTCTTGCCCATGCTGGGCAAAGAGGCTTGGCTAGTTACTTTGGATCTCAAGGAGGCATACCTGCACGTCCCAATCAGACATTCGTGCAGAAGATACCTTAGATTTATAGCAGGCTCAATGCATTATCAATTCTCTGCACTGCCCTTTGGCTTATCTACTGCGCCCAGGGTCTTCACAAAATGCCTCGCACCAGTAATTGGATTTTGCAGACAAAAAGGAATTCAAATATATCCCTACTTGGACGACTGCCTTATTCAAGCAGAGAGCAAGGACATTCTTCTAAAGCACCTGGAGTTTGTAAAAAGATTACTAATTTGCCTAGGGTACACAGTAAACGAAAAGAAATCAAAACTAGTGCCCTCTGAAGAGATAATATTCCTGGGTGCAAGCTTAAATACAACTACCCAGATGGCTTATCTCACGCCAGACAAACAAAGGCAACTGACTCATTGCTTTCAAATGATGGCAACAAAGACCCAGCTCCCTGCAAGAAAAATTCTGCAGGCCCTGGGTTTCATGGCATCTTTTATTCTACTAATTCCATATGCCAAACTGCATATGAGGAAACTACAGTGGTATCTAAAAAGTGTTTGGACTCAGCATTGTCACAGCCTAGAGACAATCATAACCTTGATTCCCTGCCTACAACAGGAGTTTCGATGGTGGTCCCAGGCCTGTCACCACAACAAGGGACAGCCTTTCACCTTGCCTACAGCCAGCAGACAATAACAACGGATGCATCGGATTACACCTGGGGAGCACATATGGCAGGAAAATGTATTCAGGGCACGTGGCCCAAGGAACAAATGCATCTTCACATCAATCTAAAAGAGATGCTAGCTGTACAGAATGCCCTGACAGCCTTCAAGGACCTAATACATCCAGGACAATTATTAATAAAGACGGACAATACCACAGTTATGTGGTACATAAACAAGCAAGGGGGCACACATTCCTACCCGCTATGCAGACAAGCCATGACTTTGTGGAACACAGCACTGACTTACCAGGTACATCTGCAAGCACAATTCCTGCCAGGAACAAAAAAATACGCGGCAGACAAACTAAGCAGAAATCTCATTGACCCTCCCGAATGGAAGCTAAATCCACAAGTGTTCAACATGGTAACAAGGGAATTGGGACGCCCGGACATAGATCTATTTGCCTCCCCTCACAATTGCCAATTACAGAGGTTTTGCACAAGGACTTATCACTCTCAAGCATGGAAAGTGGATGCTCTGTCTTTCAACTGGAAAAACCTGACAGTCTATGCCTTCCCTCCGATGCCTCATCTCACCAAGGTGCTTCTAAACATCAGACAAGAGAGGCCAAAAATGATCCTGATTGCACCAGACTGGCCACGCCAGCACTGGTACCCAATCCTAAAGATTTTGTCCCAGGGCCCACCTTGGCCTCTACCTCAAATCCCTCATCTTCTGACACAGCAAAACAATCAGATTCTACACAGTCAACTCAGAACCTTAAACCTGGCAGCATGGCAGATAATGTAGCCACTCAGACTGCACCTCTCTCTAAAGCTGTTATGGATGTAATTTTGGAAGCCAGGAGACCCAGCACTAGGAAATCTTATGCGGAAAAATGGAAGAGATTCTGTGCTTGGAACCAGGTGCAAAGGCTCGACCCACTGGTCCCTAATATGCCTCAGATTTTACAATACCTGACTGAGATGTTGGACAAAGGCCTATCTTTTTCTTCTATTAAAATCCATGCCTCTGCCATTTCAGCTCATTACTATTCGGATCCTTCTATTTTTTCACATCCTCTACTACAACAGTACCTCAGAGGGGCAAATAATATAACACCCCCTAGGAGAGCACCAGTACCTACTTGGGACCTCAACTTTGTTTTAGAAAAACTATAACACTGCCTCCTTTTGAACCAGCTAGCACAGCTGATCTAAAATTCTTGTCATGGAAAACTGCTCTGCTCCTAGCAATAACTTCAGCAGGAAGAGTTTCAGAGTTACAGGCATTGATGGCTATGGAACCTTTCCTCATTTTTCACCAGGACAGGGTTTCTCTAAGGACGAACCTAACATTCATGCCAAAAGTGGTCTCCAACATGGCCTTAAACCAAACTATTCATTTGCCTACTTTCTACCCAAATCCCCAGAATAAAGGGGAAAGACTTCTGCACTCTTTGGATATACACAGGCAGCTACGATTTTACTTGGATAAAACAAAAGCTTTTAGAAATAATGAGCAAATGTTTGTAGCATATGCTGCAGGATCACATGGAAAACCTATTACAAAGCAGACAATCTCCAAATGGATAGGACACTGCATCCGCTTCTGTTATGCACAACATGGCAGATCAGTGCCTAAGGGCATTAGGCCTCATTCTACCAGAGCAGCAGCCACTTCAGCAGCTTTCCTCAGAGGGGTACCAACCAAAGACACATTAGAAGCTGCAACCTCGAGCTCAGTGCACACTTTTACCAAGCGCTACCACCTACCCCTCTACTCCAAATCCAGAGCAGGCTTTGCTACTGAGTTCTGCAGGGCTTGTTAGCCTCGCCAGATCCAATCTAGACCCAGCCACCCTACCTCAGCTTTGGGATTCTACCCAAGTGTAATGACTGCAACAGTAAAACACGATGAACATAGTACAGTTGTGTACCTACCATAAATGTAGATGTTTGAGTGTATTCACTGTTGCAGTCCTGGTTACCCACCCACCATCCCCCTCTTTGCTGGGACTATGTACTTCTCAACTCTATTGTATCCTATGTGGTGTATTTGCTTTTAGAAGAAGAAAATGTTTTTAGTGATATATGCATGGTTGTTTGGCATATTTTTATCTTTACAGCCTTCCTATCTGGGGGCACCTGACATATGGGGCAAGAAAAACTGAAGAAAATGGCGTTGGTAGCAACTTTTATACCCCTGACGCACTGACGTCAGGGAAGAGGCGACAGCAACCGACGCCGGACCAAGACTTTGGAACTCGGGCCGACTACGGGTCGCCTGCCAGCAGGATAACCCTAGTGTAATGACTACAACAGTGAAACACGATGAACATCCTCCTGTTGAGCCTCTGCCCACTGATTTGGGGGGGTAGGTCTATTTACATACAATATTAGACTTTTCATGTCTAATGTTTATTTTATTTTTTTATCTCATTAATATTTACTACCATACACCAAACATATATATGTTTTTTAGAATGGACATTTTTTATTAGTTGTTGGGTACGTCGTGTTTGTAATTTTTATTTACTATTTACATGATTGGTATCTAGTGAATTTTATAGGATGTGTTGCTTTAAATGTTCCAATTATTTTTGGCGCCCAAAAAGTTTTTTAAATGCAAAACTAACTGTTGTTCGGGGTTCTGATGAAGTCTGTACAAGCAGATGAAAGTGCTTAACCCTGGTCTTTGGAGTGTTTATAATAAACTTGTGTTTTTTCCTGTACAAGCTGTGGATCCTTTGCACTGTCTTGTGTTGTGTTCATCATTGGTTTCGCTTCACCTTGGGATTATTAAGTTGTGGTTGTCATGGACAGTTCTAATAGTGATTCCCTGACTTTATCATACAGGGACGAGATTACCAAGATTCATGCTGAGAATGTTGTCTCTCAAGGATGAAGTTTCACGTTTGGTTGGTTTGGTTGAACGTACGATCTGAAGTAGGAGATTCATTTGTCTGCAACCTGTGGGTTATGGATCCGATATCAGATCCGAACCAGCATGGTTTATCCAGCTATGGATCCGAGCTCCTAGCTCCTCCCCTCACCTATAATGCCCTGCTCTCCCTACATGACCTCAGATCTAGTTTGCCACGCTGGTAACCAGTTGGATCGTCTTGAGCTCTTCAGCTAAGTGTTTCTAAAACTCTTAAAAAGTTTCAGATTACTTTCTTTTAGTTAAATCTGTGTGATTGTGTTAGGTTTCCTTTAGGTTTTTGATAGTTTTGGGTTAAAATTTTACCTCTGAAATTTTATCTTTAATTCCCTCCCCTCGCTGGTTCGGAGTTTTGTTTGAGTGTGTTGTATTGGGGCCTTGTGTGCGTGCTAGTTTAGCACTAATTACTTGTTTTTTTCTTTTTGGTTGGAAAAAAAAAAAAAAAAAAAAACTTTAGTTATGTCAGAAGCCCCAAAGGCAATTTTTTCTAAGTGCTCCGAGTGTGGCCATAAGCTTTCCCCTGCTGATGGCCACACTCGGTGCGTTCGATGCCTTGGGGTTGAACACCTCACTTCTGGATGTTCCATTTGTGCAGGGTTCAACCCCAGGGCATTGAAGGAGCGGAGGTCAAAGCTGGTCCTGGCGGGACTTCTGCCCCCGGACTCTGCTTCCGCCTCCGCTCCCGTGGTGGGTACTGTTGCTACAGTCCCCTCCTTGCCTGCTCCCCCTCCTCCACCTGGGACTCAACCTCCCGCTGCTGGGTTGGAGAAGAGGGAGGCCAGAAAAAAGGACTGGAGAGAGAAGCACCACTGGCGGGCGAGACCTCCGTTTCGGCCCCGCCAGCTAAGCGGGCTTCTCCTCCGGCCTTCTTGGCTTCTGCCCCCCCCCCCTTTTCACCGGGGCCTGAGGAGGAGGAGACCCGATCTCCGTCGAGGCTATCGAGGCGGCACTCAAGGCCTACCTCTGTAGCCTCTTCGAGGTCAACATATAGCCTTTCGGCCGATCTGGACGGATGATGAGAAGGTTCATCCAGGCCCAGATGCAGATGGGTGCTCCTGCCTCCTCTGGGAGGTCGACCCCATTTTTCAAGCCCATAGCTCCTTCTCCGACCTGCTACCCGGGTTCGGAGCCAGGCAGCTTCGGAGCCGGGGGTGGGTCGGCGCCGATAGTACTAGGTACTTCTGATCCGACACTGCCCTCGAGTGTTTCGGATCCGACCTCTCGGATCCGGGGGACTCAGTGTGCCTTCGGTGCAGTCTGTGTTGGAGCGCACTGGTCCCTCGGATCAGAGTGTCTCGGCGCCGGTTCCGATCCACTCTTCAGATCTGAGAGGGAGCCGACTTTCGGATCCTTTGGTCGAGGCTGGCTCCCCTTCGGCTTTTGATGTAGTGGAGAGGGCTCTGTTGAGGGCTTCCGGACCCCCGGCACTTGCTTCGGCTCCGTCCCGCACTCCATCTGCACTGGGTCAGGCTTCTGCCATCCGGCCACTGGGACAGCCCACTTCAATGCCCCAAGCTTTTCCATTGGAACAAGACACTGCTTGCGAGGGCTCCTCGGACAGCCGCCCCCCCCCCCCCCGAGGAAGCACCTCGCAAGCACACGTGTAAAAGGAGGCACATAGACTCCCCCGAGTCTTTAACTGAAGACAGATTTGGAGGAAGGAAGGCTCCCAAGATCACCCCTGAGGTTGTCTACTTTGGAGCCATCTTGGAGATGATTCGCATAAGGGGTGGGTGGTCTGCCCCTAAGTCTTCCTCGGACGAGTCCGTGTTCTTGGAGGCATTCGAAGCGGGCCCGTCTACCTCTTGGGTGCCCCCTCCTGTCGACCCCTTGGTGGACCTTATTACCACCAGGGTGTGGAAGGAACCGGACACCATGGAGCCAATCCCCAAAAGGCCAGACAGAATCCTTAGCCCCCCTGCAGACCGTGCCCACTGGAGTAAGGGACCTCCGGTAGATGTCATGTTGACGGCAGCAGCCACCAAGAGGGAACTCGCCCAGGAGAGTCCCTCAGTCTATCCTCCGAGCAAGGAGTCTCGGATGATGGACCACTTGGGGAAGCGAATGTTTAGTAAAGCTACCTTCTCGGTGAGGTCGCTCAACTGTCTGGCACATGTTATCAGGATGCAGCACAATCTTATTAAAGAATACGCTGCATCCCCCCCAGAGTCCATGTCGGAGGAGGACAAACTTTTGCACTCCACCCGTATGGCCACTCTTCGGTCCATGATGAATACCTCTATGCGGTTGCTGTCCCATGCTACTGAGGGAGCCGCTAGAGCTGCAGGAGTAGGCCTAGTCACTAGATGCCAGGCCTGGCTCTGCCATTGCGATTTCACGGAGCCCTTCAAGGCGTCTTTCGCGAACGCCCCCTTCGATGGTTCTGCCCTTTGGCAAAACGGTTTGCGACACCTTGACCCAGAGCGAGAAGGACAGGAAGACGCTGTCTGCCATCGGAATCCGCTTCTCTGTGCCCCAGAGGTCCTACTCTAGGAACCAAAAGGGCCAGAAGAAGATGTGGTTCCGGAAGTCGCAGCAATCCCACCCCGCTCCGGACAGCCAGTCATTCCGTGGCAGAGGAGGACAGGGAGGACGCCGCCCCAGGGGCAGAGGGGCTCCCAGGAATTTCGGGTCCAGAGAACTTTTCTCTGAACGGCCCGCGCAGCACCCCTGAGGGGTTGCCCGACTGCTCCACTCTGGAGGCAGTCGGGGGTCGTTTTTCGGAGCACCTAGCGGCATGGGAGTCCATAACATCAGACCGCTGGGTCCTCCGCATTATATCCAGGGGATACAAGATCCCCTTTCATCATGTCCCAAAGCTAAAATCCCTCCCCGACGTTCCACCCGGTCAGTGGGAGGCCGCTTCAGCAGAAATTGGCCATCTGCTGAGGAAAAGAGCCATCCAGCCCGTCCCCCCAGACCAGATCGGATCAGGGTTCTACTCCAGGTTCTTTTTAGTGCCAAAAAAGACGGGGGACCAAAGACCAATTTTAGACCTGTCCCTATTAAACCTGGCAGTTCCCAAGGAGAAGTTCCGGATGGTCACTTTGCAATCCATCCTCCCCCTCCTGGGAGAGAATCACTGGATGTGCTCTCTAGACCTCAAGGATGCGTACTACCACATTCTGATGGACAGACATTCCAGGAGGTTTCTTTGCTTCCGGCTGGGAGCCAGTCACTACCAGTTCAGGGTCCTTCCCTTTGGTCTCACCACAGTCCCCAGGGTGTTCACCAAAGTATTAGCAGTGGTTGCGGCCCACCTGAGGCTTCAGGGGGTGCAGGTCTTTCCGTAACTGGACGACTGGCTTCTCACCGCCCCAACAAGGCATCTACTATCCTTGGCACGAGACTCCTTTCTTCATCTAGCTCCCTGCCTGGGCATCACGATAAACGTAGCAAAATCCAACCTGGCCCCTACTCAGTTGATAGAATTTATAGGTGCCAGGTTAGACACGAGGAAGCTAAGAGCCTTTCTCACAGCCGACAGAGTTCGGAATCTGCGACTCCAGGTGCGGGCCATCCTCCACTCCAGCTCAGTTCCGGCGGAATTGGTCCTGAGGGCTCTAGCGTCCATGGCGGCAGCGATATCTCTTCTTTCACTCGCCAGGTTCAACATGCGGGTCCTTCAGTGGACACTTCAAGTTCAGTGGTCTTACCTTGCTCTCCCTCTGCATCATCCCATTGCGATCAGCAAGGCTTGCAAGCAGTCCCTCTTGTGGTGGCTCCATTCTCAGGATCTCCACGGAGGCTGCCCCTTTTGTGCTTCTCCCCCTCTCGCCACGGTGACCACGGACGCCTCCCGCCTCGGGTGGGGGGGACATTTTGCAGGCCGGACGGTCCAAGGCACGTGGAACGACTCAGAGACCTCTCTGCATATCAATGTTCTAGAGATGAGAGCAGTGCTCTTGGCGTTGCGAGCACTTCGGGCCTTTCTTCCCCTGGGAACAATTGCGATTCAGTCAGACAACATGTCGGTGGTCTGGTACATCAACAAACAGGGGGGAACCAGGTCTTATCCTTTATGTCGAGAAGCCATGAGAGTGTGGGAATGGGCGATCTCCACCAACCGCTTTCTCATCGCAACGCATATTCCGGGTCGGTCCAACATCCTTGCGGACAAGCTCAGTCGCACCATTCTCTCCCCGTATGAGTGGTCTCTCAATGCATAAGTAGCGAAACGTATCTTCGCACAGTGGGGAACTCCTTGTTGCGATCTCTTTGCGTCTCCCTTAAACACCAAGTGCGACAGTTTTTTTCGCTCTAATCCCTCCTCCAGGGGATTCCCCGAGAGACACTCTGGTGCATGCTTGGCCTCCCTGTCTTCTTTACGCTTACCCCCCTTTGCCTCTGATGCTCCAGGTTCTTCAGAAAGCCTCTTGGTTGGGGTGCAGAATGATCCTCATTGCCCCATTCTGGCCTCGACAGATCTGGTTCCCTTACCTAAGGTCTCACTCTGTGAATCCACCTTGGATTCTAGATCCCATTCCGGATCTGATATCACACCCATCGAACCTACCAACTCTGAATCTGGACAACCTGAAGCTAACTGCTTGGCTGCCCCAGTTCCACTCTTAATTAGGAGTCCCGGTATCTCGTCCCCCGTTAAGACCATCCTGGTAGCGGCTCATAAACCATCTACCAGAAAAGTTTACCGCAGTAAATGGAAATGATTCTCCATTTGGGCGGAGCGGCAGGGTCTAGATCCCTTCACGGTTCCCCTTCCTCTGGTGCTAGACTTCCTTACCACTCTTTTTAATGATGGTGCCAGTAGTTCCACGGTCAAAGTGCAGTTGCGGCCATTTCTCACTATCATGTTGGTCATAACTCTGGACTGCTTATGTCCGCCAAATTATGTAAAATCTTCCTAAAAGGCACCTTTCTCCTTAGACATCCTGTCAAGCAAGCGGTTCCACCATGGGATCTTTCCTTGGTTCTTCAGGCCTTGACCGCTCCCCCCTTCGAGCCTGCGGCCACAGTAGATCTTAAATTCTTATCCCTCAAGACTGCTTTTTTAGTAGCCATTACTTCAGCCAAAAGAGTTTCGGAACTTCAAGCCTTATCCATGAAGCCGCCTTACTTGGTCTTCCATCCGGACCGCGTATACCTCAGGACCAATCCCTCCTTTCTTCCTAAGGTAGCTTCGGAAGCAAACATTAATCAGGCCATCAACCTCCCTGATGTCCTTCAAGGATGCATCTGCAGTCCTTACAAATGGGTTGTCCTGTCGTCAGGCAGCCCTTCGGTCGACCGGATTCCAAAGTCTGGGTCTGGCCTCTGCTGGTGTCGCACTTCACCCGACGTCATAGCTGCAGTTCTTCGGGTATAAAGGCATCAGCCGACGCCATTTTCCTCAGTCTTTCTTGCCGCGTGGCGCCCGAAGCAGAAGCTGTTCAGTGCGGTCGGTCAGATCCAGAGATTACTACCGAATACTACTTGAAGACTTCTAAAGCTAAGTACCCCGTTGGGGACTCTTTCTTGCCTCAGCCGATGTCAGAAAAAGTGAATAATTGTTTAACTTGTGGGAAACAAATACCTCATAAAGATTTCCACTCTTACTGCTTACCTTGTTTAGGCCCAGACCACGACGTCGCAGCTTGTCTAGCCTGTGCTTCTTTTAACCGACGAACGCTTAGACGTCGGTCGGAATTTGCTGAGCAGTTTTTTGGCTCTGATTTTGCTTATATTATGCCGTCGGATCCTCCGACTTCACAAATATCCAAAAAACGCAAGGAAAAGGACCGACACTCGCGGTCCACGGTTTCCATGCCTTCTACCGAGGCCTCTTCAAATCTGGTGGAATCGGCTTCTGAAATCCAACCTGCGGTTGCGGTTTCTCAGGATTTATCTGACACTATTCCCTTGGATATCTCAACTCCTGCACGTGGAGCTGCTAGGCCTCCTGCAGCCATGTCCATTAAGGCCTTTGCCAGGGCTAAAGCAGCTAAAGCTACAAAAAACTGTGCCTGTTAAGACCCCCTCTCACAGGCCCAGCTCCAGTTCCCAAATGCTTTCCTTGGCAGAGGATCTTATTTCTTTAATCCGGAGATCCCAACCTCATCCAGACAGGGCCTCTCATCCACCTCCAGAGAAGAGGCCTAGAGCAGAGCCCCCTGAGCCAGTGTCCACAGATGATTCCTCTGATGATTCAGATAATACAGACCCTCCAGAAGCTACTTATTCCCCTTACGAAGACTCTGATGCTGAAGAGTCCATTCCTTCTGCCTCCACTTGAGGAATTTTCCTTTGGGGAAACCTTGCATGCTATGAGGGAACAATTTCAGTGGCAGGGCCAAGATTTTTCAGACTCCAGGAAAAGGCTTAGAACCTTTTTGCATTTACCACAACATAGGCCTTTAGCTATACCTCCAGTTCTTTCTGTTGTAGATGATGCATTTAATGATGCTTGTACTGCTCCTGATTCATTACCTCCGGCCCCTGCTAAGCCCGATAGGTACTACAGGGTCCCGGACACACATCACCATTTATACAAGGCTCCTTTTGCAGATCCCGAGACTATCTCCCAGGGGCCTAAGGCTGTAGCAACTACCTCTGCTAAAAATCCCTCCCTCTGAAAGGGAACCCAGGTCCTTAGAGATGGGGTAAAAAAGTTTACACTTCTGCTACTCTGTCAGCTATGGCCTTGAACTGTCAATTTCATATGATCCAATATCAAGAATTTATGCTTGACCAGTTAACTAAAAAACTATCCTCTGATGAACCTTTTGATAAGAAGTATGTTCAGGAAATGGTACATAACATTCAGCAAGTTAGTAACCATTCTTTAAAATGCGGCTATGATGCACTGGAGGCTTCCTTTAGATCAGCCATGACTGGCACAGTTATCAGAAGGCATGCATGGTTGAAAGAGCAGGCCTTACCGGACCATGTCAAATCAAAACTATTAGATGCTCCCATGGACAAGGCCAATTTATTTGGTTCTCCTGCACAACAGGTACTGAAGAAGATGGAGGAGAAGGCAAAATCTGTACAAACAGTGAAAGATTTCTTACAGGTCCAACCTCCAAGGTTTAGCAGGAATTGGCCCTCCAAAAATTGGTCCTTTCCAAACTCCTCCAAAGCACAGAGAGGCAGGAATAGGCGATCAAGAGGCAGAAACCAATCCAGGGGTGCCTACAGGGGACGCCAGTGGCAGGGCAACAACCAGCGAGACACAGACACCACCACTGCAACAGGACAATCACAGTGACTTGGCTCTGGCACCGCCTACCAGGGAACAACTAGAAGCACCCTTAGGCGGAAAGCTAGCCTTATTCTCAAAAAACTGGCATTACATCACAAAAGACAAGTGGATTTTACAGACAATAGACCAAGGCTACAGGTTCCACTTCCATACTCTACCAGGGAAGAGAGGAATGCCAAACCTACCGCTAAATCAAAAGACTGAAGCTCTAAAACAAATATCTCAATTATTAAGGATGAGAGCTGTGGAAAAGGTACCATCTATGGAGCAAGGAAAGGGATTTTACTCCAGACTCTTCCTGGTACCAAGAAAAGAGAACAAATGGAGGCCTATTCTCGACCTGTCCGCTTTAAACACATTCCTCATTGTTCCAAAATTCAAAATGCTGACTCTACAGCAGCTTCTTCCCATGCTGGGCAAGGAGTCTTGGCTGGTAACCCTAGATCTCAAGGAGGCATACCTGCACGTCCCCATACGACCAAATTGCAGAAGATACCTCAGATTTCTTGCAGGATCAGAGCATTATCAATTCTCAGCATTGCCCTTTGGCTTATCTACTGCGCCCAGAGTGTTCACGAAATGCCTGGCATCAGTAATGATCATTGCAGGCTTCAGGGAATCCAAATTTATCCATACCTGGACGACTGCCTGATACAAGCGGACAACAAAAGCAAACTAGCAGAAGACTTACAAAGAGTCATTTACCTGCTGCAAGCCTTGGGATATACAGTCAATATAAAAAAGTCAAGGCTGACTCCATCCCAAAGAATAACCTTTTTGGGTGCAGAGCTGGACACTTCAAAGCAAATGGCATTCCTAACTGCAGAAAAGAAATAACAACTACCTCTCTACTTCTTGGCATTAACAAAGCAGAACCACCTAACTGCAAGAAAAGTACTGCAAGCTCTAGGCTTCATGGCATCCTGCATAATACTGGTCCCTCATGCCAGGTTGCATATGAGAAAGCTACAGTGGTACCTAAGGAATTTGTGGTCCCAGCACAAGCACAGCCTAGAAACCAAAATTCCAATAATCCCATGCCTGAAACAAGAGTTCCTATGGTGGGCTCAGGCCTGTCAATCAAACCTAGGATTACCCTTCTGCAAAAGCCAATCAAGCCAAACCATCACGACAGATGCCTCAGACCTCGGTTGGGGAGCACACATGCAGGGCAAGTGCATACAAGGCTTATGGACTCAAGAACAGCTGCGCCTACACATAAATCTAAAGGAAATGCTGGCAGTAAAATTGGCAATCCAGTCATTCAGACCATTTCTCCAAGAAGGCCAATTGATGATAAGGACAGACAACACCACAGTTATGTGGTACATCAACAAACAGGGGGGCACCCATTCATATCCTCTATGCCGGCTGGCACTGGACCTATGGGATGTGGCCCTGACCTACAACATTCAGCTACAAGCAATCTTTGTACCAGGAAAAGAAAACATTCTAGCAGACATATTGAGCAGAACAACCACAGATGCCCACGAATGGATGCTTCATCCGGACATCTTCAAAGCCATCACAAGGGAATGGGGATTACCACAAATAGACTTGTTTGCATCTCAGGTCAATCACCAGCTAAAGAAATTCTGCACGAGGACGTACCACCCACTTGCTTGGAAGGTGGACTCCTCTCTTTCAGTTGGAAAAACCTGACAGCATACGCATTTCCACCACTTCCTTTGATGCACAAGGTGCTTCTGAAGATCAAAGAGGACCGTCCCAGGATCATTCTGATAGCTCCAGACTGGCCAAGACAACATTGGTACCCACTGCTGAGGGGCATGTCTCGGGAACAAATATGGACACTACCCCTGATCCCATTATTGTTAGCAGAACAATTACAACATCCTGCATCCAAACCTGAAAACACTGCAGCTAACTGCCTGGAACATTACATAACAGCAATTAACCCAAACTTATCCCAAAGGGTTAAAGACATAATCCTGGAAGCACGCAGACCTTCAACAAGAAAGAATTATGCTGCAAAATGGAAAAGATATTTCATTTGGAGTACTGCAAAGGGAGAAGATGTGACTCCAGTAAACATGGCCAACATCCTGGAGTACTTAGCAGAGCTCTTCCACACAGGCCTGTCCTACTCTTCCATCAAGATACATGCATCAGCTATTTCAGCACAGTATAGCTTGGATCCTCCTGTCTTCTCTCATCCCTGCTCAGACAATTTCTGAGAGGAATTAAAAATGTGAAACCTCCCAGGAAACCACCATTGCCAGCATGGGACTTGAACTTTGTGCTAGAGAAATTAACACTTCCTCCCTTCGAACCAGCAGCAACAGCAGAATTACAATACTTATCATGGAAGACTGCTTTTCTACTGGCAATAACCTCAGCAAGAAGGGTCTCTGAACTACAGGCACTAATGGCAGTACAACCCTTCCTGATCTTCCATCAAGATAGAGTGTCTATGAGAACAAATCCTACATTTATGCCTAAGGTGGTATCCAGAGTGTCATTAAACCAGGCTATTCACCTACCTACATTCTTCCCAAACCCACAGAACAGGGAGAAAGGCTTTTGCATACCTTGGATGTACACAGGCAGTTACGCTACTACCTGGACAGGACTAAGTCCAATAGAAAAACTGACCAGCTACTGGTAGCATATGCCACAGGAAAGGAAGGAAAACCAATTTCAAAACAGACAATCTCCAAATGGATAGGAAATTGCATTAGATTTTGTTACTCCTACCATGGAAAGAAAACTCCAGAGAACATCAGGCCTCACTCCACAAGAGCTACAGCCACTACCACAGCTTTCTTAGGAGTGGCTACCAAGGACATTATAGAGGCTGCTACTTGGACCTCCGTGCATACATTTGCCAAGCATTACAATTTGCCTTTATACTCTAGATCCTGAGCAGGGTTTGCCACTGCTGTTTTGCAAGGGATCCTAGCTACACCATAATCACTACTCTTCCTCCTCCCCTTGTTTAGCTATGGTATTCTACCCATTTGTAAGGACTGCAGATGCATCCTTGAAGGACATAGTACAGTTTTGTACCTACCATAAATGTAGATGTCCGAGAGGAATGCATCTGCAGTCGGGATTACCCACCCTCCTTCCCCTCAGAGGTACTCCTAGGGTATTTGCCAGCCTTTAGCTAGCTTGGGAGGGATCTATCATGGTGTATTTGTTTGTATATATGTACATACATGCTTATTTTTGTGTTTACTCTCTATGATTTGGAATCATTGGCATTTATCCAAATTTAGCCTTCCAGGAGGGCACCTGGCATCTGGGGCAAGAAACACTGAGGAAAATGGCGTTGGCTGATGCCTTTATACCTGAATAACTGCAGCTATGACGTCGGGTGATGTGCGACACCAGCCGAAGCCAGACCCAGACTTTGGAATCCGGCCGACCGAAGGGCTGCCTGACGACAGGACAACCCATTTGTAAGGACTGCAGATGCATTCCTCTCAGACATCTACATTTATGGTAGGTACAAAACTGTACTTTCCCATGACTGAACAGGAGAAAGGGCTTTTACTCCAGACTCTTCCTAGTACCAAGGAAGGATGGACCATGAAGACCTGTCCTGTATCTCGCCCACCTCAACCTTTTTTTTACAAGTACCCACCTTCCGTATGCTTACTCTACAGACCCTTTTTCCCTTGGTAATGCTTCTGGGATTTCTAGCTACCTTGGACATAGAGGATACCTGCCTACACATCCCTGTAAGGCCCAGCTACAGGAAATACTCAAGTTTTTTTCTGTAGGCTCCTCACATTTTCGGTTCACTGCCTTGCCCTTTGGACTCTCTTCAGCTCCAAGGGTATTCACCAAGTGTCTGGCTCCAGTTATTGCTTATTGCACGGACCAAGGGATTCAACTATTTTCATACCTGGAGAAGACCTGATACAGGTAGAATGTTCCCCATCCATTCTCCGCTAACTACACAAAGTTATCTCCGTCCTATAGGCACTGAGATTCAGCATAATTTTCCCCAAGTCCAACCTTAATTCCCCCAGGACCAAGTTTTCCTGATTTGCAGAATAACGACAGATGCCATGAGAGCATTCCTTCCACCCCAAAAGGTAGAAAACCTGAAGTAGTACATGTCCTCTGATGTTCATCGTGCATACAGCTGCAGTCATTACAGATGGGTTATCCTGCCGTCAGGCGGGTCCTCGGTCGGCCGAATTCCAAAGTCTAGGTCCGGCGTCGGTTGTCGTCGCTTCTTCCCTGACGTCAGTGTGGCAGGGGTATAAAAGAGGCAGCCGATGCCATTTTCTTCAGTCTTTCTTGCCGTGCGGTGCCCGAAGCAGAAGCAGTTCGCAAGTGCCGGTTGGCCAGCTCCTGATATTTATGAAAGTATTTCAGCCGAAGTCTTCTTTAAAGCTAAGTACCCCATTGGGGAAACTTTTCTTGCCTCAGACCGATGTCAGACAAAGTTAATAATTGCATTTCTTGTGGGAAGCAAATACCGCATAAGGATTTTCACTCTTTCTGTATACCTTGCTTAGGGCCAGACAATGACGTCTCGGCCTGCCGTTTTTGAGCTAGGGGTCAACAAGCGCACTATTAAGTGCTGGGCGGGGTTCGCCCTTCATTATTTTGGCAAAAAATTTAATTATATCATGTCGTCGGATACACCGACACCAGTTTTAAGCAAAAGACGCAAAGACAAGTACCGACTTCTGAGGTCTGCACCGAGTACTGAGACCACGCTTAGGATGACTACCGGTTCTCAGCGAGGCACCTACGCAGCCCCTGACTACCGATGAAACTATTTTACCGGTGACTTCAGTACCCGAGGTCGCGGGCTCCTCTGACTCCATTCCCACTGCAGATACCGACACCACTCTTGGGGAAACTGAAAATTTAGTGAGGCCTGCCATTCCGGAAGGCGTCTTCAGGCCTTCCACCTTCTCTATAAAATCCTTCACTAAAACTGGCACATTGTTACAAAAGACAAATGGATTCTGGACATTATAGACAAAGGCTACAGGTTCCACTTTCACACCCTTCCAAAAATGAGAGGCTTGCCAAACCTGCCACAAAATCAAAGGGCAGAGGCACAAAGACAAATTTCCGCTCTCATGGATATGAAAGCGATTCAAGAGGTACCTGCAAAAGAACAAGGTCAAGGTTTTTATTCCAGACTATTCCTGGTACCAAGGAAGGACAAAGATTGGAGACCCATCTTAGACCTATCCATCCTAAACATATCTACAGGTGCCAAAATTCAAGATACTCACTTTACAGCAGCTTTTTCCCATGCTGGGCAAGGACTCTTGGCTGGTAACATTGGACCTCAAGGAGGCATACCTGCATGTCCCTATCAGACAAGATTGCAGAAGATACCTCAGATTTCTTGCAGGTTCAACTCATTACCAATTCTCTGCATTGCCCTTTGGCTTATCTACTGCGCCCAGAGTCTTTACGAAATGCCTGGCATCAGTAATTGCCTTCTGCAGACAACAAGGAATACAAATCTACCCATATCTGGACGACTGCCTGATCCAAGCGTACAGCAAGGACATTCTATTGCAGCATCTGGCGTTTGTAATAAAACTGTTAAACTACTCGGGATACACAGTGAACAAAAAGAAATCAAAACTAATACCTTCTCAACAGATAATTTTCCTGGGTGCCAGCTTAAATACAACCACCCAGATGGCCTACCTCACGCCAGACAAACAAGGGCAACTTTCTCAATACTTCAACAAAATGGCAACTTTCACCAGGCTAACTGCAAGGAAAATCCTGCAGGCTCTGGGATTCATGGCATCTTGCATCCTACTAAAACCATGTGCAAAGCTGCATATGAGGAAACTACAATGGTACCTAAAACACTTATGGTCTCAACACAGCCACAGCTTGGAAACAATTATACCACTCATTCCATGCCTTCAAAAGGAATTTTTGTGGTGGGCTCAAGCATGCCAAAGAGACACAGGTCTCCCTTTCTGTTTACCTCAAGCAGCTCAAATCATCACAACGGATGCCTCAGACTATGCCTGGGGAGCACGCATGGCAAATCAGTGCATTCAGGGAAAATGGTCCCAAAAAGAGAAGCACCTACACATCAACCAAAAGGAGATGCTAGCCGTGCAAAATGCTCTTATGACCTTCAAAGACCTACTGCATCCAGGCCAGCTATTGATAAGGACAGACAACACCACAGTCATGTGGTACATAAACAAACAGGGGGGAACTCATTCATACCCCCTGTGCAGGCAAGCCATGACCCTATGGAACACAGCACTGGAATTACAAATTCAACTACAGGCACAATTCCTGCCAGGGAAGGAAAACACACTGGCAGACAACTTAAGCAGAAATATGACAGACCCACACAAATGGAAGTTGCATCCTCAAGTCTTCTCAAAGATAACTCAGGCATGGGGACAGCCAGACATAGATCTGTTTGCTACCCACAGAAATTACCAGTTGGAAAAATTTTGTTCAAGGACCTATCATCCACAGGCCTGGAAAGTGGACGCACTCTCTTTCAATTGGACAACGTTGACAGTTTATGCCTTCCTGCCTCTTCCTCTACTGACCAAAGTTCTATTAAAAGCCAGAGCAGAGAGGCCACAAATGATTCTCATTGCTCCAGACTGGCCACGTCAGCACTGGTATCCTCTCCTAAAGAGCCTGACACAGTCACCACCATGGATTCTACCTCTAGTCCCTCTTCTGTTGTCCCAGCACAACTACAAAACACTTCACAGCCAGCTCAAAACCCTAAATCTAGCTGCATGGAGAATACCTTAATTTCCCAACAGAGACTCCTCTCCAAGGAGGTGCAGGATGTCATCTTGGAGGCCAGAAGACCCTCTACTAGAAAAGCCTACTCCGCCAAATGGAAACGATTTTGTTCCTGGAATCAAGAAAAGGGCCAGAATCCTTGGGTAATAAATATACCTCAGATTTTACAGTACCTAGCTGAGATGTTAAACAGTGGCCTTTCCTTCTCCTCCATCAAGATCCACGCTTCAGCCATTTCTGCACAATACAATACAGATCATCCTTTATTCTCACCTCCTCTATTAAGGCAGTTCCTCAGAGGGGCAAAAAATATAAACCCCCCACGGAAACCACCAGATCCAGCTTGGGACCTCAACTTTGTATTGGAAAAGCTGACCCTGCCTCCCTTTGAGCCGGTTTCTTCAACAGAGCTACAATACTTGTCGTGGAAAACAGCCTTCCTTCTGGCTATTACTTCAGCACGCAGGGTTTCGGAACTACAGGCCCTCATGGCTGTGCAACCATTCATCATTTTCCATCAGGACAGAGTTTCCTTACGAACCAACCCTACCTTCATGCCAAAGGTAGTATCCAGTGTAGCTTTGAATCAGACTATTCATTTACCTACCTTTTATCCAAATCCACAGAAAAAAGGGCAGAGACTACTACATTCCTTGGACATTCACAGACAACTTTTTTATTACTTGGACAGAACAAAGCCATTCAGGAAATCTGAGCAGCTCTTTGTGTCCTATGCTACAGGTGCTCAAGGAAAGGCTATTTCCAAACAGACAATTTCAAAATGGATAGCCCACTGCATACGCTTTTGTTATTCATTTCATGGAAAATCTGTCCATGTATACATCATATCCCACTCCACCAGGGCTACAGCTACCTCTACAGCTTTCCTCAGGAGGGTCCCTACCAAGAACATTTTGGAAGCAGCTACTTGGAGTGCAGTGCACACTTTCTCCAAGCACTACCATCTTCCACTATACTCAAAATCTAGAGCGGGCTTTGCCACAGCAGTCCTGCAGGGCATCCTCGACCCTCCTAGTTCCACTTAGTGCCTACCACCCTTACTTAGCTTTGGGATTCTACCCATCTGTAATGACTGCAGCTGTATGCACGATGAACATAGTACAGTTTTGTACCTACCATAAATGCAGATGTTCGAATGCTCATACAGCTGCAGTCCAGGTTACCCTCCCTCCATCCCCTCTTAGGGACAGGCCTTATGACAAACACCTTTATCATACAACCTATTTAGGGTATTTTTTTATAGTGTATTTGCTGGCAACTACTGTTTTTGATTTATCTACATTGCATGTTTGCATAATATTATGTTTTGCCTTCCTTCTGGGGGCACCTGACATCTGGGGCAAGAAAAACTGAAGAAAATGGCTTCGGCTGTCTTTCTTATACCCCTGCCGCACTGACGTCAGGGAAGAAGCGACGACAGCCGATACCGGACCTAGACTTTGGAATTCGGCCGACCGAGGACTCACCTGACGGCAGGATAACCCATCTGTAATGACTGCAGCTGTATGAGCACTCTAACATCTACATTTATGGTAGGTACAAAACTGTACATTTTTCACAACACTGATAGCCAGACAATATCTCAGGTTACTGGGTCGTATGGCTTCCACTATCCCAATGCTGCCATTGGCAAGACTCCAGATGAGAAACTTGCAGTGATACTGGATGTCAATATGAACACAACATTCACGCCCCTTGGACCTCAACATTCCCTTCCTTCCTTGCCTGAAGAAGGAGATTCTCTGGTGGTTAGAGCAAATCACAATCAACCTAAGCCTCCCCTTACAACCCATTCCACAAATTCAGGAGATGTACACATATGCCTCAGATATGGGCTGAGGAGCTGCTTTAGGCAACCTGAGAGTGCAGGGTAACTGATCAAACATCTTCAGGCAGGAGCAAATCAACATCAGGGAAATGAGAGCTGTGGTATGTGAACAAACCGGGGAACAAAATCCTACTTGCTATGCATACTTGCACTCCAAGCCTGGGAACTGGTGGCCCAGAGAGAGAATCCCTTCAGCACAGAACACTCAGGCAGACACCCCGAGCATGTCCATGTCACAGTCCCACGAATGGATGCTTCACAGGGATGTGTTCCTGGACATTGTCCACAAGTGGGGAACACCACAAATAGGTTTCTCTCCCCTCTGAACAGACAACTACTAGTGTTTTGCACCTGGCTTTCCAGCTCCATAGTGAAGGCAATGGATGCCTTTTCAGTCTCTTATAGGGATGTTTCTCTGTACGTCCCCCCCCCCCCCACTCCTTCAAAAAGTCCTAGTAAAAATCCAGTGGGACAAACCAAAAGTCTTGTTGGTGACCCCCTTTTGGGCAAGACAGCATTTGTCCCCCTCCTTCTGCATTTAGCCAGGGGCAATCATCACAAGTTACCTCACAGAGTTTAATTTTTCACACAGGATATGGGATCCCTAATTCATATCCCACCTGGAATCTCTGAACCTAACTCTGTGGGTGATAGAATCTTGATCCCTTACAGACACCTTTACTCTGAGGATGTGCTAGCAGTCTTGCAAGAAGCCAGGAAAACTGATACTAGGAGGTCTTATTTGTCCAAATGGAAATGTTTCTCCATGTGTTTATATAGACAGCTGGACCCACTGCAAGGAGTGGTCCCCTTAGTACTGTCCTATCTGTGTGAAGTCTTGCAAGCAGGGCTGGCATGTTCTTCTGTTAAGGCCCACCTTGCTATTTCAGCTTGTCTGCCTCTTGACCCTCCTCTTGCATCCCATCTTCCTGCAAAGTTATTCCTCAAGGGAGTACTACATCTCAGGCTTCCCAGGAGGCCAGTTCCACCTCCATGGGACCTGAACTACGTTTTAGAGAATTTCACAGTTGCTCTCTTTGAACCAGCATCCCTGAAACACTGTACTTGGAAGACTGTACCTCTCATGGCCTTGACATTAGCTAGAAGCGTGTCAGAGCTCCAGGCCCTCGTGCAACTCCTCATTTTCTCCTCTTCCACAAGGACAGAGCAACCCCGAGGACCAGTCCTTCCTTCATGCCCAATGTGGTCAAATTAACTGTCACTAAACCATGGTATTCACCTGCCCATCTTTTTTTCCACATCCCCAGAACGACAGTGAGTGTGTCTTGCATTCCCATGACCACGGACAGCTTAGATTTTACCTTGACAAGACCAAGTCCATTGTAAAATCAGATCAATTATTTGTCTCCTTTTACCCCAGGGTCCTGGGAAAAGCGTTGACGAAACAGAATTTCTGCCTAGATTTCCAAGGCTATATCATTTTGCTAGATCTACCATGGAAAACGTTTAAATTCAAAAATCAAGGCCCACTCCACTAGAGCCATGGCTTCATCATTCTAGATCCTTCTTTAGAGGACTGGATACTGCTTCCATTCTAGAGGCAGCTACATGGGCATCTGTCCATACCCTTCACTAAGCACTACAGACTGGATCATATCTGCAGGTCTAGAGTGGGATTTGCTAGGGCAATCCTACATGATCTCATAAAAAACAGTTCCATGCCACCCACCTCTTCTTCCCTTTGAGCTTTGCATTCACTTAAGGGTTTGGAGTACTGCATCATGAGAATAGAATGACATAAAATAGTTGTGCAAAATCTTAACGTAACCATAGATGTTCTTCGTGTTTCACTGTTGCAGTCATCACATTTGGGTTGTCTGCCTGCAGGTAGCCCTCAGTCATCCCGAATACCAGAGTCTTGGGATTTTTGCATCTGATGCTTCCACCTCTTCCATGACGTCAGGGTATAAAACATGCAGCCGACGCCATTTTATCAGCTTTTCTTCCTGCGCGGGACCCCGAAGGAGAAGCAGTTCGCAAGTGCCAGTCGACCGCTACCTGAAATTTTCATTTTTCGAGTTTCAAAGCTGAAGTCTTCTAAAGCTGAGTGCCCTGTTGGGGATCCTTTTTTCTTGCTCTAACTGATGTCAAAAAAAGTTACAATTGTCTTGCCTGTGGAAAGCAAATACCTCACAGAGTGTTTCATTCTTACTGCGTCACCTGTTTAGGCCTAGACCACGACGTTCCTTCCTGTTGGTTTTGTGCCTTGTTTAACGCCTGAACTGTCGGGCGATCTTTGTTGCTAAATTCTTCCGCTCTCATTCTCTGTATTCTGAAATGGCTTTGTTACACCATCTGACTGCTGATCTTCTGGAAAAACACAAGGATAAAGACAGAGACCTCATAGGTCCAAAACTGCTGGCGACACTTCTGTTAAGCTAGTCGCCAGTCCTCAGTGAGGCGCCTTTGCAGCTCCTGATACCCAGTTCTACAGATTCGCAGGCCTCTGCTGACACCCATTCGCGAGATGCTTCTTCGACTGGATGTGTCTACCTTGGATGGGCCCAGAGCTGCTGTTTAGGCACTGGTTTCCGACCTTCCGATGTTATTAAATGGACAACTTCGTTTTTTACTAAAACTACCGAGTTTCTTAGGCTCAGACTTCACACTACGCCTAGAAAACTGACGACCAAAGCACATGCTCAAGCTCCCATGCCACAGAAACAAATGCTTAGAATGGCTGAAGACCTTTTAACTTTAATTAGGGGGAAACCAGCCTTCCCCCTCTAAAAGAAAAAAAAATGATTTTCCTTCTGATTCTACAGACCATGATCTGATGACTCTGATCCCTCTGATTACCAGGACATACCCTTGTCTACCTATGAGGATTTAGATTCAGAGTATTCCATTCCCTCTGCCTCCCCTCCAGAGGACTTTTTCTTTTAGTGAAACCTTGCATACCTTAAGAGAGCATTTCCGCTGGGAATGCCAGGACTACCCACAGTCCAAAAAGAGACACTGAATTTTTAGACTTGCCTCAGCACAGGCCTCTAGCTATACCCCATGTCCTGGATATTGTAGATGATGTCTTCATGGAATCCAGTCTTACTCCTGATACTTTACCCACCAGCTCCTAGAAAGCCTGACAGGTACTATAGAGCACCTGACTCCCACAAATTTCTCTAAGAATACCACTGTGGATCCAGAGACCATTTTCCAGGGACCTAAAGGCATTAAGGCTACTACAGCCAAAACCCCTACCCCTTCGGACAGGGATTCTCGGGCTTTAGACAGATGGAGTAAGAAGGTATATACCTCTGCAACTCTTGCCATCAGGGCTTTAAATTGACAGTTTCACATGTTGAAGTACCAGCAGTATATTTATGGAACTAAGTAAACAAAAAATGATTTTACTTCCAGATTGTACAGAAAATGAATATTTGCAAGAGTTGATGCATTCTGCAAACCGAGTTAGTAAGCATACTTTGGGTTTTGATGTCTTAGAAGCATCTTGCAGGGCTGCTGTCACTGGGTCTGTACTGAGAAGGCATGCTTGGCTAAAGGAACAAATCTTGTCAGACCATGTCAAAGCAAAATGACTAGTTGCTCCATTAAACCAGGAATGTACGTTTGGCATTGAGGTTGTTCTTAAAAAGATGGAAGAAAAAGCTAAATCTATGCAAACTGTTAAAGATTTCTTACAGGTGCAGCCACCTAGATTCAGTAGGCATTGGCCTTCTAAAAACTGGTCCTTTCCAGTCCTTCCCAGACCTTCTCAGTCCAAACCCAGGGGCAACAGACCACCAAGACTACAGTCTCAGGGTATGCAGAGATCTAAACAATGGAGTGCTCCCACCTCAAAAACAGGGAGTGGTAAGCCACCCCTTATGGAAAAAGTTCACAATGACTTTGTCTTCCTTCCCAGCCATGCCCAAGTACTTGCACCCTTAGGAGGAAAACTTGCCCTGCATGCAAAAAAACTGGATGGCCATTACCCAGTACCGATGGGTCTTAAACATTGTATCCCAGGGATGCATATTCTACTTCCAATCACTCCCAACCCCAAGCGGGTTGCCAGACCTTCCTCCAAACCAGTGGGCAGAGGCCCAAAAGCAAGTACTTTCTCTTCTCAGTATCAGGGCTATTCAACCTGTTCCAATAGTGCAAAGGAGACAGGATTTCTACTCCAGACTTTTCCTGGTATTCCCAGAAAAGAGAACTCTTGGCGCCCTATCCTGGATCTTTCAGTACTCAACACCTTTCTGGTGGTCCCAAAATTCAAAATGCTTACACTACGACAGCTTCTTCAGCCAAGGATGCCAGGCTAGTCACCGTAGACTTAAAAGAAGCTTACCTGCACATCCCCATAAGGGAATCTTGCAGGAAATATCTACGTTTCAGGGCAGGCTCTATGCACTATCAGTTCTCTACACTTCCCTTTGTGAATATCCTGGGTGCAGTAGATAAGTCAAAGTGCCTGGCACCAGCTATTGTATTCTGCAGGCAGAGAAATATTCAATTTACACATACTTGGACGATTGCCTGATTCAGGCAGACAGTCAGGAATTGCTACTTCAGCACCTGACATTTGTAGAGAGACTATTAACTTCTCTGGGGTTCACCATCAACGAAAAGAAATCACAACTGGTGCCCAGCCAAAAAAATTGTATTCCTGGGAGCAAGCTTGAACACATCTTCCCAGATGGCATTCCTCACTCCAGAAAAACGTTTGTTTGACAAACTACTTCAAACGAATGGCCACCAAAACCCAGCTATCTGCAAGAAAAATGCTGCAAGCCCTAGGGTTCATGGCCTCATGCATTCTACTATTTCCATATGCAAGACTGCATATGAAGAAACTTCAGTGGTACTTGAGTCTCTGGTGCCAACACTCTCAGGACCTGGAATCACCAATCCCTATCATTCCTTGTCTAAGAGCAGAGTTACTTTGGTAGGCAGAGGCATGCAACCGCAACAAGGGACTGCCTTTCACTCAACCCCTCGCTGCCCAAACCCTGACAACAGACGAATCTGACTGTGCATGGGGGGCTCACATGGCGGGTAAATGCATTCAAGGCAAATGGAGCCCAGGACAAACCCCCCTGCAAATCAATAAAAAAAAGTGTTAGCTGTACAGAATGCTCTGACAGCATTTACATTTCTTATCCTTCCAGGACAACAACTGATAAAGGCAGACAACACCACAGTTGTGTCGTACATAAACAAGTGTGTGTGTGGGGGTAACTCATTCATACCCACTATGCAGGTTAGGTGAGCAACCAAGTGCAGCTGCAATCTCAATTCCTGCCAGGCAAACAAAATTCACTGGCAGACAATTTAAGCAGAAATCTACCGGACCCACACGAGTGGAAACTGGAATCCAACTCATTCAAACTTCTAATCCACAGGTGAGGCACACCAGAGTTGGACCTATTTGCCTCACCCCAAAACCATCAATTGAGCAGATTTTGCACCAGAAACCCCCACAGCCAAGCATAGAAAGTGGATGACGTATCCTTTACATGGGAAAACCTCTCAATTTATGCCTTTCCCCCACTGCCCCTCCTCTCAAAAGTACTAGGAAATCCTATTCAGAAAAGTGGAAAAGATATTGTTCTTGGAGCCAGTCTCAAGGAAAGGACACAGCCGTGCCCGCCTTACCTCAAATCCTTGATTACCTAGCAGAGCTGCTCCACAAAGGCCTATCGTTTTCATCAGTTAAGATTCATGCCGCTGCCATCTCAGCTCATTGAAATACTGAGCCACCTCTCTTTTCTTACCCTCTCATCAAACAGTTCCTGAGAGGAGCTAACAATTTAAGGCCCTCGAGGAGAGCACCCACCCCTGCCCTGGGACCTTAGCTTTGTACTAGAGAAGCTCACCCTTCCCCTTTTTGAACTTGCTGCCGCAGCAGACTTAAAATTCCTCTCTTGGAAAACAGCCTTACTTCTAGCCATCACTTCAGCAAGAAGAGTGAGTTACAGGCATTAATGACTGTGGAACCCTTCATTATTTTCCATGCTGACAGGGTTTCCCTCATGACTAACCCATCATTTAAGCTCAAGGTGGTGTCCAGTGTGGCTTTAAACCAATCCATCCCTTTACCAACCTTTTTCCCTAATCTTTAGAATAAAGGGGAAAGGATCCTGCACTCCTTGGATGTGCACAGACAGCTCAGGTTCTTCCTTGACAGGGCTAAACCTTTCAGAAAATCTGACCAGCTGCTTGTCAGCTTTGCTACAGGGACAGAGGGCAGGGCCATTTCAAAGCAAGCCATTTCCAAATGGATACACACTGCATCCGTTTCTGCTACAAACACCATGAAAAACAAACCCCACAGGGATCACAACTACTTCCACTAGGGCTACCTCAACCTGTACAACATTTCTCAGGGGAGTCCCTACCAGGGACATCCTGGAAGCTGCAACCTGGAGTTCTGTACACACCTTCACCAAGCATTACCACTTGCCTATCTTTTCTAAATCCTGTGCTGGATTTGCCACAGCAGTCTTAACAAGGTCTGCTAGCCAGCCCTAATACTTCTTGACTGCCTCCACCCCTCCTCAGCTTTGGGAATCAACCCAAGTGTGATGACTGCAACAGTGAAACACAAAGAACATAGTACAGTTGTGTATACTTCCATAAATGTAGATGATAGAGTGTATTCACTGTTGCAGTCCTGGTTACCCTCTCTCCAGCCCCTGACTTTTCTATACTCTCTACCTATCCAGTTTTTGGTCATATCTTATGACAGTGGTATTTACTTTTTACTGTAGGTGTTCCATACCATGTAATTGCTTCCTATTTGGGGGCTCCTGACATCTGGGGCAAGAAAAACTCATGTAATAGCGTCTGCTGCATGTTTTATACCCCTGACGACCTGACGTCATGGAAGAGGCGACAGCATCCGACGCAGAAATCTCAAGACACTGGTATTCGGGCCGACTGAGGGCTACCTGCAGGTAGAAAACCCAAGTGTGATGACTGCAACAATGAATACACTCGAACATATACATTTGTGGTAAGTGGACACAACTGTACTATGTTCTATTCTTCCATGTTGCAGTATTCATTCCCTCTCTCCTACCTCCTTTTGAATTAAAATTCTCTTCGTGGTTGACACAGGACTTGTACAGCTATTTTGGGACTGGAGTCCGACTGGAGCGTTCAGTTCTAAGCAAATGTATATGCAGATGTCACATTTATGGCTCACACTCCCTCGGCCAGCGTCAGATGTCCCACTAACCTAGCAGCGACTAGAAGGTTTTGTATACTGGCCTGATGTTCATTTAGCTAGCAGAGGATAACCCAAGAGTTTGGAATTCTGCAACATGGAAGAGGAGGACATCTACGGTTATGGTAAGATTTTACACAACTTATTCTCTAGCTTTGAACATGAATACGAAAACTTGTCTGTGGATGGGGAGTTTATTGGACATCAGATTGGTCATCATTGTTCTCTTGTACATGTTTCACACAAGGCTTTTCCACTGTAAGCTTGAATGGTTTGGGTGTAATGTTGTGGCCTCTTTCGATGATGCAGAAACAAGTACTTTCCCTATATATCATAGCAGCAATAAATCAGCATTTTTTTTTTTTTATTTATTTAGTTATTTTTTTTTTTAAGTGTAATATCTCACATTTCCACACACATCACTGTCCTTGTCATTATTTGGCGATTGTACAGATTATGTTGCTATTTCATACAGGGAACTAATGAGTTTAAGATGTTCTTTGTGTTTCACTGTTGCAGTCATTGCACTTGGGTTATCCTGCTGGCAGGCTGTCCTCAGTCGGCCTGAATTCCAAAGTCTAGGTCCAGTGTCGGTCGCTGTCGCCTCCTCCCTGATGTCAGTGCACCAGGGGTATAAAAGATGCAGCCAACGCCATTTTCTTCAGTCTTTCTTGCCGCGCGGTGCCCGAAGCATAAGCAGTTCGCAAGTGCCAGTCGGCCGACTCCTGAAGTTTTCGTGTTCGAATTTCAGATCCGAAGTCTTCATTAAAAGCGAAGTACCCCGTTGGGGAAACTTTTTTTTTCGCCAGACCGATGTCAGAAAAAGTTAATTGTATTTCTTGTGGGAAGCAAATACCTCATAAGGACTTTCATTCTTACAGTATTCATTGCCTAGGCCCTGACCACGATGTTGCTAGTTGTCGGTTTTGTGCTAGATTTAACCAGCGCACTGTTAAGTGTAGGTACGATTTTGCATTACACTATTTTGGCAGAAGATTTAATTATACAGTGTCGTCGGATAGCCATCCGACTACCGGAATTCACAAGAAACGCAAAGAAAAAGAAAAGGACAGGCATTCGCTGTCCAAAACTGGCGACAAGGCTTCTTCTAAGCCAGTCGCCGGTTCTCAGTGAGGCGTCTTCTCAGCCCCTGACGCCTGCTACTTTAGATCCGCAGTCTGCTACCGACCCCCACGTGGAGTCGACTAGGCCGCAGGAAGCTCAAGGTATTGGACCTTCGGAGACTATTCCCTCAGATGGGTCCGGAGCCGCTGAGCAGGCATCGGCTTCTGAGGGTGTTTTCAGACCTACTCAATTATACATTAAAACTACTTCAGCTTCAAAGGCAAATACTAAAGCACCTTTAAAGACAAAGAAACAAGTATAACAGCCTCATGGACAGGCCTCCATGCCCAAAAAACAGATGCTCAAAATGGCCGAAGACTTAATTACTTTGATCAGGGGTTCCCATCCCCCACCTGATAAAAGGCCTAGGCAAGAGACACGATATGAATCTTCATATCATGTTTCCATTTCATCTGATTCCTCTTCTGATCAGGAATACTGTCTTCCTCCCTATCAGTATACTGATGCTGAAGAATCTATCCCTTCAGCCTCTCCTCCTGAGGATTACTCTTTTGGGGAAACCTTGCATACCATGAGGGAGCGTTTCCACTGGGGGAGCCAAGATGTTTCTGAATCTAAGAAAAGGCTCAGAGACTTCCTTTTACTACCACAACACAGGCCTCTAGCTATTCCACCTGTGTTAGACATTGTAGATGACGTATTTTCAGAGTCCAGTCTCACCCCTGACTCCTTACCTCCAGCTCCTGTTAAGCCGGACAGGTACTAGAGGGTTCCTGAGTTGTCATAAATTCCTTTTCAAAAACCCTGCTGCTGACCCAGAAACTATCTCTCAGGGTCCCAAAGGGGTCAAGGCTTCTGCTGCAAAAAACCCTACCCCCTCAGATAGGGATTCTAGGGCATTGGACAGATTGGGAAAAAAGATTTACACTTCTGCTACCTTGGCTATAAGGGTCTTAAATTGTCAGTTTCGTATGCTCAAATATCATCAATATATTATGTCACTGCTTAAACAGAAAATGTTGATAAATTCTGAATGTGCAGAAAACAAAGAAATGCAGGATTTATTGCATGCAGCTGAACAAGTTGGAAAGCATACTTTGCAGTGTGGTTTTGATTCTTTGGAGGCCTCCTGCAGGGCCGCTGTTATGGGTTCTGTCATCAGGAGGCATGCTTGGTTAAAGGAGCAAAATCTGCCTGATCATGTCGGAGCAAAATTATTAGATGCTCCATTACAGCATGATACCTTGTTTGGTGTTAAAGCAGAAGAGGTGTTAAAGAAAATGGAGGACAAAGCTAAATCTATGCAAACCGTTAAGGATTTCTTACAGGTACAGCCTCCTAGATTTAGCAGACACTGGCCTACAAAGAATTGGTCCTTTCCAATGTCAGACAGACCACAAAGGGGCAGATACAGACGCCCAAGAGGCAGATCACAGCCCCAAGGTTCGTACAGGTCTAAACAGTGGGGTGCTTCTACCTCCAAAAGTGGAGAAGACAAATCACAGCCATACAGGAAACAGTCCCAATGACTTCCCCTTGCCTGCACCAAGCACTTATCTTCTGGCAGCACCTTTAGGGGGAAAACTAGCACTTTTTTTCTCAAAATTGGCACATAATAACCCAGGACAAATGGGTCCTAGACATAGTGTCACAAGGCTACAAGTTTCACTTCCATACCCTGCCAAGGACAAACGGTTGGCCAGACCTGCCAAAACTTCAATGGGCAGAGGCACAAAAGCAAGTCTCATCCCTCATGGGCATGAGGGCCATTCAACAAGTACCAGAGCAAGAGCAGGGACAAGGATTTTATTCAAGACTGATGTCCTTCAAGGATGCATCTGCAGTCCTTACAAATGGGTTGTCCTGTCGTCAGGCAGCCCTTCGGTCGGCCGGATTCCAAAGTCTGGGTCTGGCCGCTGGTGTCGCACTTCACCCGACGTCATAGCTGCAGTTCTTCGGGTATAAAGGCATCAGCCGGCGCCATTTTCCTCAATCTTTCTTGCCGCGTGGCGCCCGAAGCAGAAGCTGTTCGCAAATGCCGGTCGGTCAGAACCAGAGATTACTACTCCGAATACTACTTCGAAGACTTCTAAAAAGCTAAGTACCCCGTTGGGGACTCTTTCTTGCCTCAGCCGATGTCAGAAAAAGTGAATAACTGTTTAACTTGTGGGAAACAAATACCTCAAAGATTTCCACTCTTACTGCTTACCTTGTTTAGGCCCAGACCACGACGTAGCAGCTTGTCTAGCCTGTGCTTCTTTTAACCGACGGACGCTTAGACGTCGGTCGGAATTTGCTGAGCAGTTTTTCGGCTCTGATTTTGCTTATATTATGCCGTCGGATCCTCCGACTACACAAATATCCAAAAAACGCAAGGAAAAGGACCGACACTCGCGGCCCGCGGTTTCCGGCGAAACCGGTTAAGCAAACCGAGTGTCTCGGTTGCGGCGAAACCGAGCAAGCGGTTCTTTCTTCAGCCGAAAACTTGCCTTCTACTGAGGCCTCTTCTAACCTGGTAGAATCGGCTTCTGAAATCCAACCTGCAGTTGCGGTTTCTCAGGAATTATCTGACACTATTCCCTTGGATATTTCAACCCCTGCACGTGGAGCTGCTAGGCCTCCTGCAGCCATGTCCATTAAGGCTTTTGCCAGGGCTAAAGCAGCTAAAGCTACTAAGACTGTGCCTGTTGAGACCCCCTCTCACAGGCCCAGCTCCAGTTCCCAAATGCTTTCTCTGGCAGAGGATCTCATTTCTTTAATCAGGGATCCCAACCTCATCCAGACAGGGCCTCTCATCCACCTCCAGAGAAGAGACCTAGAGCAGAGCCCCCTGAGCCAGTGTCCACAGATGATTCTTCTGATGATTCAGACAATACAGACCCTCCAGAGGCTCCTTATTTCCCTTACGAAGACTCTGATGCTGAAGAGTCCATCCCTTCTGCCTCTCCACCTGAGGAATTTTCCTTTGGGGAAACCTTGCATGCTATGAGGGAACAATTTCAGTGGCAGGGCCAAGATTTCTCAGACTCCAGGAAAAGGCTTAGAACCTTTTGCATTTACCACAACATAGGCCTTTAGCTATACCTCCAGTTCTTTCTGTTGTAGATGATGCATTTAATGATGCTTGTACTGCTCCTGATTCATTACCTCCGGCCCCTGCTAAGCCCGATAGGTTCTACAGGGTCCCGGACACACATCACCATTTATACAAGGCTCCTTTTGCAGATCCCGAGACTATCTCCCAGGGGCCTAAGGCTGTAGCATCTACTTCTGCTAAAAATCCCCTCCCCTCTGAAAGGGAATCTAGGTCCTTAGAGAGATGGGGTAAAAAAGTTTACACCTCTGCTACTCTGTCAGCTAGGGCCTTGAACTGTCAATTTCATATGATCCAATATCAAGAGTTTATGCTAGATCAGTTAACTAAGAAACTGTCCTCTGATGAACCTTTAGATAAGAAATATGTTCAGGAAATGGTACATAACATTCAACAAGTTAGTAACCATTCTTTAAAATGCAGCTATGATGCGCTGGAGGCTTCCTTTAGATCAGCCATGACTGGCACAGTTATCAGAAGGCATGCATGGTTGAAAGAGCAGGCCTTGCCGGACCATGTCAAATCAAAACTATTAGATGCTCCCATGGACAAGGTCAATTTATTTGGTTCTCCTGCACAGCAGGTACTGAAGAAAATGGAAGAGAAGGCAAAATCTGTACAAACAGTGAAAGACTTCTTACAGGTCCAACCTCCAAGGTTTAGCAGGAATTGGCCCTCCAAAAATTGGTCTTTTCCAGACTCCTCTAAAGCACAGAGAGGCAGGAATAGGCGTTCAAGAGGCAGAAACCAATCCAGGGGTGCCTACAGGGGACGCCAGTGGCAGGGCAACAACCAGCGAGGCACAGACACAGCCACCACCACTGCAACAGGACAATCACAGTGACTTGGCTCTGGCACCACCTACCAGGGAACAACTAGAAGCACCCTTAGGCGGAAAGCTAGCATTATTTTCAAAGAACTGGCATTACATCACAAGGGACAAATGGATTTTGCAAACTATAGACCAAGGTTACAGGTTTCATTTCCATACTCTACCAGGAAAAAGAGGAATGCCAAACCTACCACCAAATCAAAAGGCAGAAGCTCTAAAACAAATAGCTCAATTAGTGAGGATGAGAGCTGTGGAAAAGGTACCATCTATGGTACAAGGAAAGGGATTTTACTCCAGACTCTTCCTGGTACCAAGAAAAGAGAAAAAATGGAGGCCTATTCTCGACCTGTCCGCTTTAAACTCATTCCTCATTGTTCCAAAATTCAAAATGCTGACTCTACAGCAGCTTCTTCCCATGCTGGGCAAGGAGTCTTGGCTGGTTACTCTAGATCTCAAGGAGGCATACCTGCACGTCCCCATACGACCAAATTGCAGAAGATACCTCAGATTTCTTGCAGGATCAGAGCATTATCAATTCTCAGCATTGCCCTTTGGCTTATCTACTGCGCCCAGAGTGTTCACGAAATGCCTGGCATCAGTAATTGCTCATTGCAGACTTCAGGGAATCCAGATTTATCCCTACCTGGATGACTGCCTGATACAAGCGGACAACAAAAACAAACTAACAGAAGACTTAGAAAGAGTCATTTACTTGCTACAAGCCCTGGGATATACAGTCAATATAAAAAAGTCAAGGCTGATACCATCCCAAAGAATAACCTTTTTGGGTGCAGAGCTGGACACATCAAAGCAGATGGCATTCCTAACTGTAGAAAAGCAAGAAAAACTTCCTCTCTACTTCTTGGCATTAACAAAGCAGAACCATCTAACAGCAAGAAAAGTACTGCAAGCCCTGGGCTTCATGGCATCCTGCATAATACTGGTCCCTCATGCCAGACTGCATATGAGAAAGCTACAGTGGTACCTGAAGAATTTATGGTCTCAACACAAACACAGCTTAGAAACCAAAATTCCACTAATCCCATGCCTGAAGCAAGAGTTCATATGGTGGGCTCAGGCCTGTCAATCAAACACAGGATTGCCCTTCCACAGCATTCAACCAAGTCAAACCATCACAACGGACGCCTCAGACCTCGGTTGGGGGGCCCACATGCTGGACAAGTGCATACAAGGCTTATGGACTCAAGATCAGCTGCATCTGCACATAAATCTAAAGGAAATGCTGGCAGTAAAATTGGCAATCCAGACATTCAGACCATTTCTCCGAGAAGGGCAGTTGATAAGGACAGACAACACCACAGTTATGTGGTACATCAACAAACAGGGAGGCACACATTCTTACCCCCTATGCCGGATGGCACTGGACCTATGGGATGTGGCTCTGAGCTACAACTTTCAGTTACAAGCAATTTTTGTACCGGGAAAAAAAAACATTCTAGCAGATATTTTAAGCAGAACTACCACGGATGCCCACGAATGGATGCTGCATCCGGACATATTCAAAGCCATCACAAAAAAATGGGGACTCCCAGAAATAGACTTATTTGCATCCCCACGCAATCACCAGCTAAAGAAATTCTGCACAAGGACGTACCACCCACTTGCTTGGAAGGTGGACTCCCTATCCTTCAGTTAGAAAAACCTGACAGCATATGCATTCCCACCACTTCCTTTGATGCACAAGGTGCTATTGAAGATCAAAGAGGACCGTCCAAGGATCATTCTGATAGCTCCAGACTGGCCAAGGCAACATTGGTACCCATTACTAAGGAGCATGTCTCGGGAACAAATATGGACACTACCCCTGGTTCCACTGCTGTTAACACAGAACAATTACAACATCCTGCATCCAAACCTGAAAACTCTGCAGCTGACTGCATGGAACATTACATAAGATCAATTAACCCAGATTTATCCCAAAGGGTTAAAGACATTATCCTTGAGGCTCGCAGACCCTCTACAAGGAAAAATTATGCAGCAAAATGGAAAAGATATCTCATTTGGAGTACTGCAAAGGGAGAAGATGTGTCACGGGTAAACATAGCCAACATCCTGGAATACTTGGAAGAGCTCTTCCACTCAGGCCTGTCCTATTCCTCCATCAAGATACATGCATCAGCCATTTCAGCAGAATACAGCCTGGATCCTCCTGTCTTCTCACATCCTCTGCTCAGGCAGTTTCTGAGAGGAATCAAAAATGTAAAGCCTCCTAGGAAACCACCATTGCCAGCATGGGACTTGAACTTTGTGCTAGAAAATTGACACTTCCCCTTCGAACCAGCAGCAACAGCAGAATTACAATACTTATCATGGAAGACTGCTTTCCTGCTGGCAATCACTTCAGCAAGAAGGGTTTCTGAACTACAGGCATTAATGGCAGTGCAACCCTTCCTGATCTTCCATCAAGATAGTGTCCATGAGAACAAATCCGACATTTATGCCTAAGGTGGTATCCAGAGTGTCTTTAAATCAGGCTATCCACCTACCTACATTCTTCCCAAACCCACAGAACAGGGGAGAAAGACTGTTGCATACCTTGGATGTACATAGACAGTTACGCTACTACCTGGACAGGACCAAGGGCAATAGAAAAACTGACCAGCTACTGGTAGCATATGCAACAGGAAGGGAAGGAAAAGCAATTTCAAAACAAACAATCTCCAAGTGGATAGGAAATTGCATTAGATTTTGTTACTCCTACCATGGAAAGAAAACTCCAGAGAACATCAGGCCTCACTCTACAAGGGCTACAGCCACTACCACAGCTTTCTTACGAGGAGTGGCCACCAAGGACATTATAGAGGCTGCAACTTGGACCTCCGTGCATACATTTGCCAGGCATTATAATTTACCTTTATATTCTAGATCCCGAGCAGGTTTTGCCACTGCTGTTTTGCAAGGGATCCTAACTACACCATAATCTATCTCTTTTTCCTCCTCCCCTAGTTTGGCTGTGGTATTCTACCCATTTGTAAGGACTGCAGATGCATCCTTGAAGGACATAGTACAGTTTTGTACCTACCATAAATGTAGATGTCCGATAGGAATGCATCTGCAGTCAGGATTACCCACCCGCCTTCCCCTCTGTGGTACTCCTAGGGTATTTGCCCATCTTATAGCTAGCTGGGGGGGATCTTTCATGGTGTATTTGTTTGTATATATGTACATACATGCTTATTTTTGTGTTTGCTCTCTACTATTTGGAAACATTGGCATTTATCCAAATTTAGCCTTCCAAGAGGGCACCTGGCATCTAGGGCAAGAAACACTGAGGAAAATGGCGTCGGCTGATGCCTTTATACCCGAAGAACTGCAGCTATGACGTCGGGTGAAGTGCGACACCAGCCGAAGCCAGTCCCAGACTTTGGAATCCGGCCGACCGAAGGGCTGCCTGACGATAGGACAACCCATTTGTAAGGACTGCAGATGCATTCCTATCGGACATCTACATTTATGGTAGGTACAAAACTGTACTTTCTGTTGGTACCAAGAAAGGACAAGACCTGTTGACCAATACTGGACCTATGTATTCTAAACACCTATTTGGATATACCAAAATTCAAAATGTTGACTCTACAGCAACTTCTGCCCATGCTGGGCAAGAAGGCTTGGCTTGTGACTTTAGACCTAAAAGAGGCATACCTGCATGTCCCAGTCAGACAAACATGCAGAAGATACCTCAGATTCAAAGCTGGCTCAATGCACTACCAATTCTCTGTACTGCCCTTTGGCTTATCTACTGCGCCCAGGGTATTCACAAAGTGCCTGGGACCAGTAATTGCATTCTGCAGACAGAGGAATACAGATTTATCCTTACTTTGACGACTGCCTCATTCAAGCAGAGAACAAGGACATTCTACTACAGCATCTGGCATTTGTAGAGAGATTTCCAACAGGCCTAGGGTACACGGTCAACGAAAAGAAATCAAAACTAGTACCCTCTCAAGTGATAACATTCCGGGGCGCAAGCTTAAATACAACTGCCCAGATGGCTTATCTCACGCCAGACAAAGACAACTGACTACCTATTTCAACCTGTTGGCAACAAAGGCCCAGATGTTGATTGTGTTTCACTGTTGCAGTCATTACACTAGGGTTATCCTGCTGGCAGGCTACCCGCAGTCAGCCCGAGTTCCAAAGTCTAGGTCCGGCGTTGGTTGATGTTGCCTCTTCCCTGACGTCAGTGCGCCGGGGAATGAAAGATGCAACCGATACCATTTTCTTTAGTCTTTCTTGCCGCGCGGTGCCCGAAGCAAAAAGCAGTTCGCAAGTGCTGGTCGGCTGACTCCTGAGATTTTCGAAATAGAGTTTCAGAACCGAAGTCTTTAATAAGGCTAAGTACCCCGTTGGGGAAACTTTTTCTTGCTCCAGACCGATGTCAGTAAAAGTTAACAATTGCATTTCTTGTGGGAAGCAAATACCTCATAAGGACTTTCACTCTTACTGTATTCCTTGCCTAGGCCCTGACCACAACGTTACTAGTTGTCGGTTTTGTGCTAGATTCAACCAACGCACTATTAAACGTCTGTTAGATTTTGCCTTACATTACTTTGGCCGAAGGTTTAAATATATAATGCCGTTGGAGCAACCGGAATTCATAAAAAGTGCAAAGAAAAGGAAAAGGACAGGCATCAGAGGTCCAAAACCGACGAAGCCTATTCTAGGCCAGTTGCCGGTTTGCCGGTTCTCAGTGAGGCGCTTTCGCAGCCCCTGACACCCGCTACCTCAGAGCCACAGGCCGTATCCGACTCCCATGTGGAGACAACTAGGCTTCTGGATACTCAAGGTATTGGGCCTATGGAAACTATTCCCTCAGATGGGTCCGGAGCCGCTGAGCAGGCATCGACTTCTGAGGGTGTTTTCAGACCTTCACAGCTCACTATATTAAGTCCTCTGCAGCAGCCAAGGTACAGTCAAAGACACCATTAAAGACAAGAAACAAGTACAGCATTCTCCTGGACAGTCATCCATGCCAAAGAAACAGATGCTTAAAATGGCGGAAGACTTAATTACTTTGATCAGGGGTTCCCATCCCCCTCCTGATAAAAGGCCTAGGCAAGACACTGATTATGATTCCTCTGACCAGGTTTCTATTTCCTATGATTCCTCTTCAGATCAGGGTTATTCTCTCCCTCCATATGAGGACTCTGATGCTGAAGAATCTTTACTTTCAGCCTCTCCACCTGAAGATTATTCTTTTGGGGAAACTCTGCACACCATGAGGGAGCACTTCCATTGGGAGAGCCAGGATTATTCAGAATCCAAGAAAAGGCTCAGAGATTTTCTTTTACTGCCTCAGCACAGGCCCCTAGCTATCCCCCCTGTGCTTGATATTGTGGATGATGTTTTCTCAGAATCCAGTCTGTCTCCTGATTCTTTACCCCCTGCACCAGTCAAGCCAGACAGGTATTACAGGGTCCCTGACTCTCGTAAATTTCTTTATAAAAACCCTGCTGCTGACCCAGAAACAGTTTCTCAGGGTCCCAAAGGGGTTGAGGCTTCCACTGCAAAAAACCCTGTTCCCCCTGATAGGGATTGTAGAGCACTGGATAGATGGGGGAAAAAGTTTATACTTCTGCGACTTTAGCTGTAAGGGCTTTAAACTGCCAGTTTCACATGCTTAAATACCAACAGTACCTTATGTCTTTGTTAAAACAGAAAATGCTTACAAACTCGGAAAATCCTGACGATAAGGAAATGTAAGAATTATTGCATGCAGCTGAACAAGTGGGAAAGCATACTTTGCAATGTGGTTTTGATTAATTAGAGGCTTCTTGCAGAGCTGCATTTACAGGCTCGGTCATTCGAAGGCATGCTAGGTTGAAAGAACAAAGTTTACCTTAACACGTTAAAGTAAAATTATTGAATGCTCCACTACAGCATGATACTTTGGTGTTAAGGCAGAAGAGGTGTTAAAGAAAATGGAGGATAACGAAAAAATCTATGCAGACAATAAAGGATTTCTTACAGGTTCAACGACCTAGGTTTAGTAGAAACTGGCCTTCAAAAAAATTGGTCCTTTCAGGTCTCAGACAGGCCACAGAGGCAGATACAGACACCCAAGAGGCAGATCTCAGTCCCAAGGATCCTACAATCCTAAACAATGGTGTGCTTCTACCCCGAAAGGAGGAGACGACAAGTCACAACCTTACAGGAAATGGTCTCAATGACTTCCCTCTACAAAGGCCAAGCATTTACCTTTTGGCAACACCCCAGGGGGAAAGCTAGCACTTTTCACACACAATTGGCACATTATCACCCAGGACAAATGGGTACTGAATATAGTTACTCAAGGTTACAGGCTCCACTTTCATACCCTTCCAAAATCAAAAGGTATGCTGAACCTGGCACAAAAGGAAATTGCTGCTCTCATGGACATGGGAGCTATTCAAAGGGTACCACATTAAGAACAGGGACAAGGATTTTACTCAAGACTTTTCCTGGTACCCAGAAAGGACAAAGCCTGGAGACAAATACTGGACTTGTCAATCATAACCCAGAGGCTCCCTTCGCTCTGGAATAGAATTCATAACCCAGGGGCTCCCTTCGCTCTGGAATAGAATTCCAATTCATGTTAGGCAGAGCACCTCACTGACTCTCTTCAAGAAGAATCTTGAGTGGATGGGGGATCGTAGGTTTGTCCCGGGGATTACTTCCGTGTCACTATTAGACAGAGGCACATTATACTCAAATCAAGGGGTGGTGTAAGCCAAACACAATCGGGCTAGGCTTATAAATGCCTCAGGGCAGATAGCCTAGTATGAACCTATGAACCTATAAATACTTTCCTGGATGTTCCAAAATTCAAAATGTTAACACTGCAGCAACTTCTACCCATGCTGGGCAAGAAGGCTTGGCTGGTTACTTTGGACCTCAAAGAGGCATACCTGCATGTCCCAATCAGACAATCTTGCAGAAGATACCTCAGATTCATAGCTGGCTCAATGCATTACCAATTCTCTGCACTGACCTTTGGCTTATCTACTGCACCCAGGGTCTTCACAAATGCCTGCACCAGTAATTGCATTTTGCAGACAAAGAGGAATTCAAATATATCCCTACTTAGACGACTGGAGCAAGGACATTCTACTAAGACATCTGGCGTTTGTAAAAACATTACTAATTTGCTTAGGGTATACTGTAAACGAAAAAAAAATCAAAACTAGTGCCCTCTCAAGAGATAATATTCCTGTGTGCAAGCTTAAATACAACTGCCCAGATGGCTTATCTCCTGCCAGACAAGCAAAGGCAACTGACTCATTACTTTCAAATGATGGCAACAAAGACCCAGCTCCCTGCAAGAAAAATTCTGCAGGCCCTGGGTTTCATGGCATCCTGCATTCTACTAACTCCATATGCAAGACTGCATATGAGGAAATTACAATGGTATCTAAAAAGTGTTTGGACTCAACATTGCCATAGCCTGGAAACAATAATAACTGTAATTCCCTGTCTACAACAGGACTTTCTATGGTGGTCCTGGGCCGGTCACCTCAACAAGGGACAGCCCTTCACCTTGCCCGCAGCCAGGCAGACGGTAACAACGGATGCATCGGATTATGCCTGGGGGGCACACATGGCAGAAAAATGTATTCAGGGCACATGGCCCAAGGAACAAATGCATCTTCACATCAATCAAAAAGAAATGCTAGCTGTACAGAATGCCCTGACAGCCTTCAAGGATCTACTACATCCAGGACAACTATTACTAAAGACGAACAACATCACAGTTATGTGGTACATAAACAAACAAGGGGGCACACATTCCTACCCCCTCTGCAGGCAAGCCATGACTTTGTCGAACACGCCACTGACCTATCAAGTACATCTGCAGGCATGATTCCTGCGAGGAAAGAAAAATACACTGGCAGACGAACTAAGCAGAAATCTCATGGATCCACACGAATGGAAACTACATCCACAGGTCTTCAGCATGATGATAAGGAAATGGGGGCGCCCAGACATAGATCTTTTTGCCTCCCCTCACAACTGCCAACTACAGAAATTCTGCACAAGGACTTATCTCTCACAAGCATGGAAAGTGGATGCTCTTTCATTCAGCTGGGAAATCCTGACAAGTTTATGCCTTTCCTCCACTGCCGTTTCTTCCCAAGGTACTCCTAAAAGTCAGACAAGAGAAGCCAAAAATTATCCTGATTGCCCCAGACTGGCCACGCTAGCACTGGTACCCAATCCTAAAGAGCTTGTCTCAAGGCCCAGCCTGGCCTTTACCTCAAATTCTTCATCTACTGGCTCAACAAAACAACCAGATTCTACACAGTCAACTCAGAACCTTAAATCTGGCTGCATGGCAGGTAATATATTCACTCAAACCACACCTCTCTCAAGCTGTTATGGATGTCATTTTAGAAGCCAGGAGGCCCAGCACTAGGAAATCCTATGCAGAAAAATGGAAGTGATTCTGTGCTTGGAACCAGACCCAAGGACTCGAACCACTTGTTCCAAATATACCTCAGATTTTACAATACCTAACTGAGATGCTGGACAAAAGCCTATCCTTTTTATTTATTAAGATTCATGCCTCTGCCATTTCAGCTCATTACAATACGGAACCTCCTATTTTTTCGCATCCACTACTAAGACAGTACCTCAGAGGGGCAGGAAACACAAGACCCCCAAGGTGAGCACCGATACCTACTTGGGACCACAATTTTGTTTTAGAAAAACTCACACTGCCTCCTTTTGTGCCAGCCAACACAGCTGACATAAAATTCGTATGGAAAACTGCACTGCTCCTAGCAATAACTTCAGCAAGAATAGTCACAGGCACTAATGGCAGTGGAACTTTTCATCATATTTCATCAGGACAGGGTCTCTCTAAGGACAGATCCAACGTTTATGCCAAAGGTGGTTTCCAGTGTGGCTCTTAACCAAACTATTCATTTGCCAACCTTCTATCCAACTCCCCAGAATAAAGGGGAGAGACTGCTGCACACTTTGGACATACAAAGGCAGCTACGATTCTACTTGGACAAAACAAAAGCTTTCAGAAAAACTGAGCAGCTGTTTGTAGCTTACGCTGCAGGATCACAAGGATAGCCCATCTCAAAGCAGACAATTTCAAAATGGATAGGACACTGCATTCGCTTCTGCTATGCACAACATGGCAAATCAGTGCTGAAAGCATTAGGCCACATTCTACAAGAGCAGCAGCCACTTCAGCAGCTTTTCTCAGGGGAGTACCAAACAAAGACATTTTAGAAGCTGCAACCTGGAGTTCAGTGCACACTTTCACAAAACACTACCACTTACCTCTCTACTCTAAATCCAGAGCAGGCTTTGCCACTGCAGTTCTGCAGGGCCTGGTAGCCACTCCTAATCCTATTTAGGCCCAGCCACTCAACCACAGCTTTGGGATTCAACCCAAGTGTAATGACTGCAACAGTAAAACACGATGAACATAGTACAGTTGTGTACCTATCATAAATGTAGATGTTAGAGTGTATTCACTGTTGCAGTCCAGGTTACCCTCCCACCATTCCCCTTTTCATTGCTGGGACTTTTCTGTACTTCTCAACTCTAAACAGCCTATGTGGTGTATTTGCTTGTAGATGAAGGAAATGTTTATTTTTATACATGCATGTTTTTTGGCATTATTTTTTCCAGCCTTTTCTATTTGGGGGCACCTAACATCTGGGGCAAGAAAAACTGAAGAAAATGGCGTTGGTTGCATCTTTTATACCCCTGGCCCACTGACGTCAGGGAAGAGGCGACATCAACTGACTCCGGACCTAGACTTTGGAACTTGGGCCGACTGCGGCTAGCCTGCCAGCAGGATAACCCTAGTGTAATGACTGCAACAGTGAATACACTCGAACATCTACATTTATGGCAGGTACACAACTGTACTTTATCTGCAAGAAAAATTCTGCAGGCTTTGGGCTTCATGGCATCCTGCATTCTACTAATTCCATATGCGAGACTGCATATGAGGAAACTTCAGTGGTACCTAAGAAGTGTTTGGACTCAACACTGCCACAGCCTAGAAACATTAATTACCCTCATTCCCTGCCTGCAACAGGAGTTTCGATGGTGGGCGAAGGCTTGTTACCAGAACAAGGGACAGCCATTCGTTTTACCCCCAGCCAGGCAGACATTAACTACAGCTGCATCAGATTATGCCTGGGGGGCCCATATGGCAGGAAGATGTATTCAAGGCACATGTTCCGCAAGCCAAATGCATCTACATATCAATCAAAAAGAGATGCTAGCTGTTCAAAATGCCCTGACAGCCTTCAAGGACCTACTTCATCCGGGACAACTACTGATAGACAGACGACACCACCGTCATGTGGTATATAAACAAGCAGGGAGGTACTCATTCTTGCCTCCTTTGCAGATTAGCCATGACTTTGTGGGACACAGCATTGACTTACCATGTACATCTGCAGGCACAATTCCTGCCAGGAAAGATAAATACTCTGGCAGACGAACTAAGCAGAAACCTCATGGATCCCCACAAGTGGAAATTGGATCCACAATTCTTCAGCATGATAACAAGGAAATGGGGATGCCTGGATATAGATCTATTTGCCTCTCCTCACAACTACCAACTAACAGATTCTGCACAAGGACTTAACACAGACAAGCATGGAAAGTGGACGACCTATCTTTCAGCTGGAAAAGCTTAGCAGTATATGCCTTTCCTCTACTACCTCTCCTCCCCAAGTTATTCCTAAAGGTCAGACAAGAGAAGCCAAAGATGGTAACTGATTGCCCCAGACTAGCCCCGCCAGTACTGGTATCCAATCCTAAGGTGCTTGTCTCAATGCCTGGCTTGGACCTTGCCTCAAATACCTCATCTACTATCCCAACAAAACAGTCAGATCCTGCACATCCAACTAAAAACCTTAAATCTGGTAGCATGGCGGATAATGTAGTCATACAAAACGCGCCTCTCACTAAAGCTGTGATGGATGTCATTTTGGAGGCCAGAAGGGCCTAGTACCAGAAAATCTTACACTGGAAAGTGGCAGAGATTCTGTGCTTGGAACTAGGCACAAGGTATTGACACAGCTGTACCAAATATTCCTCAGATTTTGCAATACTTAACTGCGATGCTGGACAAAGGCCTATCCTTCTCATCAATTAAAATTCATGCCTCTGCCATTTCGGCTCATTACAATACAGAGCCACCTATCTTCTCTCATCCTTTGTTAAGGTAGTACCTCAGAGGAGCCAAAAACTTAAGACCTCCAAGGAGATCACCAATACCTGCATGGGAACTCAATTATGTCTTGGAAAAACTCACCCTGCCTCCTTTTGAGCCAGCCGCTACAGCTGATATAAAGTTTTTATCTTGGAAAACAGCTCTGCTCCTAGCAATAACCTCTGCAAGACAAGTCTCAGAGCTACAGGCACTCATGGCTGTGGAATCTTTTATAATTTTTTTATCCAGACAGGGTTTCTCTGAGGACAAACCCAACATTTATGCGTAAGGGTAGTGTTCAGTGTGGCCCTTAACCAAGCTATTCATCTGCCTACTTTCTATCCAAACCCACAGAATAAGGGGGAGAGAATTCTGCATTCTTTGGACATACACAGACAGCTACGCTTCTACTTGAACAGAACCAAAGTTTTCAGAAAGACTGGGCAACTACTAGTGGCATATGCTGCAGGATCACAAGGAAAGGCTATCTCAAAGCAGACTATTTCAAAGTGGATAGGCCACTGCATTCTTTTCTGCTATTCACAACATGGCAAGCCAGTGCCTAAGGGCATTAGGCCACATTCAACCAGAGCAGCAGCCTTCCTCAGGGGGAGTACCAACCAAAGACATTTTAGAGGCTGATGCCTGGAGTTCAGTGCACACCTTTACAAAGCACTGTCCTTTACCACTCTACTCTAAATCCAGGGCAGGCTTTGCCACTGTAGTTCTGCAGGGCCTCATAGCCACTCCTAATGCTGTTTAGCTCCATCATGCCAACCATAGCTTTGGGATTCAACCCAAGTGTGATGACTGCAACAGTGAAACATGAAGAACATAGTACAGTTATGTACACTTACCATAAATGTAGATGTTCGAGTGTATTCACTGTTGCAGTCCAGGTTACCCACCCATCATCCCCCATATCTTTGCTGGAACTTATCTGCACTTCTTTAGTCTATACAACCTATGTGGTGTATTTGCTTGTAGATGAAGGTATAATATGTTTTGGTACATGTATGTTTTACTGACATATTTTTAGCTTCTCCTTTTTGGGGCACCTGACATCTGGGGCAAGAAAAACTGAAGAAAATGTCGTTGGCTGCATCTTTTATACCCCTGGCGCACTGACGTCAGGGAGGAGGAGACACCGACTAACGCTGTACCTAGACTTTGGAATTCAGGCCGACTGAAGGTAGCCTGCCAGCAGGATAACCCAAGTGTAATGACTGCAACAGTGAATACACACTAACATCTGCATTTACGGTAAGTGTACACAACTGTACTTTTTGGGGCAGCTTTGTTAGCATTTTAATTTGCAGGCAAGTAGACTGTTGTGGTGAAGTAATGTAGAGCAGTGCATAGTGCAGAGGTTTAACTTAGTGCATGTCTCAAGTTTTATTTTTAAAGCTGCTGTAGTGATTTTTAATTTGACTAATGTGTGAGAAGTGTGTTCATTCATTCAGTCATTCTACAATTATCCATTTAATTCAGCTCAAAGGCATGCGGAACTAGTGCCTATTCTAGTATATGTTGGTTGTAAAGTAGCAAAGCTAATCCTGGACAGGCAATTGCCCATTGTTGAGTAAGTATGGGTGCACAGTTGCATGGCAGATATTTCTGGATAGTTTATTGGATCACCAGTTTGCTTACAACGTGGCTTTGGAATGTGAAAAAAACATTGTGCCCCAAGTGAAAAATCACGTACTTAGGAAAGGCATTCCTGTATTAGTTTTAGTGTAGTACTGTAACTTGCAGTAGAAAATAAAACGTTTTTTGTTTCAGTAAAAAAAAAAAAAATGAAACTTTTATTAACTTGGAGAATTTTCCTTGCAGCCAGTTACTCTACAAGAGGCTAAGTTGCTGCTTAAGGAAGATGATGAACTGATCAGGGAGGTGTATGACTACTGGATTAAGAAAAGAAAAAACTGCAGAGGTTCATCTTTAATCCCAGTGGTTAAGCAGGAAAAGAGAGATGGCTCCAGTACTAATGATCCTTATGTTGCATTTAGAAGACGTACAGAGAAGATGCAAACTCGAAAGGTATGGATTATTGTTGCAGCAGTAAAACCAAGATTTCACAATGGGAGAAATGCTCTTTGTATGAGAAGTTTCCTTTTCAGCCTCCATTACTGCTTGACAGCATGCATTCTGAAGTGTTACGATTGCAGATGATATTCTGAGTAGCCTAAGAACAGCCTAACTTTTAAATCCACTATGTATTGGTAATTATAAAGTGTTTCAAAGATTGTGAGTTGCATTAGGGTAGGTAGCCTTACTTCAATTGGAAAATGTCTGTTGCAGTTGTTCATTGTCATACACAGATGTATACATATATAATTTTATATTTTTTATATATATATATATATATATATATATATATGTGTGTGTGTATATATGTGTATGTGTGTATATATGTATATATACACGTGTGTGTGTGTTCATAAGATTCACTGCATTATTGTGAGTGTCCTTGTATTCAGTGTTGCAGTATTCTTTACATATGTGATGTTCTCTGCCCAAGCAACCCAATGTCTGGCCAACATACAAAAGCTTTTAGCTGCTGCAGTACATGGGATGTTGCACGTATATGCTGGCAACATCAGCTGTAAAAGAACCTCCACATGTGCAATCCTCAGAACTTTTCTGCTGCTGTTTGGAACACTTGACTCTTATGTTGGTCTGTTGCCTGATTCTGTCTGCTGCCAACTTTCAGATAAGTGCCCCGTTGAGGCTTTATTTCTTTGCTGTTGCCTTCTTTAATTAGTTCATGTCATCCAGGAGGGATAAGTGTGGAAGGCAAATTACACCTAAGGGCAACCACAATCTTTGTCTTTCTGTCTAGGTCCCAGTCATGACCATCGTTCATGTTCCATTTGTCAGGACTTTGTCCCAAAAGCTTTGCGAAGCTGACTTTTGGCTTTCAATCTTTACTTAGAGAATCAGCGACTTAAAAGACGAGCTAAAGACATTGTGGAAGGTTCCGTGGGTCCTTTGGCTGAGCCAGTTTTGAAGAGGGAAGTCAATAAACCTAGGTCTGAATCCTCTTCGGCTGCACCCTGTATCCACCGACGTATCCCTTGAAGTTAGTGAAGACCCAGAGTTATGTTCAGAGTTTGGGTCCGGTTCATCGGTAAGTAACTCATTGGAAGCCGTTAAAGAATCCAACCTTGGCACGTCCTCAGATGCAATGCAGATGTCCATTTCAGATGGACAGGGTGAACCACGGCTTATTGTACTTGAAAGTCCTCTTACTCCAGCTAGGGAACAGATTCCAGAGTCGGCCACAGAAGCCAGTCTTATGTCGGGTTCTAACTCAACTCATCATGCAAAAATGCATGTTAAGAAAAAACAGAGAATCAGTCATTCTCAGGCCCCTTCCTGTCCACAGTCCGACTGGGATACATTTTCTCAGGGGCTCATTTCAGGCTTTGATGGCTGTGAAGCCTTCCACTGCTATTTCTGTTCACAACTTGTCCAGTTAAGCGTGTTAGGGAACAAGATTTACCTGAGGATGGTATTTCTCTAATGAGGATTCCTTGGTGTACTCTGCACAAATTACTTCCCCTTTAGAATATGCTTCTCCAGAGGAGGAGTCCAATGGGTTAGATTCCTGAGTAGAAGAGATTTCTTTTGGGGAGAGCATTAACAAAGTGAGAGAATTTTTTTTAAAGTGGGACTGCTCACAGATCTCAGAAGAGAAAAAAAAGTATTATGACCTTTTACAAATGGAAACTTCTGCCGTGCCTTCTGTTTTGCCAGCAGTTTTGCACACTTCTTAGACCCTTGATTCACAGGCTGCTGCTCTTAAAAGGCCAGACAGGTTCTACACGGTCCCTGATGACTGCAAATTCTTGTGTAAGTGTCCTGCAGCTGATCCAGCTGTAGTATCCATTGCTTCACATAGGTCCTCGAGGTTGTCACTTTCTTCAAAGCTTCTTGCCTCAAATAAGGAGAGTAAAACTATGGAAAGACTTGGTAAGAAAGTTTATGCTTCTTCCACTTTGTCTATCAGCGCTGTAAACTGTCAAGCACACATGTCCGGGTATTCATTGACCCTGCTTTCATAGGCCTTTCAAGCTCTTTCACAGCTTTCAGACTTTGTCCTTAAAATCAGGTTATGTCTGTATTAGCAGCTTCTTCACAAGTGGCTAGACACACTATTAAATGCACTTATGATACAGATGAAGCATCCTCTAGAGCAGCTGGTTTTGACTCTGTCCTTAGAAAGCACTCTTGGTTGAGGCTTCAAACTTTGCCAGATGACATCAAAACAATTGTTAGATGCACCTCCAGAAAACTCTGCTGTATTTGGTTCTGCAGCTGCATATTTATTTAAGTCCTTACAGGAGAAGAGAAAGGAACGTCAAAATTTAAGCACCTTTTTGTGTCCTATTCCAAACTTATACAGAAATTTTCCCACTAAGATTTCCTGTGTTGAGACAGACGTGCCCATCTTCTTCCAGATGTAACAAAAGACTGCAAGAAAACCTCCACAGTCTACGACTACTGGTTCTGTCCTTTAATCCCAGCAGCCCTTTCCAGCCAGGCCAAGTACTCTTATCACCCTCTTCCAAGACTTACTGTTCTATCTCTATTTGATGTCCTTCATGGATGCATCTGCAGTCATAACAAATGGGTTGTCCTGTCGTCAGGCAGCCCTTCAGTCGGCCGGATTCCAAAGTCCGGGTCCGGCTTCGGCTGATGTCGCACTCCACCCGACGTCATCTCTGTTGGTCTTCGGGTATAAAGGCATCAGCCGACGCCATTTTCCTCAGTCTTTCTTGCCGCGTGGCGCCCGAAGCAGAAGCTGTTCGCAAGTGACGGTCGGTCGGATCCAGAGATTACTTCTACCGAATACTACTCCGAATACGTCTAAAGCTAAGTACCCCGTTGGGGACTCTTTCTTGCCTCAGCCGATGTCAGAAAAAGTTAACAATTGTTTAAACTGTGGGAAACAAATACCTCATAAAGATTTCCACTCTTACTGTCTGCCTTGTTTAGGCCCAGCCCACGACGTAGCAGCCTGTTCGGCCTGTGCTTCTTTCAACCGACGAACGCTTAGGCGTCGGTCGGAGTTCGCAGAACAGTTTTTCGGTTCTGATTTTGCGTACATTATGCCGTCGGATCCTCCGACTACCCAATCTGGCAAAAAACGCAAAGATAAAGACCGACACTCGCGGTCCACTGTTTCGGCCAAAACCTTGGTCAAGCAAACCGCGAGTGTCTCGGTTTCGGCCGAAACCGAGAAAACTGAACAAAGTACAGCTGAACCTATTCCTACTACTGAGGCCCCTGCTACAACTCTTGAAACGACTTCAGAAATTTTACCCACTACGGTGGTTGACTTATCAGACACCATCCCCTTGGATGTTTCTACCCCAGCACGTGGTGCTGCTAGGCCTCCAGCAGCCATGTCCATTAAGGCCTTCGCCAGGGCTAAAGCTGCCAAGACTACTAAAACAGTGCCTGTTAAACCACCCCCATCCAGGCCCTCTTCTAGTTCTCAAATGCTTACCTTGGCAGAAGATTTAATTTCTTTAATTAGAGGATCTCAATCTCACCCAGACAGGGCCTCTCAGCCCCCAGAGAAGAGACCTAGGGCAGAGCCCCCCGAGCCAGTGTCCTCTGATGATTCTGCTGATGAATCAGACATAACTGACCAGCCAGAGGCTCCCTTCTCCAATTTTGAAGATTCTGATGCTGAAGAATCCATCCCAGCTGCTTCCCCACCAGAAGAATTTTCCTTTGGGAAAACTTTGCATGCCATGCGAGAACAGTTCCAATGGCAGCAACAGGATTTTTCAGACTCCAGAAAAAGACTTAGGACCTTTCTGCACCTCCCTCAGCACAGGCCCTTGGCTGTACCCCCTGTTCTCTCTGTGGTGGATGATGCTTTCAATGATGCTTGCTCCGCTCCAGATTCTTTACCCCCAGCCCCTACCAAACCAGACAGATTTTACAGGGTACCAGATACTCATCACCACCTTTACAAGGCTCCACTTGCAGACCCAGAAACTATATCCCAGGGCCCCAAGGCAGTAGCCGCGACCATAGCTAAAAACCCTATTCCTTCTGAAAGGGAAGCAAGGTCATTAGACAGATGGGGTAAAAAGGTCTACACTTCAGCTACTCTCTCAGCTAGAGCTTTAAACTGTCAGTTTCACATGATACAATACCAAGAGTTTATGCTGGATCAGTTAACTAAAAACTAACCACTGATGAATCTCTTGATAAGAAATATGTATTAGATATGGTAAATAACATACAACAGGTTAGCAACCATTCCTTAAAATGTGGCTATGATGCACTGGAGGCTTCATTTAGATCAGCCATGACAGGCACAGTGATAAGAAGGCATGCATGGCTAAAGGAACAAGCTTTACCGGATCATGTTAAAGCTAAGTTGCTAGATGCTCCTATGGACAAGACAAGTTTGTTTGGTACATCTGCCCAGCAGGTTATGAAGAAAATGGAAGAAAAGGCAAAATCTGTTCAAACTGTTAAAGATTTCTTGCAGGTTCAACCCCCAAGGTTTAGCAGGAACTGGCCTGCCAAAAATTGGTCCTTTCCTGACTCCACAAAATTTCAAAGGGGCAGGAATAGACGTTCCAGAGGCAGAAACCAATCCAGAGGAGGTGCCTACAGAGGAAGACAGTGGCAAGGTAACAACAGAGGCACAGACACGGCCACTGCCACTACATCAACACAACCACAGTGACTTAACCCTAAACCCGCCTACCAGGGAACAAATAGCAGCTCCTCTAGGTGGAAAGTTAACCTTATTTTCAAAGAACTGGCACTACATAACAAAGGACAAGTGGATTTTACAAACCATAGATCAAGGTTACCGGTTTCACTTCCACACTATTCCAGTCAAAAGAGGAATGCCAAATCTACCTCCAAATCAAAAAACAGAGGCTCTACGCCAGATAATGGAGTTAGCAAACATGAGAGCTGTGGAAAGAGTGCCAGCAGCAGAGCAAGGAAAGGGTTCTACTCCAGACTATTCCTAGTTCCAAGAAAGGAAAAAGTTGGAGACCAATTCTCGACCTGTCCACCTTAAATACATACATCATTGTCCCAAAATTCAAAATGCTGACCCTACAGCAACTTCTTCCCATGCTGGGCAAGGAGTCTTGGCTGGTAACTCTAGATCTCAAGGAGGCATACCTGCACGTCCCCATTCGACCAATCTGCAGAAGATACCTCAGATTTCTTGCAGGATCAGAGCACTATCAATTCTCAGCATTGCCTTTTGGCTTATCTACTGCCCAGAGTATTCACAAAATGCCTGGCATCAGTAATAGCCCATTGCAGACTTCAGGAATTCAAATTTACCCATACCTGGACGACTGCCTGCTACAAGGGGACAACAAAAGCAAGCTGACAACAGATTTACAAAGGGTCATTTACTTGCTACAAGCACTGGGATACACAGTCAATTTACAAAAGTCAAGGCTAATACCATCCCAAACAAGGACTTTCTTGGGCGCGGAATTGGACACAGTAAAACAAATGGCATTCCTGACTACAGAAAAACAAAAGAACTCCTCTATACTTCTTGGCACTAACAAAACTGAACAAGTTAACAGCAAGAAAAGTACTGCAGGCCTTGGGCTTCATGGCATCATGCATAATCTTGGTTCCATTTGCCAGACTACATATGAGAAAACTACAGTGGTACCTAAAGAATTTATGGTCCCAACACAGACACAGTCTAGAAACAGAAATCCCACTAATTCCATGCTTAAAACAGGAGTTCCTATGAAGGGCTCAGGCATGCCAGTCAAACCCAGGCCTACCCTTTCGCAGATGTCAAGCAAGCCAGACCATCACAACAGACGCTTCAGACCTAGGATGGGGGGCACACATGCTGGACAAATGCGTGCAAGGATTGTGGACACAGGATCAACTTCAACTGCACATCAACCTAAAAGAAATGCTGGCAGTAAAACTGGCAATCCAAAAGTTCAAACCATTTCTCAAAGAGGGCCAGTTGATAAGGACAGACAACACCACAGTCATGTGGTACATCAACAAACAGGGAGGCACTCATTCATACCCCCTATGCAGAATGACCTTGGAGCTGTGGACCCTCGCACTCAGCTACAACATCCAGTTACAGGCAATATTTGTACCAGGGAAAGCCAATACCCTAGCAGACATATTAAGCAGAACCACTTCGGATGCCCACGAATGGAAGCTTCATCCGGACATCTTCAAGACCATCTCAAAGAAATGGGGAATGCCACAGATAGACCTATTCGCATCTCCTCTCAATCACCAGCTCAAAAAATTCTGCACAAGGACATTCCACCCATTAGCATGGAAAGTGGATTCGCTCTCTTTCAACTGGAAAGGCCTAACAGCATATGCATTCCCGCCTCTTCCTTTGATACACAAGGTACTACTAAAAATCAAGGAAGAACATCCAAGGATAATCCTGATAGCTCCAAACTGGCCAAGACAACACTGGTACCCACTACTGAGGAGCATGTCTCGGAACAATATGTGGACAATTCCCTGATGCCTTTGATGTTAACGCAGAACAACTACAGCATCATACATCCAAACCTAAAAACCTTACAACTGACTGCATGGAACATCACATAACAGCAGCTATTCCAGAACTTTCCCAAAGAGTTAAAGACATTATTCTGGAAGCACGCAGACCTTCAACAAGAAGGAACTATGCTGGAAAATGGAAAAGGTTTGTCATCTGGAGTACGGAAAGAGGAAAAGATGTGTCAAACATAGATATGCCTAACATTCTGGAGTATCTGGCGAACTTCTTCATTCAGGCCTGTCCTACTCCTCCATCAAGATACATGCATCAGCTATTTCAGCAGAATACAGCTTTGATACACCTGTTTTTAGCACCCTTTGCTCAGACAATTCCTCAGAGGAATCAAGAATGTAAAACCTCCAAGGAAACCACCATTACCAGCTTGGGATTTAAACTTTGTGCTAGAAAAGTTGACACTAGCACCCTTTGAACCAGCAGCAACAGCAGACCTACAACACCTATCATGGAAAACTGCTTTCCTACTGGCAATTACTTCAGCAAGGAGGGTTTCAGAACTACAGGCCTTAATGGCAGTGCAACCCTTCCTAATCTTCCACCAAGATAGAGTGTCCATGAGGACTAATCCTACATTTATGCCTAAGGTGGTATCCAGAGTATCTTTAAACCAGGCAATCCACCTACCTACCTTCTTTCCCAACCCACAAAACAGAGGGAAAGAATACTGCATACCTTGGATGTACATAGACAGCTACGCTACTACTTGGACAGAACAAAAATAGCAGAAAGACTGACCAACTTTTGTAGCCTATGCAACAGGAAGGGAAGGAAAAGCTATTTCCAAACAGACAATCTCCAAATGGATAGGAAATTGCATACGATTCTGTTACTCCTTCCATGGAAAACCAATTCCACAGAACATAAGACCTCATTCTACAAGAGCAACAGCCACTACCACAGCCTTCTTACGAGGAGTGGCAACCAAAGACATTATTGAGGCGGCTACTTGGACCTCCGTGCATACATTTGCCAAGCATTATAATTTGCCTCTATATTCCAGATCCCGAGCAGGGTTTGCCACTGCTGTACTGCAAGGGATCCTAAACACACCATAATCTACCTTTATCCTCCTCCCTAGTTGGCTATGGTATTCTACCCACTTGTTATGACTGCAGATGCATCCATGAAGGACATAGTACAGTTTTGTACCTACCATAAATGTAGATGTCCGAACTGGATAGCATCTGCAGTCAGGATTACCCTCCCACCATCCCCCTTGTGGTACTCCTTGGGTGTTCACCCTTCTACTAGCTAGCTGTTGGGGAGTCTTTTATGGTGTATTTGTTTTGTATATGTACATACATGCTTATTGTTGTGTTTACCTCTATCTATTTGGAAACATTGGCATCTATCCAAATTTTAGCCTGCAAGAGGGCTACTGGCATCTGGGGCAAGAAACACTGAGGAAAATGGCGTCGGCTGATGCCTTTATACCCGAAGACCAACAGAGATGACGTCGGGTGGAGTGCGACATCAGCCGAAGCCGGACCCGGACTTTGGAATCCGGCCGACTGAAGGGCTGCCTGACGACAGGACAACCCACTTGTTATGACTGCAGATGCTATCCAGTTCGGACATCTACATTTATGGTAGGTACAAAACTGTACTTTTCTTTTCCAGCTTGGGCAAGTATAACTCGGGATTCTTGGGTTTTTTGTTATCTAGCAAGGATATTTCATGACTTGGAAATACCTTCCTTATTTTATATTATCCAACAAGGGTATTTCATGACTTGGAAATATCTTTCTAATTTCAAGGGTATTCCACAGTACCCTACAAACCATTTTGACTTTGCTTCCACAAGTTTTGAGGGAATTACTTTCTCAAGGCACAGTTCAGCATGTGCCAATGGACCCGAGAGGCAGGGGGTTTTACTCCGTGTTTCTTGTCCCCAGTAAGGATTATCCTTGGAGACCATTTCTGGACCTATCCCACTTAAACACTTTCCTTAAACTGCCAACTTTATGCATGCTGTCTTTACAAATTTTATTTTCTTTGATTCCTCCTCAGTCTTGCATAGCTTCTCTAGACATCTAGAATGCCTACCTTCACATACCTGTCCATCCCCTTTGTAGGAAATTTTTACATTTATCTCTAGCTTCTTTGCACTCAGTTCTCTGCCTTGCCTTTTGGACTTTCAGGTGCCCCAAGGGTATTCACAAAGTGGTTGGACCCTGTGACTGCTTTCGTCAGGGTCAAGAGAATTCCATTATACCCATACCTGGATGATATTCTTTTTCTAGCTCCTCAATCAGAACAGTAGATTAAAAATCTCCAGTTTGCCATTTCTCTCCTGCAAAGTCTGGGGTTCACCATAAATTTCAAAAAGTCTTTTCTTTCTCCATCACAAGGTCACATCTTTCTATGGTACATCTTCCACCAGAAAAAATTCTTTACCTCACTTCCTTCTTTGAAAGCCTTTGAACTCTTCCCTCCATTACAGACAAGGACTTTGAGACTTCTAGGGTTTATGGCATCCACAATACCTACGTTGCCCCTTGCAAAACTTCACCTGAGCAAATTTCAGTGGTACCTAAAATCAGTTTGGATGCAGCATGCACACCCTCGAGTTTGTGATCCCTCTTCTCCCATTCGTAAAATCTGAGTTCCTTTGCTGTATTCAGCAGTTTTCTGTGAATCCAAGACTTCCTCTTCATCTGCCCCAGCCAACTTGATTTGTTCACAGATATGTCGGACATAGGCTGGGGGGGGTAACTTTTGTGTCAAAGAAGGTGCGCAGGGCCTTTGGTCTTTTTCAAAGACAAGACCATATCATCGTCAAGGAAATGAGGGCTCTTATTCTAGCTCTACAGGCTTTTCATCTTCTCTTCATCCAGATACTTTGAAAGTGTTTACAAATGACACCACAGTCCTTTGGTATGTCAGCAAGTGGGTGAGGGTGGTAGGGCAAAGTCTTACCTTCTTTGCAGGTTAGGTGTTAGGGCATGGGATATGGCAGTTCAGTACGATATTACTCTTCAAGTGATTTACGTTCCATCCACCCAAAACATTGTGGCAGACACATTAAGCAGGTCCATGACTCAATCCCACAAATGAATGCTTCACAGGGATATGTTTCTGGACTTGGTCCATTGGTGGGCTACTCCTCTACTGGGTCTTTTTGCCTCCCCTCTGAACAGACAACTTCCTCTATATTGTGCCAGACTCCTACATCCTCTGGCTTTGAATGTAGACGCCATATCGTTCTCATGAAAGGGGATGTTTAGCTATGCACCCCCCCCCTTTCCTCTAATTCAGAAAGTCCTGCTCAGAATTCAGCAGGACAAACCAAACATCTTGCTGGTGACTCTTTGCCAAGACAGCATTGGTTCCCTCTTCTGCATTTAGCCTAGGGCAGTCATCACAAATTACCTCACATAATGGACCTTGTCACACAGGACAAGGGATCTCTACTTCATCCACATCTGTCACCCTTACAACTGACTTGGTGGGTGATAACTTTTGATTCCTTTTAGGCACCTTTTTTCAGGGGATGTGCTTAGGGTTCTGCAGGAGGCCAGGAAACCCAATACTAGGAAATCTTACTTATCTAAATGGAAAAGAAATTTCAGTTTGGTGTCTTTCTCGAAACCTGGATACATTTTTAGTAGATGTTCCAGTAGTTCTTATTTGTGTGAGTTACTTGAGTGGTTTAGCTTATTTTTCAGTGAAAGTTCTCTTGTCAGCCATTTTTGCTTGTCTGCCATTATATCCACCTTTGGTTTAGGAAGTAAAACTTTTTCTTAAAGGCATCCTTCATATTAAGCCTCCCAGGAAACTAGTTCAACTTCCTTGTGATTTGAATTTTCTCTTGGTTAAGCTTACTGTAGCCACTTTTGAACTTGCAGTCTCAGCTTCCTTAATGTTTTGTACCTGGAAAACAGTTGTTTGGTTAGCTTTAACACCCGCTGGGAGGGTTTCTAAGATGCAAGCATTGATGGCTTCTCCACCTTTTTTTTGTTTTTCACAAGGGTAGGGTATCTTTGCGTGCTAATCTCTTCTTTATGCCCAAGGTGGTGAATGAGTTGTCTCTTAGTTAATCTATCAATTGCCTACTTTCTTACCTTCTCTTCAATCCTCCAGTGAGAAGATTTTTACACACCTTGGATGTGCATAGACCACTCAAATTTTATTTGGATAGCACTAAGGCTATCAGGAAGTCTGATCACCTATTTGTATCTGATATTGTCAATTTTTCGTCTCATCCTCGCATGTGGGTCTGGATCTGACTCTGCTGTTACTAAGCTCGTTGCAACCAAAAAGATCTTTGATACCTCCCCTTACCCACATTGCATATCTCTCCATTACCTCAGATCTCATTTGCCACTTTACGAAGACGTGGTTATCAGTTTGCATTTAAATTTTTTTTCTTGCATTCTCTCCCTTTGTCCATATTTTTAGTGTATTTCATTTTTTCTCTTTCTCCCTTGTCATTTATAATCTGTCTTTTACAGTAACCATTTTTAAATAGGTTACTTTTGTTTTTTTCCTCTCATTCCCTTTCACTTTCCTGCCAGTAACCATTTTTTATAGGTTACGTCCTTCCCTTTTACTTTTAAAGGTATCTCTTTAATTACTATTGTTTGTAGTTCTTCCCTTCCTTTTATTTATCTCTATTCCTGTTAGAATTTTTTTTTATTTCACTATTTTTTTCCTCTGAGTGTGCATGTTTCTGTGTGAGTGGATTTTCTGCCTGTTCTTTCTCCTTGCATTATGGTGGTGAAACAAGAAGCCTGCTGGCTTTAAAAGTACACAAAGTGTGGGTACAAGATCCCGTTTAGCGACTTGCACTCATTGTATGTCCGCTGTCTTGGCCCCCTTCACTTCCAAGAGGATTATTCTCTTAATCATCAAGCTTTAGTAGAGAAGAAAAGTAAGCTGATCTTGAGGAGCTTTGTTGCCTTTGGCTTTCCAGGAGACTGTTTCTGGCAGTAAAGAGAAATCTGGCTCTTCCACAAAGTCAAAATCTGTTCATTTGATCCCTGCTTCAACTATTTCATCTAAATCCTCTGAAAAAGGGAGAGAGAGACTTCTCAACAATGACGGACTCTTCAGAGCGAAAACCTAAAATGATGAAATCTCCCAAGTCAGTGGACTCTGTCACCCGATCGCAGCTGTCTGCACCTATCTCTACCCTGTCCGATCTGAGTTCATTGACTCCGATCCTTTCTAGTAAGAGTAGATCAGATCTGTTGCAACTAAGTCCCTTCAAACCTATCTTGTCACTACCAAGGACACTATATCCGTGACCTTTGATCCGGTTCCATTGAGGGTGCCGTCTCCTTTCTTATCCAGACCAAGGTCCCTGACTGCCTCCTCCTCTTGTTCGATCAGTAGCTTTACTGAGGAAGAAATGGAATGGATGGTGCAGAAGATTTTGTGGGCACAGGGCATCACTAAGTCACCCTTGACCTCTACCATACAGTGCCAGGTCTGTCTAAACTGTCCACTCCCCCCTTCCTCCTCTGACATCAGGGCAAGCTTCAGAGCCTAAAACACACTCCACACTACAATAGCTGCAATACTGGAACACAACACAAGCAGTCCAAACTGTGTAAATATCTTTTAATTCTGGTACCTCGGCCTTCGCCTTCTCATGGAATACATTTTGTAAATCAAACAACACCCCTTTTATAACACATCTATATCATTTACATAAATAATTGATTCAATTAAACCACTAAACATTAAACCAAATTTCATCAGTGACACTTTTACTATAAAGCTTCTAACTTCACCTTTGAAATCTCATACTTATTATAAAATGTTATGCATTAAATAAATTACATTAAATTTTGAATTTTATTCCATGAACAAATTTTTTTTACATTATAAAACATTTATTAATTATGATTAATGCACTCCAATTGTGTTAAACATAACCTTACTTCATATAAATATGATGATGGATTTCAAATGTAAAAACTTTAGTTTTAAAGATTTATTATATAGAAATATTTGCTACATTTCCATATTCATACCATTTGGAAAGAGAGTTTTATAATTTAAAATAAATCTAGATTCCATTTCCAGTAATTTAATATGAAAAACTGCATGTCCTGTACTGGACATTGTCGATGATGCCTTTTCGGAGTCCAGCATGGCCCCTGACTGTTTACCTCCTGCTTCCAGAAAACCTGATAGATATTACAGGGTTCCTGACTCTTAAGTTCCTTTTCAAAAATCCTACTGTGGATCCTGAAACAGTTTCACAGGGACCCAAAGGCATTAAAGCTACTACTGACAAAAATCCTATCCCCTCTGACAGAGATTCCAGGGCGCTAGATAGATGGGGTAAGAAGGTATACACTACTGCAGCTTTGGCCATTAGGGCTTTGAATTGCCAGTTTCATATGTTAAAGTATCAGCTGCATATTATTGGATTGCTTAAACAGAAAATTATGTTGATTTCTGATTGTGCTGAAAATAAGGATTTACAGGATTTTACGCATTCTGCTGAACATGTTGGTAAGCCTACATTGCAATGTGGTTTTGATTCACTAGAGGCATCTTGCAGGGCTGCGGTAACTGGGGTCTGTACTTAGAAGGCATGCTTGTCTTGAGGAGCAATCCTTGCCATATCATGTTAAAGCAAAATTACTGGATGCTCCCTTAAATCAGGACCACCTGTTTGGCAACAAGGCAGACGTTCTTAAAAAGATGGAGGAAAAAGCTAAATCTATGCAAATTGTTAAAGATTTTTTACAAGTACAACCTCCAAGATTTGGTAGGCATTGGCCTTCTAAGAATTGGTCTTTTCCTGCCTCTTCCAGACCTTCAGTCCATACCCAGATCCAGCAGAGCACCCAGGCTTCATTCCCAGAGGGCGCACAGGACTAAGCAGTGGGGGGCCTCCACTTCACTTCCAAATCTGGGAGTAATAACCCCCCCCCCCCAATGGTAAACTGTCTCAATGACTTCTTTTTAAAACTTCCAAGCACTTCTCAGCTGACTGCCCCTTTGGACGGGAAAGATTGCACTTCAAGCAAAGAACTGGGGACTCATTACCCAGAACAAATTGGTTTTAAATAGTGTCTCAAGGATGCAGAATTCACTTCCACACGTTACCAACTCCAAGCGGTTGGCCGGATCTACCTCCAAATCAGTGGGCAGAGGCCCAAAAGGAAGTACTCTGTCTCTCTTAAGCATAGAGGCTATTCAGTTGGTACCAGAAGAGGAAAAGGGACAAGGTTTCTACTCGAGATTTTTCCTGGTACCCAGAAAAGACAATTCATGGCATCCTATCCTGGACCTACCTACTCTATACACCTTTTTGGTGATTCTAAAATTCAAGATGCTGACTCTTCACCAGTTGCTTCCTATGGTAAGCAAAGATGCCTGGTTGGCAGCACTAAATTTAAAGAAAGCATACCTGCACATCCCAATCAGAGAATCTTGCAGAAGATACCTACGCTTCAAAGCAGGCTACACGCACTGTCAATTCTCTGCATTGCCCTTTGGCTTGTCTACTGCGTCCAGGGTATTCACAAAGTGCCTAGCTCCAGTCATTGCATTTTGCAGGCAAAGAAATATTCAAATATACCAGTACTTGGATGATTGTCTAATTCAGGCAGAAAACCAGGACATAACTTTTGAATCATCTGGCTATTGTACAAAGGGTGCTAACTTGTCTGGGGTACACCATAAACAAAAAGAAATCACGCATGGTACCCTGTCAGCAAATTATATTCCTGGGAGCAAGCTTGAATGTAACTTCCCAGCTGGCTTTCCTCATGCCAGAGAAACAAATACACTTGACAACCTACTTCAAGTGGCCACAAAAACCCTGCTATCTGCAAGGCAAATACTGCAAGCCTTGGGGTTCATGGCCTCATGCATTCTTCTAACTCCATATGCATTACTGCATATGAGGAAACTACAATGGTATCTAAAAAGCCTATGGTGTCAACATTCTCAGGATCTAGAAGCATTCCTGTCATTCCTTGTCTACACCTAGAGTTCCTTTGGTGAGCAGAGGCCTGCCACCAAAACAAGGGACTACCATTCACACTACCCCCTGCCACCCAAACCCTAATAACAGACGTATCAGACTGTCCATGGGGGGGGGCACACCTGGCAGGGAAGGGCATTCAGGGCAAAAGGAACCCAATTCAAATGCACCTTCACATCAATCATAAAGATATGTTAGCTGTACAGAATGCTCTGACAGCCTTCAAGGACCACATTCTTCCAGGACAATTAACGGTAAAGACTGACAACATCACTGTTATGTGGTACATAAACAAGCAGGGGGGTACACATTCTTACCTCCCCTGCAGACTAGCTATGGCATTGTGGAACACAGCCTTGAGCTACCAAGTACATCTACAATCTCAATTCCTGCCATGAAAACTAAATGCACTGGCTGACAGGCTTAGCAGAAACCTCATGGACCCACACGAGTGGAAACTGGAACCAAGAATTTTCAACATGTTGACAAGCAAATGGGGGAGCCCAGATATAGACCTGTTTACCTCCCCCCAGAACTATCAATTGGAAAAATTTTGCGCAAGGACTCCCCACAGACAAGCTTGGAAAGTGGATGCTCTGTCCTTCAGCTTGAAAAAACTATCAGTTTATGCCTTTCCTCCCCTGCCTCTGCTCTCCAAAGTACTACTAAAGATCAAACAAGACAAACCAAGGATGATTTTGATTGCACCAGCCTGGCCACGCCAACACTGGCACTCCCTCCTGCGCAGTGTGTCACTGTTGGCCCCATGGCACCTACCTCAGACACAAAACCAGATTCTGCATCCTCAGCTTCAAACACTGAACCTAGCAGCCTGGCTAATTACCTAAGCTCTCCTTTACCATCCCTCAGTAAACCAGTGATGGATGTTATTTTAGAGGCACGGAGGCCTGGTACTAGAAAATCTTATGCTGAAAAATGGAAAAGATTCTGTGCCTGGAACCAGTCTGAAGGGATGAGCACAGCAGTGTCCAATTTACCTCAGATTTTTATACTACTTAACTGAGATGCTTCACAAGGGCCTGTCTTTTCCCTCAATAAAAAGTCACACCTCAGCCCTTTCAGCTCATTATAACACAGGACCTCCCCTCTTCTCTCTCCCACTGCTCAAGCAGTTCCTTAGAGGGGCCAAAAATGTAAGACCACCCAAGAGAGCTCCAACTCCAGCCTGGGATCTTAACTTTGTATTGGAGAAACTCACCCTTCCTCCTTTTGAGCCAGCTGCTACTGCAGATTTAAAATTCCTTTCTTGGAAAACAGCTTCTCTTTTTAGCCATCACTTCAGCAAGAAGGGTATCTGAATTACTGGCCCTGATGGCAGTGGAGCCTTTCACCATCTTTCATGCGGACAGGGTGTCCCTCAGTACCAATCACTTTTTCATGCCAAAGGTGGTATCCAGTGTGGCCTTTAATCAGTCCATTAATTTGCCTACCTTCTTTCCTAATCCACAGAACAAAGGAGAACGGATACTGCACAGACAACTTAGATTGTACTTGGACCGGTCTAAACCTCAAAGGAAATCTGAACAACTGCTGGTAGCATTTGCTGCAGGGACAGAGGGGAAGGCTATTTCAAAGCGAACTATCTTCAAATGGATAAGCCATTGCATTCATTTCTGCTATAAACACCATGGAAAACCTATCTCACAGGGGATCAGACCCCGCTCAACCAGGGCTGCATCTACCTCTACAGCCTTTCTCAGAGGCATACCTACCAGGGACATCCTAGAAGCTGCTACCTGGAGTTCTGTACATACTTTCACCAAGCATTACCATTTGTCAATTTTCTCTAAATCCAGAGCTGGCTTGGCCACTGCAGTTTTGCAGGGCCTATATCTGGTCCTAATGCTATCTAAATTCCTCCTCCCATCCTTAGGTTTGGGAATCTACCCAAATGTAATGACTGCAACAGTGAAACACGAAGAACATAGTAAAGTTGTGTACACTTACCATAAATACAGATGTTCGTGTGTATTCATTGTTGCAGTCCTGGTTACCCTCCCTCCAGCCCCCTGACTACTTTTGGCTCTACATCTACTCTCCTTTCGAATGCTTAAAAGCTTTTTGGTGTATTTGCTTTTTTGTTTGAGGTTTAACCTTGTATATTTATAGATTTAATTGCTTCCCATTAGGGGGGCACCTGACATCTGGGGCAAGAAAAACTGATATAATGATGTCGGCTGCATGTTTTATACCCCTGACGACCTGACGTTACAGAAGGAGACAGCAACTGACGTAGGACCCAAGACTTTGTTAATCAGGCCGACTGAGGGCTTCTGCAAGCAGATAACCCAAATGTAAATACTACAACAGTGAATACACTCGAACATCTACATTTGTGGTAAGTGTACACAACTGTACTTTCCTGCTCATCTACCTCACCTGTGACTCCACCCACTGATGAGCTCATAGGTTTGATCTCTCAGCAGGAGTGAGAGACCCCAGATTCCATCGAGCCTTTTCCCTGGAGACCAAATAAAATTATAACTGCTCCCTCTGACAAGGCCTTCTGGACATAGGAGTTGCAGTAGATGCCATGGTCATGGCGGCAGCTACCAAGGAGGAGGTCTCCAAGGAGAGTTCAACTATCTGTTCTCCTAATAAGACTTCTAGGATGATGGATAGATGTGGGAAGCGAGTGTTCTCTTCAGCGACCTTTGCCTTGCGATCACTGAATTGTCTTATTTCACCAGGTTACAAAGAGATCTGTTCAATGAGCTTTCAGATGCCCTTGAAAGGAGCAGTAGCTGAGGGACCTAAAGAGAAAGCTTCCCAGTTAGCCAACTCTTCTATGAGGCTCATTGCGCATGCAGCTGTAGTAACGAGCAGAGCGGCAGGATGTTCATCATGTTTCTCTGTTGCAGTCATTACATTTGGGTAATCTGCTGGCTAGTTGCCCTCAGTCGGCCTGATTAACAAAGTATTCGGACCTGCCTCGGTTGCTGCCCCTTCTTCCATGATGTCAGGTCGTCCGGGGTATAAAACATGCAGCCGACGCCATTACATCTGTCTTTCTTGCAGTACGGTGCCCGAAGCAGAAGCAGTTCGCATGTGCCGGTTGGCCAACTCCTGAAATTTTCGTTTTCGAGTTTCAGAACCGAAGTCTTCAACTAAAAGCTAAGTACCCCGTTGGGGAAACTTTTTCTTGCTCCTTTCCAATGTCCGTAAAAGTTGATAATTGCATTACTTGTGTGAAGCAAATACCTCATAAGGATTTTCATTTGTACTGTATTCCTTGCCTAGGTCCTGACCACAACGTACCTTGCTGTCGATTGTGTGCTTTATTTAATCAGCGCACTATCCGTCACCGCTACATTTTTGTTCTAAATATTTCGGTTCTCGATTTAATTATCCAGAAATGACGTCTGTTAGCCTTCTGACTACCGGAATACCGAAAAAACGCAAAGAAAAAGACAGAGACAGCCTGTTGAGGTCATAACTGCCGACGACGCTTCTCCTAAGCCAGTCACCAATTCACCAGTAGTCAGATGCTTTTGCAGCCCCTGATACCCGCTACTTCTGATTCGCAGGCGTCTACTGAGACCCATTTGGAGTCCGGTAAGCCGCAAGAAGCTTCACATATGGTACCTGCGGATGTCTCTACCTTGGATGGGTCCGGAGCTGTTGAGCAGGCACCGGCTTCTGAGGATGTATTCAGGCCTACAGACTTGCATATTAAACAGACTCAAACTTCAGTACTAAGGCCTAAATCTCAATCTATGTCTAAAAAACCGACGCCCAGGCCACATGTTCAGGCCACTATGCCTAAAAAACAAATGATCAAAATGACTGAAGATTTAATTACTCTAATCAGGGGTAGTCAAACCCCCCCCAAAAGGCCTAGGATTGAATTTCACTGACTCTTCTGAACAGGGCTTTTTCTTCTGACTCTTCTAATGATCTGGATTTGTCCATACCTACTTATGAGGACTCTGATGTAGAGGATTCCATTCCCTCTGCTTCTCCGCCTGAGGATTTCTCTTTTCAGGAAACTTTGCATACCTTAAGGGAGCATTTCCACTGAGAAAGTCATGATTTCTCTGAATCCAAAAAGAGGCTTAGGGATTTCCTTCTTCCTGAGCCATAGGCCTTTGCTGTACCTCCTGTACTAGACATTGTTGATGTGTTTTCGAAATCCAGTATGGCCCTTGATTCCTTGCCTAGCTAACCAGACAGATACTACAGGGTTCCTGAGTCCCACAATTTCCTTTTCAAAAATCCTGTTGCGGACCCTGAAAACATTTCTCAGGGGCCCAAGGGCATTAAGGCTTCTACTGCTAAAAATCCCATCCCTTCTGATAGAGACTCCAGGGCGCTGGGTAGATGGGGTAAAAAGGTTTATACTTCTGCAACCTCAGCAATCAGGGCTTTAAACTGTCAATTCCATATGCTAAAATATCAACAGCATATCATGGGACTACTTAAACAAAAAATGATGTTGATTTCTGACTGTGGAAAATAGATTTACAGGATTTGCTGCATTCAGCTGAACATACTTTGCAATTTGGTTCTGATTCTTTAGAGACCTCTTGCAGGGCTGCTGTTACTGGGTCTGTGCTTAGAAGGCATGCTTGCATAAGGAGCAATCTCTGCCTGATCATGTTAAAACAAAGCTTTTGGGTGCTTCTTTACAGCAGGACCGCCTGTTTGACAGTAAGGCTGAAGAAGTTCTAAAAAAAGATGGAAGATAAAGCTAAATCTATGCAAACTGTGAAAGATTTCTTAAAAGTACAACCTCCTAGGTTTAGTAGACACTGACCTAGTAAGAACTGGTCCTTTCCAGCTCCTTCCAGAGCCACTCCAGCCAAACCCAGACATTCCAAAAGCACCAGGTTTCAGTCCCTAGGGACTTTCAGAACTAAGCAATGGGGTGCTTCCACTTCCAAATCTGGAAACAACAAGGCACCACCCTATGGAAAACAATCTCAGTGACTTTCCTTTAACATTACCAAGCACTTACCTCTTAGCCGCCCCTTTGGGGGGAAAACTGGCTCTTCATTCAAGAAACTGGCAACTTATAACCCAGGACAAATGGGTTTTAAATAGTGTCCCAGGGATACAGATTTCATTTCCACGCACTGCCAACTCCAAAGTGGTGGCCAGACCTGCCCCCAAATCAGTGGGCAGAGGCTCAGAAACAAGTACTTTCCCTCCTAAACATGGGGGCTATTCAACTCGTACCAGAAGAGGAAAAGGGACAAGGTTTCTATTCCAGACATTTCCTGGTACCCAGAAAAGACAAATCATGGCACCCAATTCTGGACCTATCTACTCTAAACACCTTTCTGGACATTTCAAGATGCTGACTCTTCACCAGTTACTTCCTGTGCTAGGCAAGGATGCCTGGTTGGCAACTCTAGATTTAAGAGGCTTACCTGCATATCCCAATCAGGGAATCTTGCAGAAGATACCTACGCTTCAAAGCAGGCTGCATGCATTATCAGTTCTCTGCATTGCCCTTTGGTTTGTCTACTGCGCCCAGGGTATTCACAAAGTGCCTGGCTTCAGTAATTGCATTTTGCAGGCAAAGAAATATTCATATATATCCATACCTGGATGATTGTCTAATTCAGGCAGAAAACCAGGCCATTCTTCTAAAACATCTGGCATTTGTAAAAAGAGTTCTAACCTGTCTAGGGTATATCATAAACAAAAAGAAATCTCTCAACTGGTACCCTCTCAAAAAAATTACATTCCTGGGTGCAAGCTTGAATACAACTGCCCAGATGGCTTTCCTTACAACAGAAAAGCAAATTCATTTGGTGACTTACTTCAAACAGGTGGCCACAAAAACCCTGCCATCTGCAAGAGAAATGCTGCAAGCCTTGGGGTTCATGGCCTCCTGCATTCTTCTAATTCCCAATGCAAGACTGCATATGAGGAAACTTCAGTGGTACTTAAAAAAATGTATGTAGTCAACATTGTCACATTCTGGCAACAGTGATTCCTATCATACCTTGCCTGTGCCTAGAATTCCTATGGTGGGCAGAGGCCTGCCACCAAAACAAGGGACTGCCATTCATACCACTCCCTGCTGCCCAAACCCTACCTACAGATGCATCAGACTATGCATGGGAGGGCTCATCTGGCAGGGAAGTGCATTCAGGGCAAATGGAGCCCAAATCAAATGCACCTTTATATCAATCAAAAAGAAATGCTAGCTGTACAGAATGCACTGACAGCCTTCAAGGACCACCTTCATCCAGGACAATTACTGATAAAGGCGGACAACACCATGGTTATGTGGTACATAGGCAGGGGGGTACACATTCTTACCCCCTCTGCAGACTAGCCATGGCATTGTGGAACACTGCCTTGAGCTACCAAGTACAACTACAAGCTCAATTCCTGCCAGGAAAACTAAATGTTCTGGCTGACAAACTAATCAGAAATTTCATGGACCCACACGAATGCAAACTGAAACCACGGATTTTCAACTTGTTGACACGCAAATGGGGGAGCCCAGACATAGATCTTTTTGCCTCACCCCAGAACTACCAGTTGGACAAATTTTGCACAAGAACTCATCACAAAAAAGCCTGGAAAGTGGATGTTCTGTCCTTCAGCTGGAAAAACCAATCCGTCTGTGCCTATCCCCCTCTGCCTCTGCTCTCCAAAGTTCTACTAAAAGTCAAACAGGACAAACCAAAAATGATTTTGATTGTTCTAGACTGTCCTCGTCAACATTGGTACTCACTCCTGCGCAGTGTCACACATTTCACCGTGGCACCTGCCTCAGACACCTTCCTTACTGTTTCAGTAGGAGAACCAAATTCTGCATCCTCGGCTCCAAACATTGAATCTTGCAGCTTGGCTAATCACTTAAATTCCCCCGTAGCATCCCTCAGCAAACCTGTAATGGATGTCATTTTGGAGGTGAGAAGACCTAGTACTAGAAAATCTTATGCTGACAAATGGAAAAGATTCTGTGCCTGGAATCAATCTCAAGGGATGAGCACAGCAGTACCCAATTTACCTTAGATTTTGCAATACTTAATGGAGATGCTTCACAAGGGCCTGTCTTTTTCTTCCATAAAAATCCATTCCTCAGCCATTTCAGCTCCTTACAACACAACCCCCCCCCCTTCTGTCATTCTCTTCTAAAGCAGTATCTCAGAGAGGCCAAAATTTTGAGACCACCCAGGAGAGCTCCAACCCCTGCCCGGGACCTTAACTTTGTATTGGAGAAACTCACTCTACTTTCTTTCGAGCCAGCTGCTACTGCTGACTTAACATTTCTTTCCTGGAATACAGCCTTCTTTTTAGCAATCATTTCAGCTAGAAGGATATCTGAATTACAGACCCTTATGCAAGTGGAGCCTTTAATCTTTCATGCGAACATGGTGTCACTCAGGAACAATCCATCATTCATGCTCAAGGTGGTATCCAGTGTGGCTCCTAATCAGTCCATTCATTTGACAACTTTCTTTCCCAATCCACAGAACGAGGGGGAGCGGATTCTGCATTCCTTTTATTTACACAGACAACTTAAGATTCTTCTTGGACAGGACTAAATCTCGAAGATAATCTGAACAACTGCTGGTAGCATTTGCTGCAGGGGCGGAGGGGAAGGCTATTTCAAAGCAAACCATTTCTAAATGGATAAGCCATTGTATTCATTTCTGATATAAGCACCATGGGAAACCTATCCCCCAGGGGATCAGATCTCATTCTACCATTGCTGCATCTACTTCAACAGCCTTACTCAGAGGTGTTCCTACCAGGGATATTCTAGAAGCTGCTACCTGGGGTTCAGTTCATACTTTCACCAAGCATTATCACTTACCAATTTTCTTTAATTCCAGAGCTGGCTTTGCCTCTGCTGTTTTGCAAGGCCTTATAGCTGGTCCTAATGCTGTATAAATCCATCCTCCCAACCATAGCTTTGGGAATCTACCCAACACTAATGACTGCAACAGTGAAACATGATGAACATAGTACAGTTGTGTACACTTACCATAAATGTAGATGTTCAGGTGTATCCATTCATTCTGTTCTAGAATTTTTAGCCCATCTTTTCAGTAATGGAACTGCTGCTTCTACTATTAAGGTCCAGTTAGCAGCCATTTCAAATTTTTCTCATCGGGATAGACAATTTCTCATTTCCCACAAACTTTGCAAAGCCTTTTTAAAAGGGGCCATGTTATTAAGGCCTCCCCACAAGGATCCTTCTCCCCATTGGAGCCTTTAGTTTGATACTACATCTGATTGTTCAGCCTCCCTTCAAACCTGCAGCCACTTTCGATATTAAGTTTCTATCCTGGAAAACTATCTTTTTGGTAGCTATCACATCTTTGAAAGGGATATCGGAAAATGTCTTTCTATTCTCATGTTGCAATATTCTTACTGTGGGAGCCCTTCGCCTCAGCCGACCCGCATGTCGGCTCCTATACAAAAGCTTGAGTCTGGTTGAGTGCTAGTGTGTGGGACATCACACGCAGGGCCATAAGCCGGGGTCCTTAACTCATTACATCCGAGTGACACCCCCAGGTGCATCTGCATTTAACTCCTACTGACGCCTGTAGGTGTCAAATATTACTTGATGTCCTTCTATTCCTATGTTGTAGTATTCTTAGTGTGGGATTTCCCACCTCAGGCGACCCGAAAGTCAGCTCCTATACAAAAGCTTAAGCCTGATTGCTATAGGTGCGTGGGCTGTCACACGTAGGGCCATAAACCAGTGACCTTAAATGTGATGTCTGCACACACAGACCTCAGAACTTTTCAGCCACAAACTACGTCACATCAATTGCTTCGGTCCTGCACTCGAAGATTTCTAAAAGCTAAGAAACCCATTGGGGTAACTTTTCCGTATCCTTTTGCTTGTGCTTGGTTAGCTGTATTTAGTATTAACCAATGTCAACTAAGAAGGGCAACTGCCACTGTGGGTGTCAGATACCACATAAAGATACGCAGGACCGTTGCATCTTTTGTCTAGGGAAGGAACACTGTCATACTGCTTGATTTGTGTTTCACTGTTGCAGTCATTACATTTGGGTTATCTGCTCGCAGGTAGCCCTCAGTCGGCCTGATTAACAAAGTCTTGGGTCCTGTGTCGGTTACTGTCCCTTCTTCCATGACGTCAGGTCGTCAGAGGTATAAAACATGCAGCCGACGCCATTACATCAGTCTTTCTTGCCGTGCGGTGTCCGAAGCAGAATCAGTTCGCAAGTGCCAGTCGGCCGTCTCCTGAAATTTTCTTTTTCTAGTTTCAGAACTGAAGTCTTCCAACTAAAGCAAAGTACCCCGTTAGAGAAACTTTTTCTTGCTCTTTTCCGATGTCATTAAAAGTTAATAATTGCATTACTTGTGGAAAGCAAATACCTCATAAAGATGTTCATTCGTACTGTATTCCTTGCCTAGGCCCTGACCATGATGTACCTTGCTGTCGGTTTTGTGCTTTATTTAATCAGCGCACTATCCGTCTGTATATTTTCACCTCTAAATATTTCGGTTCTCGGTTTAATTATTCAGAAATGACTGTTAGTCTTCCGACTACCGGCATTCTGAAAAAACACCAAGATAAAGACAGAAACAGGCCACCGAGGTCCAAAACTGCCAAGGCTTCTTCTAAGCCAGTCGCCAGTTCGCTGGTACTCAGTGAGGCGCTTCGCAGGCCTTTACTGAGACCCATTCGGAGTCCGGTATGCCGCGAGATGCTTCAACTATGGAACCCACGGATGTGTCTACCTCGGATTTGTCCAGAGCCACTGTGCAGGCACCAGCTTCTGAGGGTGTATTCAGGCCTACGGACTTGCATATTAAACCGACGCCATCTTCTTTATTTAGGCCTAAATCTTGAACCATGCCTAAATAACCGATGCCCAGGCCACATGCTCAGGCCTCTATGCCTAAAAAATAAATAAGAATGGCTGAAGATCTAATAACTCTAATCAGGAGTAGCCAATGCCCCCTTTTAAGAGGCCTAGGACTGAAGTTGATTATGAATCTTCTGACCACAATTCTGTTTTTTCTGATTCTTCTGACCTATATTTGCCCTTATCTACTTATGAAGATTCTGATGCAGAGGACTCCATTCCCTCTGCTTCCCCTCCCGAGGAGTTTTCTTTTGGAGAAACCTTACATATACTCTAAGGGAGCATTTCCACTGGGAAAGCCAGGATTTTTCTGATTCAAAGAGGCGGCTTAGGGATTTCTTTCTCCTACCATAGGCCTTTAGCTATACCTTCTGTAATAGACATGGTTGATGCTGCTGCTTCGGAATCTAGTTTGGCCCCTGATTCCTTGCCTTCTGCTCCCAGAAAACCTGACATACTACAGGGTCCCGGAGTCCCACAAGTTCCTTTTTAAAAATCCTATTGCGGATCCAGAGACTATTTCACAGGGACCCAAGGGCATTAAGGCTTTTACTGCTAAAAATCCTACCCCTTCTGATAGAGACTCCAGAGTGCTGGATAGATTGGGTATGAAGGTTTACACTTCTGCAACCTTGGCCATTAGGGCTTTAAACTTGCCAGTTTCATATGTTAAAGTATCAGCAACATGTTATTGGATTGCTTAAACAGAAAATGATGTTGATTCCTGACTGTGCGGAAAGTAAAGAATTACAGGATTTAATGCATTCTGCTGAACAGGTTGGAAAACATACTTTGCAGTGTATATTGGATTTATTAGAGGCCTCTTACAGGGCTATTGTTACTGGGTCTGTTCTCAGATGGCATGCTTGACTTAAGGAGCAATCTTTGCTTGATCATGTTAAAGCTAAATTGTTGGATGCTCCCTTAAATCAGGACCGCCTATTTGGCAACAAGGCTGAGGAAGTTCTTAAAAAGATGGAAGATAATGCTAAATCTATGCAAACTGTTAAATATTTCTTAAGTTCAGCCTCCTAGATTTAGTAGGCACTGGCCCTCTAAGAATTTTCTTTCCAGTCCCTTCCAGGTCTTCTCAAGCCAAACCCAAACACAGCAAAACCCCCAGGTTTCAGTCTCAGGAGACGCACAGGACTAAGCTGTGGGGGGCCTCCACTTCCAAATCTGGGAATAATAAGACCCCTTCCCCATGGTAAATAGTCTCAATGACTTCCTTTTAAAATTTCCAAGCACTTATCAACCGACTGCCCCTTTGGGGGGAAAGATTGTTCTTCATGCAAAGAATTGGGAACTCATTACTCAGGACAAATCGGTTTTAAATATAGTGTCCCAGGGGTACAGATTTCTCTTCCACACGTTGGCAGCACCAAACGGGTGGCCGGACCTACCCCCAAATCAGTGGGCAGAGGCCCCAAAACAAGTACTTTCTCTCTTAAACATGGGGTCTATTCAACTGGTACCAGAAGAGGAAAGGGGGCAAGGTTTCTACTCGAGACCTTTCCTGGTACCCAGAAAAGACAATTCATGGTGTCCTATCCTGGACCTGTCTACTCTAAACGCCTTTTTGGAGAATCCAAAATTCAAGATGCTGACTCTTCACCAATTACTTCCTATGCTAGGCAAAGATGCCTGGTTGGCAACACTAGATTTAAAAGAAGTATACCTGCACATCCCAATCAGGGAATCTTGCAGAAGATACCTACGCTTCAAAGCAGGCTACATGCACTATCCGTTCTCTGCACTGCCCTTTGGCTTATCTACTGCGCCCATGGTATTCACAAAGTACCTGGGCTCCAGTTATTGCGTTTTGCAGGCAAAGAAATATTCATATATACCCATACTTGGACGATTGTCTAATTCAGGCAGAAAGCCAGGACATGCTTTTGAATCATCTGGCCTTTGTACAAAGGGTTCTAACTTGTCTGAGGTACACCATAAACTAAAAGAAATCACACCTGCTACCCTGTCAACAAATTATATTCCTGGGAGCAAGCTTGAATACAACTTCCCAGATGGCTTATCTCACGCCAGAGAAACAAATTCATTTGACAACCTACTTCAAACAAGTGGCCACAGAAACCCTGCTATCTGCAAGACAAATACTGCACGCCTTGGTGTTCATGGCCTCCTGCATTCTTCTAATTCCATATGCAAGACTGCATATGAGGAAACTACAGTGGCATCTAAAAAACCTATGGTGTCAACATTCTCAGGATCTAGAAGCAATGATTCCTATCATACCTTGCCTACGCCTAGAGTTCCTGTGATGGGCAGAGGCCTGCCACCAAAACAAGGGACTACATTTCACACCACCCCTTGCCGCCCAAACCCTAACAGACGCATCAGACTATGCATGGGGGGGGGGGCTCACCTGGCAGGGAAGTGCATTCCGGGCAAATGGAACTCTAGTCAAATGCACCTGCATATCAATCAAAAAGAAATGTTAGCTGTACAGAATGCTCTGACAGCCTTCAAGGACCACATTCTTCCAGGACAACTAATGGTAGAGACGGACAACACCACTGTTATGTGGTACATAAACAAGCAGGGGGTACACATTCTTACCCCCTCTGCAGACTAGCCATGGCATTGTGGAACACAGCCTTGAGCTACCAAGTGCACCTACAAGCTCAATTACTGCCAGGAAAATTAAATACACTGGTAGACGGACTAAGCAGAAACCTAATGGACCCACATGAGTGGAAACTGGAAGCAAGGCTTTTCAACATGTTGACAAGCAAATGGGGGAGCCCAGATATAGACCTGTTTGCCTCTCCCCAGAACTACCAGTTGGACAAATTTTGCACAGGGACTCCCCACAAAAATGCCTGGAAAGTGGATGCTCTGTCCTTCAGCTGGAAAAACCTATCAGTCTATGCCTTCCCCCCTCTGCCTCTGCTCTCCAAAGTACTTCTAAAAATCAAACAGGACAAACCAAGGATGATTTTGATTGCTCCAGACTGGCCACGCCAACACTGGTACCCCCTCTTGCGCAATGTATCACCGTTATCCCCATGGCACCTGCCTCAGACTCCTCCCCTGTTGTCTCAGCAGGAGAACCAGATTCTGCACCCTCTGCTTCTAACACTGAACCTTGCAGCCTGGCTAATTACATAATTTATCCTTCACCACCCCTCAGTAAACCTGTGATAGATATCATTTTAGAGGCAAAGAGGCCTAGTACTAGAAAATCTTCTACTGAAAAATGGAAAAGATTCTGTGCCTGGAACCAATCTCAAGGGATGAGCATAGCAGCGCCCAATTTACCTCAGATTTTACAATACCTAACTGAGATGCTTCACAAGGGCCTGTCTTTTTCCTCCATTAAAATCCATGCCTCAGCCATTTTCAGCTCATTATAACACAGAACCTCTCCTCTTCTCTCATCCACTGCTCAAGCAGTTCATAAGAGAGGCCAAAATTTGAGACCACCCAGGAGAGCTCCAACCCCAGCCCTGGGACCTTAACTTTGTTTTGAAGAAACTCACTCTACCTCCTTTCGAGCCAGCTGCTACTGCAGACTTAAAATTTCTTTCTTGGAAAACAGCTTTCCTTTTAAGCAATCATTTCAGCTAGAAGGGTATCTGAATTACAGGCCCTTATGGCAGTGGAGCCTTTCATCATCTTTCATGCGGACAGGGTGTCCCTCAGAAACCAGTCTGTCCTTCATGCCCAAGGTGGTATCCAGTGTGGCTCTTAATCAGTCCATTTGCCAACCTTCTTTCCCAATCCACAGAACAAAGGGGAACGGACGCTGCATTCCTTAGATGTGCACAGAAAACTTAAATTCTACTTGGACAGGACTAAACCTCAAAGGAAATCCGAGCAACTGCTGGTGGTATTTGCTGCAGGGGCAGAGGGGGAAGGCTATTTCAAAGCAAACCATTTCTAAATGGATAGGGGATTGCATTCATTTCTTCTATAAGCACCATGGAAATTTTATACCCCAGGGTGTCAGACCTCACTCTAGGGCTGCATCTACCTCTTTAGCCTTTCTCAGAGGCGTCCCTACCAGGGACATCCTAGACGCTGCTACCTGGAGTTCACTACATACTTTCACCAAGCATTATCATTTGCCAATTTTCTCTAAATCCAGAGCTGGCTTTGCCACTGCAGTCTTGCAAGGCCTTGTAGCTGGTCCTAATGCTATCTAAATTCCTCCTCCCAACCATAGCTTTGGGAATCTACCCAAATGTAATGACTGCAACAGTGAAACACGAAGAACATAGTACAGTTGTGTACACTTACCATAAATGTAGATGTTCGAGTGTATTGACTGTTGCAGTCCTGGTTATCCTCCCTCCAGCCACCTAACTTCTTTTGGCTATACCTCTACTTTCCTTTACTATGCTTAAAAGCCTTTTAGGTGTGTTTGCTTTTTTGTTGGAGGTATATCATTGTACTTTTATATTTAATTGCTTCCCGTTGGGGGGGGCACCTGACATCTGGGGCAAGAAAAACTGATGTAATGGCATCGGCTGCATGTTTTATACCCCTGACTACCTGACGACCTGGACGAAAGGACAGCAGCCGACGCACAGCCCAAGACTTTGTTAATCAGGCCTACTGAGGGCTACCTGCGAGAAGATAACCCAAATGTCATGACTGCAACAGTGAATACACTCGGAACATCTACATTTATGGTAAGTGTACACAACTGTACTTTCCATTTGCCAGTCGTTTGTACCGAAGACCCTTTGTAGCCATCTGGCTGCACTAAAGTTATATTTAGGGAACCGACATCTCAAAGTATTTGCACTTAGGATGAATCCTGAATCGGCCGTTCCTACTGAACCACCACAGAAAAAGGCCAAAGTTTCCAGGCCTACCTCTGTTGCTTTTCTGCCATCGGACATCCCACCAGCTTCCGATCTAGGGATTGAGGGATGTCCAACAGAACCGACTACTTTAATGGCTCCCACTGAGGAAGCCGCTTCAGAAGTAACATCCGGCATGTCCATGGAGATGGCCCAAACGTCGGTCCCTTCCGATGTCAAGGGGGAACCAGAATCAGTCGGACGTCCTTCGGAGAATCATATTCCTGAGACTCAGGCCTCTGAGCCTAGGCCTTCTCCCAGACATATGCCTACTAAACGAAAACAAAAAACTAAGCATTTGACTCCTATCCCTGAAGGAGTTCCAGACTGGCAATTATTCACTAACTCTTTGATGCAGGCCTTTATGGCTCTCAGGCCCACAGCCTCCTCACCTTCCACTATCCCTGTACTCAGCCCTAGGCCTGCCTCTGCCATTTCTCTCCCCTTGCAGACTACACAAGAAGGAGAGGAGGGACTAGAACCTTATTACTCTTCTGAAGAGTCCATCTCTTATGCATCCCAGATTGCCTCTCCTTTGTAATACTATTCCCCAGATGAGGAATCCACTGCAGGGGGACTCTCCACCAGAGGGCATTACTGTTGGTTAAACTATAAGATGAGAGTACTTCATATGGGACACTACCCAGATGACTGACACTCGGAGGAGATATTTTGAACTCCTTCAAGTGGAGCGTCTGGATGCTGTTGGCTCTGCATCCAAGATTCCTGACTCTCAATCACCTGCACCTAAAAGACTAGACAAGTTTTATAAAGTACCTGATAAGCAAAAATTCTTAATTAAACCCCCCTTGGCAGACCTATTCCGGTCTTTCCGGACAAGCAGTCTAGACTTCCTTCTGCATCTCTTCTGCCTACTGATAAAGACAGCAAAAGCATGGACAGGATTGGAAAAAAGTGTACACCTCCTCCACCCTGGCTTTCCATGCTATCAGTTACCAGACACACATGGTAAAATATGCCCTGGACCTTGTTTCACAAGCCTCCAATCTCCTGGCTGCTACACCTGACTGCCCTATTAGATCTGACATAGCATCTAAACTGTCTCTGGCTTCACAGGTAGCCAGACACTACATTTGGTGCAGTTATGACGCAGCAGAGGCTTCTGCTAGGTTAGCAGCTTCTGCTTCTGTCCTCCACAAATAATCTTGCCTTCGTCTACAACCTCTTCCATAAGACTTCACAACTGAAATTATGGGCGCCCCATTAGACCATAACCTTTTGTTTGGTAAACAAACTGCAGAACTTTTTAAAAACCTGCAGGAGAAAAGCAAGGAACTGTAGGACATCAAGCATTTGCTTGTGTCCCCTATTCCTAAGTATTACAGGAACTACACTGCTAAGACTTCTTTTGTCAGATGAACCCCTTCCTGCACCAGGCAGAGGAGGGGAGCCAGAAGGCAAACCTACTCCAGCCCCGTTACCTCTCAACCAACTGTTAGACAGCCATTTCAGGATAGAAATGCACCCAACAGTGTGTGACTGCCTTGCCCTTCTGTCTTTGTCAGCCCGCCTAACCCACTGTTCACCATTTTGGAAAGCCATCATTTCAGACCAATGGGTACTGACCATCATTCAGAAAGGATGCTTCCTTTCTTAGAGGGAAAAGCCCATCCCAAGGCCCATTCCCTTTCCACCCAAAAATCAGATCCACCTCCTGTCACAAATTATTGTTTACCTCCAAAAACTAGGAACAATAGAACCTGTTCCTTCAGGACAGGAAGTTAAATGGTTTTACTCAAGACACTTTTTGGTCCCCAAAAAAGATGGTCCTTGGAGACCTATACTGGATCTATCCTTCCTAAACCAATTTCTAAAAGTTCCATCATTCAAAATGTTTTCCCTTCCAGCCCTTCTCCCTCTTATTCCAGCCCAGGCCTTCATGGTCACACTGGATCTAAAGGAGGCTTGCCTCCATATTCCCATAAAACCCTCCAACAGAAAATTATGTTTTACTGGATCCTGTTCTCATTTTCAGTTTACAGCCTTGCCCTTTGGTTTGTCTGATGCACCCAGGGTATTCACAGAATGCCTAGCCCCAGCCATTGCTTACTGCAGGATTCAAGGTATCCAACTCTATCCCTACCTAGATGACATTCTCCTAACAGAGACAGAACTCCTCCTCCAAGACCACCTCAGATTCACTACCACCCTTCTTCAAAACCTCGGCTTCACCCTCAAAATATATCCTCCTTGCTCCCACAACAAAACCAAATCTTTCTGTGCTGCAGAATCAGGACAGGATCTAATGTGGGCCTTTCGTCCCAGGAAAAGGTACACTCCCTCTCCACTCACTTTTAGAACCTTTTACTGGAACCCCAGATTTCTTTAAGGCAATTCCTGCAACTCCTGGGGCTCATGGCAGCCACTGATGTTCTTTGTGTTTCACTGTTGAAGTCATCACCTGTGTTTATCCCTGCTGTGATAGCCCTCGGCTGGCCCGAATACCAGAGTCAGTTTTTTTTGCGTCAGCTGCCGTCGCCTGTAGTTTGGCGTCAGGCCGTCACTTCTATAAAGCAAGGCAGCCGACATCTTTACATCAGTCTTTCTTAACATGGAGCCCATAGTGGAAGCATCGTACGAGTGCGGCCGGTCGCTACCAGAAGTTGAATTTCAGCTGAAACGTATAAAGCTAAGTACCCTGTTGGGGATCCTTTTTTCTTGCACTGTCCGATGTCCGAAAAGGTTAACAATTGTATCGCCTGTGGAAAGCAGATCCCACACTGAGACTTCTACTTCACTTGTTTAGGCCCAGACCACGATGTACCCCGTTGCCGGTTCTGTGCCCTCTTTAATGCGAGAACCATTCGCCATAGACTTCTTTTGGTAGACAGTTATTTTTGTGTTCTGTCTTCGCATTCCAATATGGAGTCGGCCAACAATCTGTGGACATTCCAAAAAAAGTTGGGGATAAAGATAGATACCGACAACACAAGGCTAAGCCTTCCGACTACGCTGCCACTAAGCAGTCCCTGACACTTGATTCGATATCTGCGCAGGCCTTTATCAAGACCTTTTCGGAGTCCGGTGTGCCGCAGAAATCTGGTTCGTCTTCCGAGCCTTTGGCTGTCTGTTTGCTTCAGAGCCGCAACGCAGGCAACTGCTTCCAAGGAGGCCTTTCGCACTACCGAATCGAGACAAAAAAACAAGTCTTCGCATCTCACTACCATTTCTCTCAGACCAACTGATTCTGTCAGGCCTAGAAGCCAGGCCAGTCCTAGGAAATTTGCCTTTAGCTACCATCTTGCTACTTGCTCCACCACCCCTAGCACAAATGCTTAAAATGGCAGAGGATCTCATCTGCCTTATCTGGGGTAGTCAGGCCACAGCTTCTAAAAGGAAAAGGCACCCTTCTCCAGAATTTGACAACAGGATTCTGAGGAATCTCACTATTCAGTTTTTGAAGAGGAACAGCATTCCTTAACTGCTTATGAGGATTCAGATGCAGAGGAATCCATCCTTTCTGCCTTCCCTCCAGAGGACCTTTCCTTTGGAGAAACCCTTTACTCCCTCAGGGAACATTTCCAATGGGAATCTCCGGACTTCCCACTGTCTAAGAAAAGACTTGGAGAGTTTATGGATCTGTCCCTGCACAAACCCCTGGCCATCCCCCCTATTTTAGAAGTGGTGGATGATGTTTTCCACGAATACAACTTGGCCCCGGACACCCTCCTTCCTGCTCTCAGTAAACCTGACAGGTACTACAGAGTAAGGGATTCACACAAATACTTGTATAGAAATCCTGCAATCTTATCCCCTGTGCAGGTTAGCCATGAGCCTTTGGCTTACAGCCACCTCCAGGGTTCTACACCTAATTGCCCAATACCTACCAGGGGTCAACAACACACTGGCAGACCACCTAAGCAGAAATTTACTGGGCTCCCACAAATGGCAGCTCCACAGGGAAATCTTTCTGCAAGTCACTCAGGAGTGGGGGACTCCGAAAGTGGATCTCTCTGCCTCACACCTCAACCACCAGCTGCAAATGTTCTGTACCAGGGAGTATCACCTCCTAGCGTGGAAGGTGGATGCCTTGACCTTCCCCTGGAACTCCCTCTTTGTGTGCGCGTTCCCTCCTCTGCCTCTTATTCCGAAGATACTGATCAAAATAAGGGAGGAGAGACCAAAGGCTATCCTCATTGCTTCAGATTGGCCCAGGCACATTGGTACCTCTTACTCCGCAGCCTGACCTTACAGACCCCCAAGCAGCTTCCCCCTGATCTCAGACCTCTTGACCCAGGTGAGGGGGAAGATACTGCACCTAGTCTTAGACTCTCAATCTTTCAGTATGGCTTATACCTTAAAAGCTAACAAGGAGTCCCTGTTAAGCAAACCGGTCCTAGACATCATCACAAGAGGCCAGAAGACCCAGCACCAGAAAATCATACGCAGGGAAATGGAAAAGATTCTGCTCCTGGAACCAGTCCAAAGGGGCCAGTACGTCCCAGCCCTCTTATCTTGTAGTACCTCGCCGAGTTGCTCAATTGTGGCCTCTCCTTCTCCTCTTAAAATCCATGCCTCGGCCATTTCTGCCCATTACTATTCAGATCCACCCGTCTTCTCCCATCCTTTGATTAAGCAATTCCTCAGAGGGGCTTCTAATATCAGACCTCCCAGAAGGCCTCCCACGCCACCCTGGGACCTGAATTATGTTCTAGAAAAACTTACCCTTACCTCCTTTCGAACCTGCTGCTTCTACAGAATTTAAATGCTCTCCTGGAAAACTGCCTACCTACTAGCTATCACTTCAGCCAGAAGGGTATTAGAACTTCAAGCTCTCATGGCTGTTGAGCCCTTCATCATTTTCCATGCAGACAGGGTCTCCCTAATGACCAACCCCTCCTTTACGCCCAAGGTGGTATCTGATGTGACCCTCAACCAGGCCATACACATACCCACCTTCTTTCCCAACCATCAAAACAAGGGGAAAAGAATTCTACACTCGCTAAACATGCACAGACAACTCGGATGCTATATGGACCATACTAAACCATTCAGAAAAACAGACCAACTGCTTGTCAGCTTTGCCCGTGGGGCAGAGGGAAAGCCCATTTCCAAACCATTTCCAAATGGATATCACACTATATCCATTTCTGCTACAGACTACATGGGAAATCCCTCCCATAAGTCTATCGTATCCATTCCACTAGGGCAGCCTCCATTTCCACAGCCTTCCTCAGAGGAGTCCCCACCAGGGACATCTTGGAAGCTGCCACCTGGACCTTTGTCCATACCTTTACAAAGCATTACCACACCTGCCTCTTTTTTCTAAGTCTAGGACAGGGTTTGCATCTGCAGTTCTGCAGGGCCTGCTGACCCATGCCTAGGACTCTAACCTATCCTTCCAACCCTCTTCTCAGCTTTGGGAATCCTCCCACAGGTGATGACTGGAACAGTGAAACACGAAGAACATAGTACAGTTATGTACACTTACCATAAATGTAGATGTTCGAGTGTATTCACTGATGTTCTTTGTGTTTCACTGCTGCAGTCATTGCACTTGGGTTATCTGCCTTGTAGGCAGCCCTCTGCCAGCGAATACCAGAGACTTAGTATTTCTGTCGCTTCAAGACTGATGTCAGGTCGTCAGGGGTATGAGAACAGGCTGCCGACACTATTACATCAGTCCTCCTTGCTGAGGGGCCCGAAGCAGAAGCAGTTTGCACGAGTGCCGGTCGGCCACTACGTGAATTTTTGTTTCCCAATTGAATCATCCTGAAGTCTTCTAAAGCTAAGTACCCCATTGGGGATCCTTTTTTCTTGCTCTAACCGATGTCAGAAAAAGTTAACAATTGTCTCGCCTGTGGAAGGCAAATACCACACTGAGATTTCCATTTTTACTGCGCATCTGTTTAGGCCCAGACCATGACGTACCTCGCTGTCGGTTTTGTGCTTCGTTCAACACCCGAACTATTCGTCGTTGGGCCCTTATTGTTGCTAAATACTTTCACTCTCGATCTCCGTATTCCGAAATGGCTTCAGTAAGCCATCCGTCTACCGTTCTTCCGAAAAACATGAGGATAAAGACAGAGACAGGCCACACAGGTCCAGAACTGCTGACAACGCTTCCGTAAAGCTAGTTGTCAGTTTGCCGTCACTCAGTGAGGTGCTTTTGCAGCACCTGATGCCTGCTTCGATGGATATGCAGGCTATCGAGAGCCATTCGGAGTCCGGTATGCCGTGAGACTCTTCTTTGACTATGGAACCTGCGGATGTCTCTACCTTGGATGGGTCCGGAGCCACTGTGCAGGCATCAGCTTCCGAGGAAGTTCTTCGCATTACTGATATGCAACACAAACCATTGACATCTTTTGCATCTTCAGTTCTGTCTAAAACTACCGAGTTTCTAAGGCCAAGAGTACGAGCTACGCCTAAAAAACCTACGACCCAAACTCAAGCACCTGCTTCCTTGCCACAACATCAAATGCTTAAAATGGCAGAAGACCTGATTATTTTGCTTGGGGGATCCCAGCCTTCCCCTGCTAAATGTAAAAGAAACCTGTCCCCAGCAGCTTTATCTGACCAAAAGTCGGATGACTCTGAGGTTTCTGAATATGAAGACATGCCTTTATCTGCTTATGAGGGTTCAGATGCAGAGGATTCCATTCCCTCTGCTTCCCCCTCTAGATAATTTTTCTTTTGGGGAAACCCTGCATACTTTTAAGAGAGCATTTCCACTGGGAATGCCAGGATTATCCTCAGTCCAAAAAGAGACTGAAAATGTTTAGATTTGCCACACCATAGACCTTTAGCTATCCCTCCTGTTCTGGATGTTGCGGATGATGTCCTTATGGAATCCAGTCCAACTACGAATACTTTACCACCTGCTCCAAGGAAACCAGACAGGTACTACAGAGTCCATGACTCTCACAAATTTGTTTTCAAAAGTCCTACTGCTGACCGAGAGGTCATTTCCCAGGGGCCTAAAGGTATAAAAGCAACTACAGCTAAGAATCCCACCCCTTCAGACAGGGATTCCCGAACGTTAGATGGGGTTAAGAAGTATACACCTCTGCAACTCTCGTGATTAGTGCATTGAATTGCCAGTTTCACATGCTGAAATACCAGGAACATATTATGGAACTCGTTAAGCAAAAATTATTTACCTTTACAGACTGTGCAGAAAATAAAGAATTACAGGAGATGTCCTTCATGGATGCATCTGCAGTCATAACAAATGGGTTGTCCTGTTGTCAGGCAGCCCTTCGGTCGGCCGGATTCCAAAGTCTGGGTCCGGCTTCGGCTGATGTCGCACTTCACCCGACGTCATCTCTGCTGGTCTTCGGGTATAAAGGCATCCGCCGACGCAGTTTTCCTCAGTCTTTCTTGCCGCGTGGCGCCCGAAGCAGAAGCTGTTCGCAAGTGCCGGTCGGTCAGATCCAGAGATTACTACTACCGAATACTACTTGAAGACTTCTAAAAGCTAAGTACCCGTTGGGGACTCTTTCTTGCCTCAGCCGATGTCAGAAAAAGTCAATAACTGTTTAACTTGTGGGAAACAAATACCTCATAAAGATTTCCACTCTTACTGTCTGCCTTGCTTAGGCCCAGACCACGACGTAGCAGCCTGTTCGGCCTGTGCTTCCTTCAACCGACGAACGCTTAGGCGTCGGTCGGAGTTTGCTGAACAGTTTTTCGGCTCAGATTTTGCATACATTATGCCGTCGGATCCTCCGACTACCCAAATTGTTAAAACGCAAAAAAAGACCGACACTCGCGATCCGCGGTTTCGGCCGAAACCACGGTTAAGCAAGCTGAGTGTCTCGGTTTCGGCGAAACCGAGAAAACTGGCCAATCTTCAGCCGAATCCATGACTACTACTGAGGCTCCTGCTACCTTAGTTGAATCGGCCTCAGAAATTTTGCCTACAACTGTGGTTCCTAGTGATTTATCAGACACCATCCCTTTGGATGTCTCTACCCCAGCACGTGGTGCTGCTAGGCCTCCTGCAGCCATGTCTATTAAGACCTTTGCCAGGGCTAAAGCAGCCAAATCTGCCAAATCTGTGCCTGTAAAGCCCCCCTCACACAGGCCCACTTCAAGTTCACAAATGCTTACTCTGGCAGAAGATTTAATATCCTTAATTAGGGGATCCCAATCTCACCCAGACAGGGCCTCTCAGCCCCCAGAAAAGAGACCTAGAGCAGAGCCCCCCGAGCCAGTGTCCTCTGATGATTCTGCGGATGACTCAGACATTACAGACCAGCCAGAGGCTCCTTTTTCTACTTATGAAGATTCCGATACTGAAGAATCCATTCCAGCTGCTTCTCCACCAGAGGAATTTTCATTTGGGGAAACCTTACACGCCATGAGAGAACAATTCCAATGGCAGGGACAAGATTTCTCAGATTCAAGAAAAAGGCTTAGGACTTTTCTGCACTTACCACAACATAGGCCCTTAGCTATACCTCCTGTACTGCCTGTTGTGGATGATGCATTTAATGATGTCTGCACTGCTCCTGATTCTTTACCTCCAGCCCCTGCTAAACCAGATAGATTTTACAGGGTGCCAGGCACTCACCACCACCTATACAAGGCCCCACTTGCAGACCCCGAAACTATATCCCAGGGGCCTAAGGCAGTAGCCTCGACCACAGCAAAAAACCCTATTCCTTCTGAAAGGGAATCCAGGTCCTTAGAGAGATGGGGGTAAATTGTTTACACCTCTGCTACTCTCTCAGCTAGAGCTTTAAACTGTCAGTTTCATATGATTCAATACCAAGAGTTTATGCTTGATCAGTTAACTAAAAAACTGTCCTCTGATGAATCCTTAGATAAGAAATATGTATTAGAAATGGTGAATAACATCCAACAGGTTAGTAACCATTCTTAAAATGTGGCTATGATGCACTGGAGGCTTCATTTAGATCAGCCATGACTGGCACAGTGATAAGAAGGCATGCATGGTTGAAAGAACAGGTCTTACCGGATCATGTTAAAGCAAAGCTATTAGATGCTCCTATGGATAAGGCCAGTCTATTTGGTACACCTGCCCAGCAGGTAATGAAGAAAATGGAAGAAAAGGCAAAATCTGTACAAACAGTTAAAGATTTCTTACAGGTTCAGCCCCCAAGGTTTAGCAGGAACTGGCCTGCCAAAAATTGGTCCTTTCCTGACTCCACAAGATCCCAAAGGGGCAGGAATAGACGCTCTAGAGGCAGAAATCAATCCAGAGGAGGTGCCTACAGAGGGGCGACAATGGCAAGGCAATAACCGAGGCACAGACACAACCACTGCCACTGCAACAGGACAATCACAGTGACTTGGCTCTGACACCGCCTACCACGGAGCAAATAGCAGCACCATTAGGCGGAAAGTTAGCCTTATTTTCAAAAAATTGGCACTATATCACAAAAGACAAGTGGATTTTACAAACCATAGACCAAGGCTACCGGTTCCACTTCCACACCTTACCAGTAAAAAGAGGAATGCCAAACCTACCTCCAAATCAAAAAATAGAAGCTCTACAGCAGATAGCAGAATTGACAAAGATGAGAGCTGTGGAAAGAGTACCAATAACAGAACAGGGCAAAGGATACTACTCCAGACTCTTCCTAGTACCAAGAAAAGAGAAAAGTTGGAGACCTATTCTCGACCTGTCCATCTTAAACACATACATCATTGTCCCAAAATTCAAAATGCTGACCCTACAGCAACTTCTTCCCATGCTGGGCAAGGAGTGTTGGCTGGTAACTCTAGATCTCAAGGAGGCATACCTGCACGTCCCCATTCGACCAAATTGCAGAAGATACCTCAGATTTCTTGCAGGATCAGAGCATTATCAATTCTCAGCATTGCCCTTTGGCTTATCTACTGCGCCCAGAGTATTCACAAAATGCCTGGCATCAGTAATCGCTCACTGCAGACTACAGGGAATCCAAATTTATCCATACCTGGACGACTGCCTGTTACAAGCGGACAACAAAAGCAAGCTGACAACAGATTTACAAAGGGTCATTTACTTGCTACAAGCCCTGGGATACACAGTCAGTTTACAAAAGTCAAGGCTGATACCATCCCAAACAAGAACATTCTTGGGCGCGGAATTGGACACTGTAAAACAAATGGCATTCCTAACTGCAGAGAAACAAAAAGAGCTCCCTCTTTACTTCTTGGCATTAACAAAGCAGAACAAACTAACAGCAAGAAAAGTTCTGCAGACCTTGGGCTTCATGGCATCATGCATAATCTTGGTCCCACATGCCAGACTGCATATGAGAAAGCTACAGTGGTACCTAAAGAATTTATGGTCTCAGCACAGGCACAGCTTAGAAACAGAAATCCCACTAATCCCATGCCTAAAACAGGAGTTCCTATGGTGGGCTCAAGCATGCCAGTCAAACCCAGGCTTACCTTTCCACAACTTTCGAGCAAGCCAAACCATCACAACGGACGCCTCAGACCTAGGATGGGGGCACATGCTGGACAAATGCATACAAGGATTGTGGACTCAAGACCAGCTGCACCTGCACATAAACCAAAAGAAATGCTGGCAGTAAAACTGGCAATCCAAAAATTCAGACCATTCCTCAAAGAAGGCCATTTGATGATAAGGACAGACAACACCACAGTCATGTGGTACATCAACAAACAGGGAGGCACTCATTCATACCCCCTATGCAGAATGACTTTGGACCTTTGGAATCTGGCTCTCAGCTACAATATCCAGTTACAGGCAATATTTGTGCCGGGAAAAGAGAACACCCTAGCAGACATGTTAAGCAGAACCACCTCGGATGCTCACGAATGGATGCTACACCCGGACATCTTCAAGGCCATCACAAAGAAATGGGGAATGCCACAAATAGATCTATTCGCTTCCCCACTCAATCACCAGCTCAAAAAATTCTGCACAAGGACATTCCACCCACTTGCATGGAAGGTGGACTCCCTATCCTTCAGCTGGAAAGGCCTGACAGCATATGCATTTCCACCTCTTCCCTTGATGCACAAGGTACTACTGAAAATCAAAGAGGAATGTCCAAGGATAATCCTGATAGCTCCGAATTGGCCAAGACAACACTGGTACCCATTGCTGAGGAGCATGTCCCGGGAGAGAATGTGGTCAATACCCCTGATGCCTTTGATGTTAACTCAGAACAACTACAACATCATGCATCCAAACATAAAACCTTGCAACTGACTGCCTGGAACATCACATAGCAGCAACTAACCCAGACCGTTCACAAAGGGTTAAAGACATTATCCTTGAAGCCCGCAGACCTTCAACAAGAAGGAACTATGCAGGAAAATGGAAAAGGTTTGTCATTTGGAGTACTGAAAGAGGAAAAGATGTGTCGAACATAGATATTGCTAACATTCTGGAGTACTTGGCAGAGCTTCTACATACAGGCCTGTCCTATTCCTCCATCAAGATACATGCATCAGCTATTTCAGCAGAATACAGCTTGATCCACCTGTCTTTTCATCTTCTACTCAGGCAGTTTCTCAGAGGGATCAAGAATGTAAAACCTCCTAGGAAACCACCATTACCAGCATGGGACTTGAACTTTGTGCTAGAAAAGTTGACACTCCCTCCGTTTGAACCAGCAGCAACAGCAGATCTGCAACACCTGTCATGGAAAACTGCTTTCCTACTGGCAATTACCTCAGCAAGGAGGGTTTGAACTACAGGCCTTAATGGCAGTGCAACCCTTCCTAATCTTCCATCAAGATAGGGTGTCCATGAGAACTAATCCTACATTTATGCCTAAGGTGGTATCCAGAGTGTCTTTAAACCAGGCAATCCACCTACCTACCTTCTTTCCCAATCCACAAAACAGGGGAAAGAATGCTGCATACCTTGGATGTACATAGACAGTTACGCTACTACCTGGACAGAACCAAAAGTAACAGAAAAACTGACCAGCTTTTAGTAGCCTATGCAACAGGAAGGGAAGGAAAAGCAATTTCCAAACAGACAATCTCCAAATGGATAGGAAATTGCATAAGATTCTGTTACTCCTACCATAGAAAACCAATTCCACAGAACATAAGACCTCATTCTACAAGGGCTACAGCCACTACCACAGCTTTCTTACGAGGAGTGGCAACCAAGGACATTATTGAGGCGGCTACTTGGACCTCCGTGCATACATTTGCCAAGCATTATAATTTACCTCTATACTCTAGATCCCGAGCAGGGTTTGCCACTGCTGTACTGCAAGGGATCCTAACTACACCATCATTTTTCTTCCTCCACCCCTAGTTTGGCTATGGTATTCTACCCATTTGTTATGACTGCAGATGCATCCATGAAGGGCATAGTACAGTTTTGTACCTACCATAAATGTAGATGTCCAAACTGGATAGCATCTGCAGTCAGGATTACCCACCCTCCTTCCCCTCTGTGGTACTCCTAGGGTATTTACCCTCCTAATAGCTAGCTGGGGGGGGAGTCTCTTATGGTGTATTTGTTTGTATATATGTACATACATGCTTATTTTTTGTGTTTGCCTTCTACCTTTTTGGAAACATTGGCATTTATCCAAAATTTAGCCTTCCAAGAGGGCAACTGGCATCTGGGGCAAGAAACACTGAGGAAAATGGCGTCGGCGGATGCCTTTATACCCGAAGACCAGCAGAGATGACGTCGGGTGAAGTGCGACATCAGCCGAAGCCGGACCCAGACTTTGGAATCCGGCCGACCGAAGGGCTGCCTGACGACAGGACAAACCATTTGTTATGACTGCAGATGCTATCCAGTTCGGACATCTACATTTATGGTAGGTACAAAACTGTACTTTTTTGCATTCTGCAAGCCAAATCAGGAGGCATACCTTGCAATGTGGCTTTGATGCCCTAGAAGCATCTTGCAGGGCAGCAGTCACTGGTTGCTTACTGAGAAGGCAGGCTTGGCCTAAGGAGCAGACATTGCCAGACCATGTCAAATCAAAATTTCTAGATGCTCCTTTGAACAAGGACAATCTGTTTAGAAACAAAGCAGAAAAGGTTCTAAAAAAGATGGAAGAAAAAGCTAAGTCTTTGCAGACAGTCAAAGATTTTTTTGCAAATGCAGCCACCAAGAATTCAGTAGGCATTGCCCCTCGAAACTTTAGTCCTTTCCAGCCCCCTCAAGGCCATCTCAAACTAGACCCAGGGTAAACAGACCCCCCAGATTACAGTCTCAGGGTATGCAGAGATCTAAGCAGTGGAGTACTGTCACTTCAAAAACAGGGAGTGCTAAGCCACCCCCTTACGGAAAGAATTTGCATTGACTTATCACCTCCACTCCTTACCTCTGCCCAATTGCTCATGCCCCTAGGAGGAAAACTTGCCCGTCATGCAAAAAACTGGACCTCCATCACCAAAGACCAATGGGTCCTCAACATTGTATCCCAGGGGGTACAAATTTTGCTTCCACTCACTGCCAACCCCAAAAGGGTTCCCAGACCTTCCTCCAAACCAGTGGGCAGAGGCACAAAACTAAGTTGAATCCTTGCTCTCCATAAGAGCAGTTCGACCTATTCCTGCAGAACAGATGGATATTCTTCACGTTTCACTGTTGCAGTTATCACATTTGGGTTATCTGCCTGCAGGTAGCCCTCAGTCGGCCTGAATGCCAGAGTCTTAGGATTTCTGTGTCGGATGCTGTCGCTTCTTCCATGAAGTCAGGTCGTCAGGGGTATAAAACATGCAGGCGACACCATTACATCAGTCTTTCTTTCCGTGCGGTGGCCAAAACAGAAGCAGTCCGCAAGTGCCAGTTGGTTGCCTCCTGAATCTTTTGTTTTTTGAGTTTCAGATGTGACGTCTTCTAAAAGATAAGTACCCCGTTGGGTATCATTTTTTCTTGCTCTAATCGATGTGAGAAAAAATTAATAATTGTCTTGCCTCTGGAAAGCAAATACCTTGCAGGGATTTTCATTCTTACATTCTTACTGCGTCACCTGTTTAGGCCCAGACCACAATGTCTGTCGCTGTCTGTTTTGTGCCTTGTTCAACACCCAAACTATTCGTTGAGGCAATTTTTGTAGCTAAATTCTTTCACTCTATCTCCGTACTCCGAAATGGCTTCGATAAGCCATCCGACCACCGATCTTCCGAAAAAGCGTAAGGATGAATACAGAGACAGACCTCATAGGTCCAAAACTGCTGACGACACTACCGTTAAGCTAGTTGCCAATCCGCTGGTACTTAATGAGGCGCTTTTGCAGCTCCTGATGCCCGCTTCTACAGATTCACAGTCCTCTACTGAGACCAATTCAGAGTCCAGAATGCCGCGAGTTGCTTCTTCGACCATGGAACCCGTGTCTCTCTCTACCTTGAATGGGTCTGGAGCCACTGTGCAGGCACCAGCTTCTGAGTTAGTATTCAGGCCTTCCGATTTTCATATTAAACCGACGACTTCATTTCAAACCAAAAATACTGAATTCCTCCAGCCTAAAGTTCGCACTACGCCTAGGAAACTGACCACCAAAGCACATTCTCAGGCCCACATGCCTCAAAAACAAATGCTTAGAATGTATGAAGATCTCATTACCTTAATTTGGGGAAGTCATCCTTCCTGCTCAGAGAGACCAAGAACTGATTTTCCTTCTGATCAGGAATCTGATATCTCTGATACTTCTGATTACCAGGACATACCCTTATATACCTATGAGGATTCTGATGCATAGGATTCCATTCCCTCTGCTTTCCATCCAGAAGATTTTTCTTTTGGTGAAACCCTGCATATCCTTAGAGAGCATTTCTGCTGGGAGAGCCAGGACTTCTCTCAGCCCAAAAAGAGACCAAGGAAATTGTTAAACTTGCCTTGGCACAGGCCTTTAGCTATCCCTCCTGTTCTGGAAATTGTAGATTGTCTTCTTGGAATCCAGCCTTACTCCTGATACTTAGCCTCCAGCTCTCAGGAAACCTGACCGGTATTACAGAGTACCTGACTCCCACAAATTCCTTTTTAAGAATCCTATTGGGGATCTGGAGACCATTTCCCAGGGACCTAAAGGTATTAAGGCTACTACTGCCAGAAGTCCTACCCCTTTGGACAGGGATTCTAGGGCTTTAGATAGATGGGGTAAGAAGGTATACACCTCTGCTACTCTTGCCATTAGGGCTTTAAATTGCCAGTTTCATATGTTAAAGTATCAGCAACATATTATGGAGCTAATTAAACAGAAAATTATGTTGATTCCTGACTGTGCAGAACACAATGATTTGCAAGAGTTGATGCATTCTGCTAACCAAGTTGGTAAACATACTTTGCAATGTGGGTTTGATGTTCTAGACGCATCTTGCAGCGCTGCTGTCACTCGGTCTTTGCATGCTTGGCGTAAGGAACAAAACTTGCGAGATCATGTCAAAGCAAAATTACTAAATGCACCATTAAACCAAGGGCATCTATTTGGCAGTAAAAAGTCCTCAAAAGGATGGAGGGGAAAGCTAAATCTATGCAAACTGTTTAAGATTTCTTACAAGTACAGCCACCTAGATTCAGTAGGCATTGACCTTCAAAAAAAAACTGGTGTTTTCCAGTCCCTTCCAGACCATCTCAGTCCAAGCCCAGACCACCAAGACTTCAGTCTCAGATTATGCACAGAGCTAAGCAGTGGAGTGCTCCCACGTCCAAAACAGGGAGTAGTAAGCCACCATCCTGTGGTAAACTTGCACAGTGACTTATCTTTAACTCTTCCAATCCTTGCCCAAATACTTGCACCTTTAGGAGGGAAACTTGCTTTGCATGCCAAAAACTGTGAATACATTACCCAAGACAGGTGGGTCTTAAACATTGATTCCCAGGGATACAGATTCCACTTCCACTGGCTCCCAACCCTAAGCGGATGGCCAGACCTCCCCCCAAACCAGTGGGCAGAGGCCCAAAAGCAAATACTTTCCCTTCTCAGTTTCCAGGCTATTCAACCTGTCCCAGCAGAACAAAGGGGACAAGGCTTTTATTCTAGACTGTTTCTGGTTCCCAGAAAAGAAAACTCTTGGTGTCCTATCCCGGATCTGTCTTTTCTCAACACATTTCTGGTGAATGCTAACTCTCCAACAGCTGTGCTAGCCAAGGACTCCTGGCTGGCAACCCTAGACTTAAAAGAAGCTTATTTGCACATCCCCATAAGGGAATCTTGCAGGAAATATTTACGTTTCAGGGTAGGCTCTATGCACTATCGGTTCTCTGCACTTCCCTTTGGCTTATCTACTGCGCCCAGGGTATTCACAAAGTGCCTAGCTCCAGCCATTGCATATTACAGGCAGAGAAGAATTTAAATTTACCCATACTTGGACGATTGCCTGATTCAGGCGGACAGCCAGGACTTACTACAGCACCTGGCATTTGTAAAGAGACTTCTTACTTCACTGGGGTACACCATCAGCGAAAAGAAATCACAGCTGGTACCCAGCCAACAGATTGTATTCCTGGGAGCAACCTTGAACACATTTTCCCAGATGCATTCCTCACTCCAGAGAAACAAGCTTGACAAATTCAATCTATTGGCCACCAAAATCCGGCTATCTGCAAGAAAAATACTGCAAGCTCTGGGGTTCATGTCCTCTTGCATTCTATTAATTCCATATGCAAAACTGCGTATGAGGAAACTTCATTGGTACCTAAAAAGTCTCTGGTGTCAACATTTTCAGGACCGGGAAACAGTGATTCCTATCATTTCTTGCCTAAGGACAGAGTTCCTTTGGTGGGCAGAGGCCTGCAACCACAACAAGGGACTCCCTTTCACTCTACCCCCTGCCGCCCAAATCCTAACATATGCATCAGACTATGCATGGGGGTCTCACATGGCAGGGCAGTGCATTCAGGGCAAATGGAACCCAAAGCAAATGCACCTGCATATCAATCAAAAAGAAATGTTTGCTGTACAGAATGCTCTGACGGCCTTCAAAGGCCTTATTCTTCCAGGACAACTCTTGGTAAAGACTGACAACACCACAGTTATGTGGTACATAAACAAGTGGCGGGGGCCCATTTCTACCCCTTCTGCAGATTAGCCATGGCTCAGTGGAACACAGCCTTGAGCAGCCAAGTGCACCTGCAAGCTCACTTCCTGCTAAGCAAACTAAATTCACTGGCAGACGACTTAAGTAGAAATCTCATGGACCCACACGAGTGGAAACTGGAACCCAAAATATTCAAGCTTTTGAGGAAGAAGTGGGGGGCACCAGAGGTGGACCTTTTTGCTTCCCCGCAGAACTATCAATTGAGCAAATACTGCACCAGAACTCCCCACAGCCAAGCTTGGAAAGTGGATGTCCTGTCCTTCACCTGGGAAAATCTATCCGTCTTTGCCTTTTCCCCTCTGCTGCTCCTCTTGAAGGTTCTACTAAAGATCAAACAGGATAAGCCAAGGACAATCCTGATTGCACCAGACTGGCCACGCTTGCACTGGTACCCTCTTTTGCAGTCTGACAGTGCTGCCACCATGGCACCTGCCTCATACTCCTTCCCTGCTGTCCCAGCAGGTGGGCCAGATACTGCATGCTCAGCTACAGACCCTGAACCTATCAGCCCGGGTCATCCACTGAATTCTTCATCAGCAGCTCTCAGTAAGCATGTGCTGGATGTCATTCTTGAGGCAAGGAGGCCTAGTACTAGAAAATCCTATTTGGAAAAGTGGAATATATACTGCTGCTGGAGCCAGTCTCAGGGAATGGACACAACTGTGGCCAGCTTACCCCGCATACTAGATTACTTAACAGAAATGCTCCACAAAGGCCTATCCTTCTCTTCAATTAAGATTCATGTCTCTGCCATCTCAGCTTTTTCCCTAATCCACAGAATAAAGAGGAAAGGATCCTGCACTCCCTGGACGTGCAGAGGCAGCTCGGGTTCTATCTGGACAAGGCTAAGCCTTTCAGAAAATCTGACCAGGTGCTAGTCAGCCTTGCGGCAAGGGCAGAGGGCAATGCCATTTCAAAGCAAACCATTTCTAAATGGATAGCACACTGCATCCATTTCTGCTACAAACAACATGGGAAACCTACCCCACAGGGGATCAGAACACATTCCACTAGGGCTACATCAACCTCTACAGCATTTCTCAGGAGAGTTCCTACCGGGGACTTTCTGGAAGCTGCAATCTGGAGCTCTGTACACACTTTCACCAAGCATTACCACTTGCCTATCTTCTAAATCCAGAGCTGGATTTGCCACATCAGTCTTACAGGGCCTGATTGCCAGCCCTAATGCTTCTTAACTACCTCCACCCTTCCTTAGCTTTGGGAATCAACCCAAATGTGATGACTGCAGCAGTGAAACTTGAAGAACACAATACAGTTGTGTACACTTATCATAAATGTAGATGTTCGAGTGAATTCACTGTTGCAGTCCTGGTTACCCTCCCTCCAACCCCTTGACTTCTCTTTACTTCTACCTACCTTTTTGGCATATCTTATATCATGTGTGTTTGCTTTTTGCTGGGGGTGTCCCATAGCATGTAATTGCTTCCTATTTTAGGGGCAGCCGGTATTGGGGAAAGAAAAACTGATGTAATGGCGGCTGCATGTTGTATACCCCTGACGACCTGACGTCATGGAAGAAGCAACAGCATCCGACGCAGAAATCGCAAGACTCTGGTATTCTGGCCGACTGAGGGCTACCTGCAGGCAGATAACCCAAATATGATGCCTGCGACAGTGAATACACTCTTAACATCTACATTTATTGTAAGTGTACACAACTGTACTGTCAAGGGTTTTACTCCAGATGTTTCCTGGTACTGAGAAAAGAGGGCACTTGTTGCCCAATCCTAGATTGTTCCATTCTAAACACCTTCCTGGTGGTACTAAAATTCAAAATGCTCACCCTTCAGTAGCTTCTCCCTATGCTGTCCATAGATGCCTGGTTATCCAGCCTAGACCTACAAGCAGCCTATTTACACATCCCTATCAGGGACTCAAACAGGAAATACCTACATTTCAGGGCAGGATCTATGCATTATCAGTTCTCTGCACTTCTCTTTGGCTTTTCCTCTGCTCCCAAAGTCTTCACAAAGTGCCATTGCTTATTGCAGACAGAGAAAGATTCAAATTTACCCTTACTTGGACGATTGTCTGATTCAGGCAGTCAGTCAGGAAAAGCTGTTGCAGCACCTGACATTTGTAAAGAACCTTCTAACCTCCCTGGGGTACATTATCAACGAAATGAAATCGAAACTAGTCCCCAGTCAAAAGATTGTATTCCTGGGAGCAAGCTTGGACACAGCATCCCAGATGGCATTCCTTACTCCAGAAAAACAAGCCTAACAGGCTACTTTGCACAAATGGCCACCAGAACCCACCTATCCACAAGGAAAATCATGCAAAGCCCTTGGGTTTATGGCTTCTTGCATTCTACTAATTCCATATGCCAGACTGCATAAAGTCTTTGGTGCCAGCATTCTCAGGACCTGGAGACGTCATACCTATCATATCTTGTCTAAGGACAGAGTTTCTGTGGTGGGCAGCAGAATGCAACCACAACAAGGGACTCCTCTTTACTCAACCCCACGCCACCCAAATCCTAACCACAGACGCATCATACTATGCCTGGGGGGCACATCTGGATGACAAGTACATTCAGGGCCACTGGAGGCCCTAGTCAAATTCATCTGCACATCAACCAAAAAGAGATGCTAGCTGTTCAGCTTGCTCTGGCAGCTTTCAGATCCCTACTGTCACCAGGACCCCTGCCAATAAAAACAGACAACATCAGATGTTAAGTTGTCAGTCTCGCCTTCATTCTTGCTGGATGGGTTCGGAGCCGATCCTCGGCTCCGACTCGGCACTTGCTAAGCTCGAGAGTCACTTTTACCAGCTCGAGGCAGCCCCATATCCCATGATGCAAGGTGGTAATTACCCAGATCTCGTTTGCCGCTTCGCTAATGAGGTCATCCTTTTTATCAGCTCCTGGTAAGTGATATTTCATTGCTATTTGTGAAAGAATTAGGTATTCCAATACCCATATATTTTATTCTTTATAGTTTTTTAGTGAACCTTTTCTCATTTAGCTCCATACCCATTCCCCTTTAGTTCCCTTATTCATAGTTTTCTGTCTTTGGGCCTTAGGCCTTACCCACCCTCACAGTTCCTGTCAGAATTTTCCTTAGGTGTGTGTGGGTGTTGTCTCTCACTATTCTAATTTTTAATTTTTAATTATTAGTGTCTTTTGGTCTGATTGGTGTGTGTGTGTGTATTAGGACTCAGACATGTCCAAAGATACTAGGATCTCCGGTTTCAAGAAGTGTGACTCGTGCTGTCAGAAGATGTCTCTGACAGATGGTCACACTTCCTGTATTTATTGCCTGGGACCCCTACACCTGCAGGACTCCTTTGCTATCTGTCATTCTTTCAGCCAGAGAGTCCTGCAGGAACGTAGAAATAAGTTGATCCTCAGGGGTCTTCTTAAGCCGGAGAGCTCCCCGGCTAAGGTCGGTTCCGGGAAGCCCTCTAAGCCTCCCAAGACCCAGACTTCGTTGTCCAAGTCTGTGGTCTTGGTTCCGACTCCGCCGGAGTCGACATCGGCTCCATCCGGAGCCGATCCTTCCTTGTTGGAAGCTTCAATACCGGCACCGTTCGGCGCCGATACACTGGCTTCGGCACCTGTGTCGGCTCCGGCTGGAGCAGACACCCTAGCGTCGAAGCATGTCTCTGCTCCGGCTGGAGCCGAGATATCTTTGTCTCCGCTCGGAGCCAAGTTGTCGGCTCCGATGGCTCCGTCAAAAAAGAGGTCCAGATCTCCTTCATTGGAATCTATACACTCGGCTCCAGCCTCCCCCTTGCTTTCGGAGCGGAGCCATCGGAGCCAATCATCGAGGTCTTCCAGGCTCTCAGACCATGACTTAGAGTGGTGAGTAGGCTATTAAAATCACAGGCACTAGCCCAGATGCTCCATAGCCCGTCTCAACAGATGACCGCTATTCTACACCTTCCTGAAATTCCTCCTTCGACTCTCCTACAAAGTTCGGAGCCGGAGATTATTGGTACCATGACTGTTGCTGCTTCGGAGCCGATACCACACCTTTCGGCTCCGTCGTCCTCGACTCCTATCTCCTCCTTGCGACCTTCCTTGGAGGGATCTGGGTGTCGGGCTTCCCTGGTCGGCTCCGAGGGGGCGAGTGGCATCGGACCCTTGTCCGACCCCGTTCTCCCTTTCGGAGCTTTGTTCTTGGTGAGCTCGGCCCCGACATCTGCTTCGGAGCCTTCCCTCTCGGTGGGACCAGGGATCCCTGTTTCTTCGGAGCGGGATTTCTCGGCCCTCCCTGAGAGGGGAGCCTTCGAGGTGATGAGGAGTGTGCTAGCCCCGGAGCTTAGTCAGCAGTCGGTTCCTTTAGCTCCTCCCTCTATGGTGCCTGTAGATGCCTCTTCCCGCTCTCTTGCTCCCGGACCCAGAGATCCATCGCCCCAGGTCTCCCCATTGGGAAGAACTTCCTCTTCCGAGGTTTCTCCTGATCCTTCAGGTGAACCCCCGCGTAAGAGGACCTGCAAGAGGAAACACTTAGACTCCCCTGAGTCTACAACATCAGATACCGATTTAGATGAGTCGGAGGGGTCCCCAAGATCTCCCTCTGAGGATGTCTCCTTTTCACAGATCCTTGGACTCCTGAAACAGAGGGGGAACTGGCCCTCCATTAATCCCTCCGAGGATGAATCTGTATACCTGGAGGCTTTTGGATCTCGACCCTCCACCTCCAGGGTGTCTCCGCCTTTCGACCCCCTCATGGAAGTTATAGCTCGAAAGGCGTGGGCATCTCCTGATTCGGTGGAACCAGTCCCCAGGAGACCTTCAAAGTTTATTACGGCCCCCCCTGAAAAGTAGTTTCTTACTAAGCGTGTCCCGGTTGATGCCATGGTGGTGGCGGCTGCCACCAAAAAGGAACTTGCAGATCCTTCCGTGCCAGTCCATCCTCCTAACAAGGAATCTAGGTCCATGGACAGGTATGGTAAGCGGATGTTTTCCTCAGCAACCTTTGCTATGCGTTCGCTGAATTATTTGTCACTTCACCAGACTTCAGAGAGACATCCTCAAAGAATTGGGTGAAATAGTACAGGATCAGTCAGCGGCAGGGGCTCAAGAAAAGATTGCCTCTCAGCTGGGAATCCTTAATTCCATAACCAACTCCTCCATGCGGCTCATTTCTTATGCAGCCGATGGGGCGAGTAGAGCTGCAGGCACAGGAGTGGCTCTCAGACGTCAGTCCTGGATGTGGCTCTGTAATTTTGCAGACCCCTTTAAGGCGTCCTTCACAAACTCTCCCTTTGATGGGACAACATTGTTTGGCCCTCAAGTGAAGGACACTTTGACCAGGTGCGAGCAAGATGGCAAGACTCTTTCTGTCAGGAGTCCGTTTTTCCACCCCTTCTAGACCTTACCCCAAAGGTCAGAAGGGAGGGAAAATGTGGTTCCGAAAATCTCAGGGAGTCACGCCTGACGCACGTGGTCAATTTGCCCCCAGAGGCAGAGGGGGTAATAACAATAGACACCGCCCTAGGGGCAGAGGAGGTCCGCAGAACCAGGGCAGCAGAGAGCCTCTCTCTGACAAGCCCTTTCAGCATCCCTGAGGTGTTGCCCGACTGTCCACCCTTGGAGGCAGTCGGGGGGAGATTGTCACTGTACCCAGAAGCCTGGTTTTCCCTCTCTCAAGACAAATGGGTACAGTCGATCATATCCGAGGGTTACAAGATTCCTTTCGAGGAAAGCCCCTTCCCTCAAAAAGGTTCCCTTCCAGACGTTCCACCCGGTCTAAGGGAAATTGCAAAACTAGAGGTTTCAAAGCTTCTAAAAGAAAGGGCCATCCAGCCAGTACCAACAGATCATTTAGTGTCCGGAATCTACTCAAGGTTCTTTTTGGTCCCCAAAAAGACGGGAGACTGGAGACCAATATTAGACCTCAGCAGGCTCAACAAGTCTGTCAAAAAGACAAGATTTCGGATGGTCACACTTCAATCAATTTTGCCCTTTCTGGGCAAAGACAACTGGATGTGCTCCATAGACCTTCAGGATGCGTACTATCACATAAAAATCTACAGACGCTCCAGAAGTTTTCTCCGCTTTCGGCTGGGGACCAGTCATTTTCAATTCAGAGCTCTGCCCTTTGGTTTCACTACAGCCCCCAGAGTGTTCACCAAATGCATGGCAGTGGTCACGGCTCACCTGAGACGTCAAGGATTCCAGGTGTTTCCGTATCTCGACGACTGGCTCCTCTCAGCCACCACCAGGCATCAACTTCTCCAAGCCAGAGACTACACTCTACGTCTCTGCGGTCAGTTTGGAATTTCAGTCAACTTCGAAAAGTCTTCCTTATCGCCCTGCCAATCTATTACCTTTATAGGCGCAAATCTAGACACTACTCTGATGTCAACAAACCTAACAAGTCAGAGAATCCTAGATATCCAAAACCACGTTCGGATCATCCTATCCAGCAAAAGGGTACAAGCCAGGTTGGTCCTGAAAGTGTTGGGCCTCATGGCAGCTGCCATCACACTTCTTCCTCTGGCCCGTTTTTATATGCGTCTCCTACAATGGATGTTGTTCACCCAATGGTCCTTCCAGCAGCTTCCCATGCATCACAACATCCTGGTGACACAAACCTGCAAGAACCATCTATCCTGGTGGACTTCCTCTCCTCTAGTCCATCAGGGCAGACCATTTGTTCCCCCGGCCCCGTAGCCACGGTCACTTCGGATGCCTCCCTGATCGGGTGGGGGGGCATTATCAGGGCAGGATGGTTCATGGCACGTGGCAACCGTTCGAATACCACCTGCACATAAATGTCCTAGAGATGAGAGCAGTGCTTTTGACGTTGCAAGCCCTCAACAACTTTCTTCCTTTAGGGACTATTGCAGTTCACACGGACAACATGTCCTTTGTGTGGTACATCAACAAGCAGGGCGGAACCAAGTCCTACCCCTTGTGTCGAGAAGCTCTCAGACTTTGGCAATGGGCGATCTCCTCTCATCGGTTTCTGGTAGCAACACATATCCCCGGGAAAACCAACATAGTAGCGGACAGATTGAGCAGAGCTATACTCATGCCTCACGAGTGGTCTCTCAACCAATCCATAGTGAAGGAGATTTTTCAGAACTGGGGCCGCCCATGCTGCGATCTTTTTGCTACACCTGAAAACAGCAAATACCCAGACTTCTTCTCTCTCTTCCCACTTCCGGGCCATCCCCCCAGAGACGCTCTTACCCAAGATTGGCCCCGGGGACTCCTTTATGCCTTTCCTCCCTTTCCTTTGATACCACAAGTGCTTCAGAAAGCTACCGTCTTGAGAGCCAAAATGATTCTCATTGCCCCTTACTGGCCTCGACAAATTTGATTCCCGTTCCTTCATCGTCATCTTTTGGTGCAGCCTTGGCATCTGGACCCAGTTCCAGATCTTCTGACCCACCAGTCGGGTCAACTGCACCGGTCTGTTCCTTCCCTCAACCTCACAGCTTGGTTGCTCCACTTCCTTCCTTAGCCAGGCTTCCTATGATCTCTAACCCCGTTAGAGATATCATAGTAGCTTCTCTTAAGTCCTCTACCAGGAGGATTTACTCTAGCAAGTGGAAACGCTTCTCCTTTTGGGCAAAATCTAAGAACATAGACCCCTTTACTGCCCCTATTCAGTCGGTCTTGGATTTTCTAGTGGAAATTTTTCACAAAGTTTCTTCGTCTTCCACAGTCAAAGTTCAGTTGGCAGCAATCTCGAATTTCCATGTCGGGTTTGCAGACCACAACATTGTCCCACAAACTTTGTAAAGCCTTTCTCAAAGGAGTGTTCCTTCTTAAACCCCCTGTTAGAGATCCTCCACCACAGTGGGACCTAAATTTAGTGCTGACATCCTTGATACTTCCCCCTTTCGAACCGGCTGCTTCATGTTCACTAAAGTTTCTTTCTTGGAAGACACTCTTTCTAGTCGCTATTACCTCGGCTAGAAGAGTGTATGAACTTCATGCCCTCTGTGTTCGTCCCCCTTATTTGGTCTTCCACAAGGACAGAGTATCCTTGAGAACCAATCCATCCTTTTTGCCCAAGGTTGCTTCTAAGACAAATTTAAACCAATCCATTGATCTCCCTGTATTTTTTCCAAATTATTCTAACAGGGCGCAACAAAAATTGCATTACCTAGATGTTCATCGCCAACTCAGATATTACTTGGACAGAACAAAGCAATTTAGGAAGTCCGATCAGCTCTTCTTTCTTATGCTGAAAATAGAAAAGGTCTCCCTGTTTCTAAAGTGACCTTATCCAGATGGCTATCTTCCACCATTTCTGACATTTATCAGCTTAGGGGCAAACAGCTGAACTCGAAACCTAAAGCTCATTCCACAAGAGGTCTAGCCACTTCAACAGCTTTTCAGGCTAGGCTACCCTTAGATACTATTTGTGCAGCAGCCACTTGGGCCACTCCTCATACTTTCGTTTCTCATTACAAATTGGATTTGGCCTCCAGGGACAGGGCAAGCTTTGGTTCCACTGTTCTCAAGAGTCTGCTCCATTGAGCCACCCAGGATAGAGGTGCTAGGGACGCGGTCCCATCCAGCAAGAATGAAGGCAAGATTGACAACTTAACATTTAGACGTTATGTACCTACCATAACGTTCCATTTTAGTTGTCTTCTCTCGCTTTCTTTCTTGCGTCCCTCCCTCCTGTCCCCCTAGCCTGGACAGACCTTGATCTCCCCTTTTTCTCTGGAAGATTCTTCTTCCTTGGACACCAGATAGTTCTTGTCCTTGATTATCTGGTTTCCCTTGCAGCCTTTTTAGGTTAGTTGTTCCTCTTTCCTTAGTGGAAAGTTTTTATAGGCAGTTTTTCTTCTAGATACCAAACGAGATCTGGGTAATTACTGCCTTGCATCATGGGATATGGGGCTGCCTCGAGCTGGTAAAAGTAACTCTCGAGCTTAGCAAGTGCGAGTCAGAGCCGAGGATCGGCTCTGAACCCATCCAGCAAGAAAGAAGGCGAGAGAAGACAACTAACATGGAACGTTATGGTAGGTACATAACTTCTAATTATGTGGTACATCAACAAGCTGGGGGGAACCCACTCTTACCGACCCTGCAGGCTAGCCATGGCCCTGTGGAACACTGCCTTGGACATGCTTATTCATCTGCAAGCTCAATTCCTGCCAGGCAAACAAAACTCTCTGGCAGACGACTTAAGCAGAAATCTCCTAGACCCACGCGAGTGGCAATTAAACCCCAGCACTTTCAGCTTTCTAACCCAGAAATGGGGGACCCTGGAGGTGGAGCTTTTAGCCTCCCCCTACAATCACCACCTCAGCAAATTCTGCACCAGGTCACCTCACACCTGGGCCTGGAAAGTGGATGCCCTATCCTTCCACTGGCTAAACCTCTCAATCCATGCATTTCCCCCTCTGTCTCTTCTCACAAGAATATTGCTCAAGGTAAGACGGGACAGACCAGGGGCAATCCTGATTGCCCCCGACTGGCCATGCCAGCACTGGTACCCACTGCTGCGCAGCCTGTCACTGGTGTCACCCTGACACCTATCCCAGATTCCAACCCTCCACACTCAGCAGAAGGGACAGCTCTTGCATCCACAACTGCATACCCTGAATCTTGCAGCCTAGCTTATTCCTTGAATTCTCCCCCAGTGACCAGCCTAAGCAAGAAGGTGCTGGACATCATTCTTGAAACCAGAAGACCCAGTACAAGGAAATCTTATGCTGATAAGGGGAATAGATATTGTTCCTGGATTCAATCTAAAGGAGAGGACACAACACTGCCCTCCTTACCTCTCATCCTGGGTTACCTAGCAGATCTACTCCACAGAGGCCAATTCTTCTCTTCCATTAAGATCCATGCCTCTGCCATCTCGTCTCATTTCAACACTGAGCCACCTCTCTTTTCTCACCCTCTCATCAAGCAGTTCCTGAGAGGGGCAAATAAATTAAGGCCACCAATGAGATCCCCCACCCCTGCTTGAGACCTTATCTTTGTACTGGAAAAGTTCACGCTACCCCCCCCCCCCCCCTTTGAGCCTGCACCATCTGCAGAGTTAAAATTCCTCTCTTGGAAAGCAGCCTTGCTTCTGGCCATCACTTCAGCTAGAAGAGTGTCTGAGCTATAAGCACTTATGGCTGTGGATCCCTTCATTATTTTTCATGCTGACAGGGTCTCTTTCAGGACTAACCCTTCCTTTATACCTAAAGTGGTTTCCAGTGTGGCTCTCAATCAATCTATCCAATTGCCAACCTTCTTCCCTAATCCTCAAAATAAAGGGGGAAGGATCTTGCACTCCTTGGACGTGCACAGACAGCTCAGATTCTACCTTGGTAGGACTAAACCCTTCATTAAATCTGACCAGTTGCTAGTCAGTTTTGCACCGGGGGCAGAGGGCAAGGCCATTTCAAAACAATTTCCAAATGGATTGTACAATGTATCCATAATTGCTACAAGCACCATGGGAAACCAACCCCTCTGGGTCAGAACGCATTCCACGAGGGCAACTGCTACCTCTACAGCATTCCTTAGGGGAGTCCCTACCAGGGACATTCTGGAAGCTGCTACCTGGAGTTCTGTTCACACCTTCATCAAGCATTACCACCTGCCTATCTTTTCCAAATCCAGGGCGGGTTTTGCAACAGCAGTCCTGCAAGGCATAATAGCCAGCCCCAACTCTTCTTGACTGCCTCCATCCATTCCTCAGCTTTGGGAGTCAACCCAAGTGTGATGACTGCAACAGTGAAACACACAGAACATAGTACAGTTCCGTGCACTTACTATAAATGTAGATGTTCGAGTGTATTCACTGTTGCAGTCCTGGCTTCTCACACTCCAGCCCCCTTGTTTCTCTGTCTCTCTCCTCTCTGTCTATTACTCACCCCTTACAGGGCTATTTGTATTGAATTTTTTACTGGTGGTGTTTTCCCACCGTAACGTAGCTCCCTATTTAGGGGGCTCCTGACTTTTGAGGCAAGAAAAACTGAGAAAAACTGATGTAATGGTGTCTGCGTCCTGTTTTTATATACCCCTGACGACCTGACATCAGTCTTGAAGCGACAGCAACCGACGCAGAAATACTAAGTCTCTGGTATTCGTGCCAACTGAAGGCTAACTGCAGGCAGATAACCCAAGTGTGATGACTGCAACAGTGAATACACTCAAACATCTACTTTTATGATAAATGCACACAACTGTACTTTGCGGTCCTGGTTTCCCTCCCTCCATCCTCCATATAGTATCCTCCCTTAGGGGGGCATAAGCTTCCCATGGTGGCTTTTAGCCATCAGGACCATCTTTCTTTATTTCCTTGTGCTTCTGACTGGTTAGGGGAAGAAAAACTGATGTAATGGCGTCGGCTGCCTTGCTTTATAGCACAGACAACCTGACATCAGAATACGGGCGATGGCAGCCGACACAAAAAAATTGACTCTGGTATTCGGGCCGGCCGAGGACTACCACAGCAGGGATGAACCCACAGGTGATGACTGCAACAGTGAATGCATGCTAACGTCTACATTTATGGTAAGTGTACACAGCAGTACTTTGCAATGCTTCCCTTAGCAAGAATGCAAATGCTTAAGTTTGTGGTCACAACACCAACACTCCCTGGAGAAGCAAATTCCTTTTCTGCCCTGCCTCAAATCAGAACCAGGGTGGTGGATTCTTCAAATCCTTCACAACCTGGGATTACCACTCTAAATCCCCTCCCCAACCCAATTCACACACGCAGATTTATCAGATGTAGGGTGGGGAGCCACCTGCAAGGGTTTCAGAGTTAAGGAAACATGGAATCCTACCCTTCAAAAGAAGCATATCAATGCCTGGTAAATTACTGCAGATGTTCTTCGTGTTTCACTGTTGCAGTCATTACATTCGGGTAATCCTGCTGGCAGGTTGCCCTCAGCCGGCCTGAATTCCAGAGTCTTGGGTCCTGCGTCGGTTGCTGTCACCCCTTCCCTGACGTCAGGTCGTCAGGGGTATAAAAGAAGCAGCCGACACCATTTTCTTTAGTCTTTCTTGCCGCACAGTGCCCGAAGCAGAAGCAGTTCGCAAGTGCCGGTTGGCCAACTCCTGAGATTTTCAAGTTTGAGTTTCAGATTCATAGTCTTCTATAAAGCTAAGTACCCCGTTGGGGAAACTTTTTTCTTGCTCTAGACCGATGTCAGAAAAAGTTAATAATTGTATTTCTTGTGGAAAGCAAATACCTCTTAAGGATTTTCATTCTTACTGTATTCCTTGCCTAGGCCCTGATCACAACGTTACTGGTTGTCTGTTTTGTGCTAAATTTAACCAACACACTATTAAGTGTCAGTATAACTTTGCTTCAGAGTATTTTGGTAGCCGGTTTAATTATCCAGAAATGTCGTTGGATGGCCATCCGACTACTGGAGTTTACAAAAAACGCAAAGAAAAGGATAGAGAAAAACAACCGAGGCCCAAAACCGACGACTAAGCTTCTCTTAAGCCAGTCGCCGGTTCTCAGTGAGGTGCTTTCGCAGCCCCTGACACCCGCTACTTTAGAGTCACAGCCTGCTACTGACTCCCACGTGGAGTTGGCCATGCCGCTGGATACTCAAGGTATTGGAGCCCCAGACGCTAATCCCTCAGATGGGTCTGCAGCCAGTGAGCAGGTACTGACTTCTGAGGTTGTATTCAGACCTAAACATCTTTACATTAAAACGACTTCAGCTTCAAAGTCAAAGACTAAAGCATCTTCTAAAGCAAGGAAACAAAGTCAAGAGCCACATGTGCAGGCCTCTGTGCCAAAAAAAAAGATGATCAAAATGGCCTAAGACCTGATTACCTTGATCAGGGGTTTCCATCCCCCTTTTGACAAGAGGCCTAGGCAAGACACTATGAATCTTCAGATAAGGTTTCTATTTCTTCTGATCCCTCTTCTGATCAGGGATATTCTTTACCCCCCTATGAGGATTCTGATGCTGAAGAATCTATACCTTCAGCATCTCCTCCTGAGGACTATTCCTTTGGGGAAACCTTGCATACCATGAGGGAGCATTTTCACTGGGAAAGCCAAGATTTCTCAATCTAAAAAGAGGTTCAGGGATTTCCTTGTACTACCACAGCACATGCCTCTAGCCATTCCCCCTGTGTTAGACTTTGTAGATGATGTCTTTTTGGAGTCTAGTTTGACCCTGCCTCCTTACCCCGAGCTCCTGTTAAGCCTGACAGATATTACAGGGTTCTAGACTCACATAAATGTTTTTTTAAAAATCCTGCTGCAGACCCAGAAACTATTTCACAGGGTCCAAAGGGAGTTAAGGCCTCTACAGCAAAAAACCCAACCCCCTCTGACAGAGATTCAAGGGCCCTGGATAGATGGGGAAAAAAGGTTTACACATCTGCAACTTTGGCTATAAGGGCCTTAAACTGTCAGTTTCATATGCTCAAGTATCAGCAACATGTCATGGCATTGCTTAAACAGAAAATGATGTTAAAATTTGAATGTGCAGAAAACAAGGAAATGCAGGATTTATTGCATGCAGCTGAACAAGTTGGAAAGCATAGTTTACAATGTGGTTTTGATTCTTTGGAGGCCTCCTGCAGGGCCGCAGTCACAGGTTCTGTAATTAGGAGGCATGCTTGGTTAAAGGAACACAATCTGCTTGATCATGTTAAAGTTAAATTACTAGATGCACCTTTACAGCATGATACTTTGGTGTTAAGGCAGAAGAGGTGTTAAAGAAAATAGAGGACAAAGCTAAATCTATGCAAACTGTTAGATTTTTTTTTTACAAGTACAGCCACCTAGGTTTAGTAGACACTGGCCTACAAAAAATTGGTCCTTTCCTGTGTCAGACAGACTTCAAAGAGGCAGATCCCAGGCGCAAGGTTCTTATAGGTCAAAGCAATGGGGTGCTTCTACCTCCAAAGCTGGAGAAGATAAATCACAAACATACAGAAAACAGTCCCAATGACTTTCCCCTGCCTGCACCAAGCACTTAGCTTCTGGCAGCACCCTTAGTGGGAAAATTAGCACTTTTTGCTCAGAATGGCACATTATAACCCAGGACAAGTGGGTTCTAAGTATAGTGTCACAGGGCTACAAATTCCATTTCCATACTCTGCCAAAGGCAAACAGCTGGCCAGATCTGCCAAAAAAATCAATGGGCAGAGGCACAAAAACAAGTGTCATCCCTCATGGACATGGGGGCCATTCAGCAACTATCAGAGCAAGAGCGGGGTCAAGGATTTTACTCGACTGTTCCTGGTACCCAGAAAGGACAAGGCCTGGAGACCGATACTGGAGCTATATATTTTGAACACATTCTTGGATATTCCAAAATTCAAAATGTTAACTTTGCAGCAGCTTCTGCCCATGCTGGGCAAGAATGCTTGGCTTGTGACTTTAGACCTAAAAGTGGCATACCTGCATGTTCCAGACAATCATGCAGAAGATACCTCAGATTCAAGGCTGGTTCAATGCATTACCAATTCTCTGCACTGCCCTTTAGCTTATCTACTGTGCCCAGGGTCTTTACAAAGTGCCTGGCACCAGTAATTGCATTTTGTAGACAGAAGAATACAAATATATCCTTACTTGGACGACTGCCTAATTCAAGCAGAGAACAAGGACATTCTTCTTCAACATCTGGCGTTTGTGAACAGACTTCTAACATGCCTAGGGTACACAGTCAACAAAAAGAAAATTTTCCCA
>NC_056732.1:177863430-177917035 GCF_019279795.1 Protopterus annectens | reverse complement strand
TCCTTTTTCTTCTCTAACCAATGTCAGAAAAGATTAATAATTGTCTTGCCTGTGGAAAGAAAATACCTCAGAGATTTTCATTCTTACTGCATCACCTGTTTAGGCCCAGACCACGACGTCTCTCGCTGTCAGTATTGTGCCTTGTTCAGTGCCTGAAGTATTTGTCGTTGGGCTATTTTTGTAGTGAAATTCTTTCGCTCTAGATTCATACTCCGAAATGACTTTGGTAAGCCATCCAACTACCGATGTTCCGAAAAAAAACGAAAGGATAAAGACAGACAGACTGCACTGGTCCAAGGCTGCCAATAACGCTAACGTTAAACTAGTAGTCAGTCCGCCAGTACTCAGTGAGGCGCTTTAGCAGCCCCTGATACCTGCTTCTACAGATTTCGCAGGCCTCTACTGAGACCCATTCGGAGTCCAGTATGCCGCGAGATGCTTCTTCGACTATAGAACCTGTGGATGTCTCTACCTTGGGTGGGTCCGGAGCGGCTGTGCAGGCACCGTCTTCTAAGGGTGTTTTCAGGCCTTCTGATTTTCATATTAAACCAACAGCTTCCTTTCAAACCAAAAATATGGAATCTCAGGCCTAAAGTTTGCGCTACGCTTAGGAAACCAACAACCAAAGTGCATTCTAAGGCCCACATGCCACAAAAACAAATGATTAGAAATGACTAAAGACCTCATTACTTTAATTAGGGGAAGTCAGACTTCCCCCTCAAAAGGATCCAGAACTGATTTTCCTTCTGATTCTTCTGATCAGGAATCTGATTACTCTGATCCTTCTGATTTCCAGGACATAACCATTATCTACCTATGATGATTCTGATGCAGAGGATTCCATTCCCTCTGCTTCCCCTTCAGAAGATTTTTCCTTTGGTGAAACTCTGCACACCCTTAGAGAACATTTCCACTGGTACAGCCAGCACTACTCCCAGTCCAAAAAGACATGATTTCTTTCTGGGGTACAGCTTTACCCCTGATACCTTGCCTCCAGCTCCCAGGAAACCTGACCGGTACTATAGAGTGCCCGACTCCCACAAATTCCTTTTTAGGAATCCTACTGCAGCTCCAGCCACCATTTCCCAGGGACCTAAAGGCATTAAGGCTACAACTGCTAAAAATCCTACCCTTTCGGACAGGCATTCCAGGGCATTAGACAGATGGGGAAAAAAGGGATACACCTCTGCTACGCTTGCCATTAGGGCTTTAAATTGCCAGTTTCATATGCTAAAGTGTCAGCAGCATGTTATGGAGCTAATTAAACAAAAAATGTTGTTGATTCCTGACTGTGCAGAACACAAAGATTTACAAGAGTTAATGGATTCTGCTAACCAAGTTTGTAAACATACTTTGCAATGTGGGTTTGATGCTTTAGAAGCATCTTGCAGGGCTGCTGTCACTGGGTCTGTTCTTAGAAGACATGCTTGGCTTAAGGAACAGAACTTGCCAGATTGTCAAAGCAAAATTACTTGATGCACCTTTAAATCAAGAGCGTCTTTTTGGTAATATAAGAGAAGTCCTCAAAAGAATGGAGGAGAAAGCTAAATCTATGCAAACTGTTAAAGATTTCTTACAAGTACAGCCACCTAGATTCAGTAGGCATTGGCCTTCAAAAAACTGGTCTTTTCCAGTCCTTTCCAGGTTTTCTCAGTCCAAACCCAGGGGCAGCAGACCACCAAGACTTCAGTCTCGGGTTATGCACAGATCTAAGCAATGGAGTGCTCTCATGTCCAAAATAGGGAGTGGTAAGCCTCCATCCTATGGAATAATAGCACAATGACCTATCCTTAACTCTTCCAAGCCTTGCACCTTTATGAGGGAAACTTGCACTGCATGCCAAAGACTGGCAATACATTATCCAAGACAAATGAGTCTTAAACATTGTATGTCAAGTTGTCTATCTCGCCTTCATTCTTGCTGTTGGGATCGGAGCCGATCCTCCGCTCCGACTCGGCCATCTTCAGTAGCTCGAGAGCTGTTTACTGGCTCGAGGCTATCCCTTATCCCATAATGCCTAGCGATAGCTACCCAGATCTCGTTTGCCACTTCAGCAGTCATTTTTCTGGCTCAGGCTCGTATATTTAACTTTTTGTGTAAACTTTCCTTTAGATTTTAAATCTTCTAGTATCTTTTTTACTTAGAAATATACGTATTGTAGTTATATTTTCTATAGTGTCTCTCCCTTTTGATTGAATTCGTTTAAGTTAGAGAGTTCTCCCCAGCCCCTTCCCCATCCCTAGGTTAGCCATTTAACTTAGAGACTCTCCTTTTTTTTCCCTTATTGTAAAAGATTAATTATATATCTTAGTACTGGTGTGTTTTGTCTAGTGTAGTACTGTTTTTTGCCTGTATTTACTTAGTCTTCCCTTTTTGGTACAGTCATGTCTAAGGAAACTAAGGTTTCTGGATTCAAGGAGTGTGAATCATGCTGTCAGAAAATGTCTCTGACAGATGGGCACACTAGTTGCGTCTACTATTTGGGCACTGTTCACCTGCAGGACTCTTGTTCTATTTGCCATGCTTTTAGTCCAAGAGTCCTGCAGGAGCGTAAGAACAAACTGATTCTTAGGCATCTGCTAAAACCCCAGGATTCACCGGCAAAGAGTTCACAGCCATTGAAATCCCCAAAATCCACTAAGCCGTCAGCTCCACTTTTGGAGCCGACTCCTGTGCAGAATTTACCTTCAAAGTCTGTTCCGGCTGGCACCAACAAGACAACCTCCCTGTCTGCTCCATCGGATGCTTTGGAGCCATCGCAGTGCCACAAAAGGCTGAGGTCCCCTTTCTCAGAGTTGGTGCATTCGGCTCCTCGGTCTCCATTACTTCAAAGTGAGCGTAGCCACCGATCCTCTCACTCCTCTCGATCCTCTAGGGTGTCGGATCATGATGTGGAGAGAGTAGTCAGTAGGTTGCTCAAGTCGCAGGCACTAGCTAAATTATTGTCCAGCCCTCCTCAACAGGTATCGGCTCCATCCACTTCACTTGTTGTTCCTCCTCCGACTCCAATGAGTTCAGAGCCGGAGTTCATTGGGGTTCAGGTAGTGGAACCGTCAGCTACGATAACCATATCTCCTTCGGTTCCGACGTATGCTCCGATTACCTCGATGGTACCTTCCATCGAGGGATCTGGGCGCCATGGCTCCCTCATCTCCCTCTCGGAGCATCGGCACAGGTGAGCTCGGCTCCAACATCGGCCTTGGAGCCGTCCCCCTTGGCGCGGAGAAAGATTCCTATTTCTTCAGAACCGGAGCTTTCTCTGCCTTGTGGCAGGGACACCTTTGAGGTCATGCGGAGTGTGCTGTCCCCTGAGTCAGCTCCACTACCAGCCCCACCCCCGTAGTGCCTTTGCCAACCTATGCTCCTCCTCCAGACCCCATGCGTAGGGAACTGATGCTCCAGGACACCCCATTGGGTGTTTCCCCTTTTTCCGAGGCTTCCCCTGATCACTCAGAGGAGCCCCCTTGGAAGAAGTGCAAGAGGAAGCGCATTGACTCCCCTAAGTCTGTCACTTCTGATACAGACTTAGATGAATCGGAAGGGTCCCCGAAATCCCCTTCTGAAGATGTTTCCTTCTTGGACATCCTGGAAATGCTTAGAGAGGGAACTGAAATCCCCTAGCCCCTACCGAGGATGAGTCTGCATTCCTGGATGCTTTCAGTTCCCGACCTTCCACCTCCTGGGTTTCTCCGCCTTTCGACCCACCTATGTCAGTAGTGGCTCGAAAGGCTTGGTCAGCTCTGGACACAGTGGAACCAACTCTGAGGAGACCTGGTAAATTTATTACAGCTCCCCAGGATAAGCAATTCCTTTCTAAAGGTGTGCACGTTGATGCCATGGTGGTAGCATCAGCCACCAAAAAAGAGTGATCGGAGACCTTCTTCATCTGTTTATCCCCCTAACAAGGAGTCTAGGACGATGGACAGGTATGGAAAGCGAATGTTGGCTTCAGCGACCTTCTCCAGGAGGTCACTGAACTATCTGTCATTTTACTTGACTTCAAAGGGATCTCCTTAAAGAGCTTGGAGATGCCCTTCAAGATCATACAGCTGAGGGAGCACAAGCCAAAGTAGCTTCCCAGCTAGCGACGCTTAAATCTGTAGTTAACTCCTCCATGAGGCTCATTTCCTATGCAGCCGATGGGGCAAGTAGAGCCGCGGGCACGGGTGTGGCCCTTAGGAGACATGCGTGGATGCAGCTGTGTAACTTTGCGGAACCCTTTCGAGCGTCCTTCATCAATACCCCCTTTGGCTCCTTTCTCTTTGGGCCACAGGTGAAAGACGCGACTAGGTGTGAGCAAGAAGGCAAGATTGTCTCTGCCGTGGGAGTCCGTTTTTCCACTCCCTCTAGACCTTACCCCAAGGGTCAGAAGAGTGGTAAGATGTGGTGCCGTAAATTTCGGGGAGCCTTGCCTGGCTTTTCCTTCAGAGGCAGAGGGGGAAACAATAATAGACGCCGCCCTCGTGGCAGAGGGGGTCCGCAGAACCAGGGCAACGGAGAATCTTTCTCTGATAAGCCCTTCCAGCATCCCTGAAGGGTTGGTCGGCTGCTCACCTCTGGAGGCAGTTGAGGGAAGACTTTCACATTACCCAAAAGCCTGGCAAAATTTAACAAAAGACAGATGGGTATGGTCCATTATATCCGGAGGTTACAAAATTCCCTTCCATTAACCCCCCTTACTGACAAAGAAAATTCTTCCAGATGTTCCACCCAATCTGAAGGAGCAAGCAGTAATAGAAGTTTCAAAACTGCTAGAAAAAAGCCATCCAGGAAGTCCCCGCAGACCAGCACGGATCCGGAACTTACTCAAGGTTCTTTTTGGTACCAAAAAGGACGGGACTGGAGACCAGTTCTGGATCTCAGCAGATTAAACAGGTCTGTACAAAGAACAAAGTTTCGGATGGTCACGCTACAGTCCATTCTACCCTTTGAGTCAGGACAATTGGATGTGCTCGATGATCTTCAGGACGTGTACTACCATATCAAGATGGACAGGCGTTCCAGATTTCTTCGCTTCCGGTTGGGGGCCAGTCATTACCAGTTCAGAGCTCTACCCTTTGGTCTCACCACAGCCCCCAGGATTTTCACCTGAGACGTCAAGGATTCCAGGTGTTTCCATATCTAGATGACTCGCTCCTCACTGCTACTACCACCAGGCATCAACTTCTACAAGCGCAGGATTATACAATCACAATCTGCACCCAGCTAGGCATTACAGTAAATTTTGAAAAATCTGCCTTGTCTTGTCAATGTATCACTTACATAGGAGCAGACTTGGACACAAGGGATATGTTCGCAAGGTTACCACTAGAAAGAGTGCCCACAATTTGTCAACAAGTGCAAATTCTAATGCAGAGCAAAAGGATCAAAGTCAGGTATGTCCTTCATACTCTGGGCTCCATGGCAGCCGCCTTTCTTGTACTCCCACTATCGCGCTTCCACATGAGAATTCTTCAGTGGTTTCTTTTCACGCAGTGGTCTTTCCGAGAGCTACCCATGTCTCTCATGATCCTGATCACGGAGCCATGCAAAAGACACCTTTCTTGGTGGATGGTCTCCCCACTAGTTACTCAGGGCAGACCTTTCATACAACCCTCTCCAGTAGCCACAGTGACGACAGATGCCTCCCTGATTGGGGGGGGGGGGGGCATTATCTAGGCAGGACAGTTCAAGGCACTTTGGCAACCTCACGAGTTCCATCTGCACATAAATGTCCTGGAAATGAGAGCCGTGCTCCTAGCGTTGCAAGCTCTTCACGGCTCTCTTCCTTCCGGGACCATTGCAATTCAAACAGCCAACATGTCAATGGTGTGGTACATCAACAAGCAGGGCGGAACCAGATCCTACCCCCTGTGTCGAGAAGCACTCAGACTTTGGCAGTGGGCGATTTTCTCCCAATGTTTTCTGATTGCGAGGCACAACCCTGGGAGATCCAACGTCATAGCGGACAGTCTCAGCAGAGCTATCCTCATGCCTCACGAGTGGTCTCTGTATCAGGAAGTTGCGGATCTTATTTTCTGCAAATGGGGACAGCCTTACTGCGATCTTTTTGCCACCCCCATCAACAGCAAATGCAGCAACTACTTCTCCCTTCTTCCGCTTCCAGGTCACATACCCACGGATGCTCTAGTCCACGATTGACCTCAGGGACTTCTCTATGCCTTTCCTCCATTTCCCCTGATACCAAAACCCATACAGAAAGCAAAATCGTTAGGTTGCAAAATGATCCTCATTGCCCCCTGCTGGCCTTGACGGATATGGATGTCCTTCATGGATGCATCTGCAGTCATAACAACTGGGTTGTCCTGTCGTCAGGCAGCCCTGCAGTCGGCCGGATTCCAAAGTCCGGGTCCGGCTTCGGCTGATGTCGCACTTCACCCGACGTCATCTCTGCTGGTCTGCGGGTATAAAGGCATCAGCCGACGCCATTTTCTTCAGTCTTTCTTGCCGCGTGGCACCCAAAGCAGAAGCTGTTCGCAAGTGCCGGTCGGTCGGATCCAGAGATTTCTACTACCGAATACTACTTCGAAGACTTCTAAAAGCTAAGTACCCGCTGGGGACTCTTTCTTGCCTCAGCCGATGTCAGAAAAAGTCAATAACTGTTTAACTTGTGGGAAACAAATACCTCATAAAGATTTCCACTCTTACTGTTTGCCTTGTTTAGGCCCAGACCACGACGTAGCAGCCTGTTCGCCTGTGCTTCCTTCAACCGACCTAACGCTTAGGCGCCGGTCGGAGTTTGCTGAACAGTTTTTCGGTTCAGAATTTGCGACATTATGCCGCCGGATCCTCCGACTACCCAAATTGTTAAAAACGCAAAGAAAGACCGGCATGGGTCCACGGTTTCGCCGAAACCATGGTAAAGCAAATCATGAGTGTCTCGGTTTCGCCGAAACCGAAAACTGTTCAAAGCACAGCTGAATCTTTGACTACTTCTGAGGTCCCTGCTACCTTACTTGAATCGGCCTCTGAAATTTTACCTACTACAGTGGCTTCTAGTGAATTATCAGACGCCATCCCTTTGGATGTCTCTACCCCAGCACGTGGTGCTGCTAGGCCTCCTGCAGCCATGTCCATTAAGGCCTTTGCCAGGGCTAAAGCAGCCAAGTCTACTAAATCAGTGCCTGTTAAACCCCCCTCAACCAGGCCTACTTCTAGTTCACAAATGCTTACTCTGGCAGAAGATTTAATATCCTTAATTAGGGGATCTCAATATCACACAAGGGCCTCTCAGCCCCCAGAGAAGAGACCTAGGGCAGAGCCCCCCGAGCCTGTGTCCTCTGATGATTCTGCGGATGACTCAGATATTACAGACCAGCCAGAGGCTCCTTTCTCCAATTATGAAGACTCAGATGCTGAAGAATCCATTCCAGCTGCTTCTCCACCAGAAGAATTCTCCTTTGGGGAAACCTTACATGCCATGCGAGAACAATTCCAATGGCAGCAACAGGATTTCTCAGACTCCAGAAAAAGACTTAGGACTTTTCTGCACCTTCCACAACACAGGCCCTTAGCTATACCTCCTGTCCTCCCTGTTGTGGACGATGCCTTTGATGATGTCTGCTCTGCACCAGATTCCTTACCTCCAGCCCCTGCCAAACCAGACAGATTTTACAGGGTACCAGACACGCATCATCACTTATACAAGGCCCCTCTTGCAGACCCCGAAACTATATCCCAGGGCCTAAGGCTGTAGCCTCGCCACAGCAAAACCCTATCCCTTCTGAAAGGGAAGCCAGGTCTTTAGACAGATGGGGCAAAAAAGTTTATACCTCAGCTACTCTCTCAGCTAGAGCTTTAAACTGTCAGTTTCACATGATACAATACCAAGAGTTTATGCTTGATCAGTTAACTAAAAACTATCCTCTGACGACTCTATAGATAAGAAATATGTATTAGAAATGGTAAATAACATACAACAGGTTAGTAACCATTCCTTAAAATGTGGCTATGATGCACTGGAGGCTTCATTTAGATCAGCCATGACTGGCACAGTGATAAGAAGACATGCATGGCTGAAGGAACAAGTCTTACCGGATCATGTTAAAGCTAAGTTATTAGATGCTCCTATGGATAAGACCAGTTTGTTTGGTACACCTGCCCAGCAGGTAATGAAGAAAATGGAAAAATAGGCAAAATCTGTTCAAACGGTTAAAGATTTCTTGCAGGTTCAGCCCCCAAGGTTTAGCAGGAACTGGCCTGCCAAAAATTGGTCCTTTCCTGACTCCACAAGATCCCAAAGGGGCAGGAATAGACGTTCCAGAGGCAGAAACCAATCCAGAGGAGGTGCCTACAGAGGACGACAGTGGCAAGGTAATAACAGAGGCACAGACTCAGCCACTACCACTACAACAGCACAATCACAGTGACTTAACTCTACATCCGCCTACCAGGGAACAAATAGCAGCTCCATTAGGCGGAAAATTAACCTTATTTTTAAAAAACTGGCACTACATCACAAAAGACAAGTGGATTTTGCAAACCATAGACCAAGGTTACCGGTTCCACTTTCACACTCTACCAGTCAAAAGAGGAATGCCAAACCTGCCTCCAAATCAAAAAACAGAAGCTCTACAGCAGATAATGCAATTAGCAAAGATGAGAGCTGTGGAAAGAGTGCCAATAACAGAACAAGGCAAAGGATTTTACTCCAGACTATTCCTAGTTCCAAGAAAGAAAAAAAGTTGGAGACCTATTCTCGACCTGTCCACCTTAAATACATACATCATTGTCCCAAAATTCAAAATGCTGACCCTACAGCAACTTCTTCCCATGCTGGGCAAGGAGTGTTGGCTGGTAACTCTAGATCTCAAGGAGGCATACCTGCACGTCCCCATTCGACCAATTTGCAGAAGATACCTCAGATTTCTTGCAGGATCAGAGCATTATCAATTCTCAGCATTGCCCTTTGGCTTATCTACTGCCCAGAGTATTCACAAAATGCCTGGCATCAGTAATCGCCTACTGCAGACTACAGGGAATCCAAATTTATCCATACCTGGACGACTGCCTGCTACAAGGGGACAACAAAAGCAAGCTGACAACAGATTTACAAAGGGTCATTTACTTGCTACAAGCACTGGGATACACAGTCAATTTACAAAAGTCAAGGCTGATACCATCCCAAACAAGGACATTCCTGGGCTGGAATTGGACACTGTAAAACAAATGGCATTCCTAACCGCAGAAAACAAAAAGAACTCCCTCTTTACTTCTTGGCTCTAACAAAACAGAACAAGTTAACAGCAAGAAAAGTCCTTCAGGCCTTGGGCTACATGGCATCATGCATAATCTTGGTTCCACATGCCAGACTACATATGAGAAAACTACAGTGGTACCTAAGGAATTTATGGTCCCAACACAGGCACAGCCTAGAAGCGGAAATTCCACTAATCCCATGCCTAAAACAGGAGTTCCTATGGTGGGCACAAGCATGCTAGTCAAACCCAGGCCTACCCTTTCACAGATATCAAGCAAGCCAGACCATCACAACAGACGCCTCAGACCTAGGATGGGGGGCTCACATGCTGGACAAATGCGTACAAGGATTGTGGACGCAGGATCAACTCCACCTGCACATCAACCTAAAAGAAATGCTGGCAGTAAAACTGGCAATCCAAAATTTCAGACCATTTCTCAAAGAGGGCCATTTGATGATAAGGACAGACAACACCACAGTCATGTGGTACATCAACAAGCAGGGAGGCACTCATTCATACCCCCTATGCAGAATGACTTTGGAGCTTTGGAACCTGGCACAACATCCAGTTACAGGCAATATTTGTACCGGGAAAGGACAATACTCTAGCAGACATATTGAGCAGAACCATATCCGATGCCCACGAATGGATGCTACACCGACATCTTCAAGACCATCTCAAAGAAATGGGGAAGCCCACAGATAGATATATTCGCTTCCCCTCTCAATCACCAGCTCAAAAAATTCTGCACAAGGACATTCCACCCACTTGCATGGAAAGTGGATTCGCTCTCCTTCAGCTGGAAAGGTCTAACAGCATATGCATTTCCACCTCTTCCCTTGATACACAAGGTATTACTAAAAATCAAGGAGGAACGTCCAAGGATAACCCTGATAGCTCCAAACTGGCCAAGACAACACTGGTACCCATTACTGAGGAGCATGTCTCGGGACAACATGTGGCCAATACCCCTGATGCCTTTGATTTTAACTCAGAACAACTACAGCATCATGCATCCAAGCCTAAAAACGTTGCAACTGACTGCATGGCACATCACATAGCAGCAACTAACCCAGAGCTTTCCCAAAGGGTTAAAGACATTATCCTTGAAGCCCGCAGACCTTCAACAAGAAGGAACTATGCAGGAAAATGGAAAAGGTTTGTCATTTGGAGCACTGAAAGAGGAAAAGATGTGTCAATTATAGATATGGCTAACATTTTGGAGTATCTGGCAGAGCTTCTACATACAGGCCTGTCCTATTCCTCCATCAAGATACATGCATCAGCTATTTCAGCAAAATACAGCTTTGATCCACCTGTCTTTTCACATCCTTTACTCAGGCAGTTCCTCAGAGGAATCAAGAATGTAAAACCTCCAAGGAAACCACCATTGCCAGCTTGGGATTTGAACTTTGTGCTAGAAAAATTGACACTCGCACCTTTTGAACCAGCAGCTACAGCGGACCTACAGCATCTATCGTGGAAAACTGCTTTCCTACTGGCAATAACCTCAGCAAGGTGGGTCTCTGAACTTCAGGCCCTAATGGCGGTACAGCCCTTCCTAATCTTCCACCAAGATAGTGTCTCCATGAGGACTAATCCTACTTTTATGCCTAAGGTGATATCCAGAGTGTCTTTAAACCAGACAATCCACCTACCTACCTTCTTTCCCAACCCACAAAACAGAGGGGAAAGAATGCTGCATTCCTTGGATGTACATAGACAGTTATGCTACTACCTGGACAGAACAAAAAGTAGCAGAAAAACTGACCAGCTTTTTGTAGCCTATGCAACAGGAAGGGAAGGAAAAGCAATTTCCAAACAGACAATCTCCAAATGGATAGGAAATTGCATACGATTCTGTTACTCCTTCCATGGAAAACCAATTCCACAGAACATAAGGCCTCATTCTACAAGGGCAACAGCCACTACCACAGCTTTCCTACGAGGTGTGGCAACCAAGGACATTATTGAGGCGGCTACTTGGACCTCCGTGCATACATTTGCCAAGCATTATAACTTACCTTTGTACTCCAGATCCCGAGCAGGGTTTGCCACTGCTGTGCTGCAAGGGATCCTAACCACACCATAATCTAAATTTTTCCTCCTCCCTTAGTTGGCTATGGTATTCTACCCAGTTATGACTGCAGATGCATCCATGAAGGACATAGTACAGTTTTGTACCTACCATAAATGTAGATGTCCGAACTGGATAGCATCTGCAGTCAGGATTACCCTCCCTCCTTCCCCTCTGTGGTACTCCTAGGGTGTTTACCCTCTTAATAGCTAGCTAGTGGGGGGAGTCTCTTATGGTGTATTTGTTTGTATATATGTACATACATGCTTATTTTCTGAGTTTGCCTTCTATCCATTTTGGAAACATTGGCATTTATCCAAAAATTAGCCTTCCAGGAAGGGCAACTGGCATCTGGGGCAAGAAACACTGAAGAAAATGGCGTCGGCTGATGCCTTTATACCCGCAGACCAGCAGAGATGACGTCGGGTGAAGTGCGACATCAGCCGAAGCCGGACCCGGACTTTGGAATCCGGCCGACTGCAGGGCTGCCTGACGACAGGACAACCCAGTTGTTATGACTGCAGATGCTATCCAGTTCGGACATCTACATTTATGGTAGGTACAAAACTGTACTTTCCTGTTCCTGCACCATTACCTTCTCGATCAGCCTTGGACTATGGACCCAATTCCAGATCTCCTGGTTCATCAATCAGGCGGGTTGCATCAATCCCTCCAACTTCTCCAGCTCACAGCTTGGTTGCTCCACTTCCAACCTTAGCCAGGCTTCCTAGCATTTTCCCAGCAGTCCAAGATTGACCTCAGGGACTTCTCTATGCCTTTCCTCCATTTCCCCTGATACCAAAACCCATACAGAAAGCAAAATCGTTGGGTTGCAAAATGATCCTCATTGCCCCCTGCTGGTCTTGACAGATATGGTTCCTGTTCTGCGCCATTACCTTCTCAATCAGCCCTGGACTCAGGAGGTTCATCAGTCAGGCGGGTTGCATCAATCCCTCCAAACTCTCCAGCTCACAGCTTGGTTGCTCCACTTCCAACCTTAGCCAGGCTTCCTAGCATTTTCCCAGCAGTCCGTGAGATTATAGTCTCCTCTCATAAGTCTACAACAAGAAAGACTTATGCTAGCAAGTGGAAACGCTTTTCTTCTTGGGCAGAGTCTAGGAATGTGGATCACTTCTCAGCCCCAGTCCACGAAATTCTGGAATTCCTAGCACAGCTGTTTCACTCCAGGTCTGCTTCCACTACGATTAGGGTACAATTAGTGGCCATTTCTAATTTTCATTTTGGTTTGTCAAATTCTAACATTATGTCTCGTAAGCTCTGTAAAGCTTTTTTGAGAGGGGCATCTCTTCTTAGGCCTCCAGTGAGAGATCCCCCTCCTCCTTGGGACCTTAATTTAGTCCTAACTTCCTTAATTCTGCCCCCTTTTTGAACCAGCAGCATCCTGCTCCATCAAGTTTCTATCTTGGAAGACACTCTTTCTGGTAGCTATCACTTCAGCTAGGCGTGTCTCAGAACTTCAGGCACTATGTTTTCGTCCTCCCTACCTGGTGTTTCGCAAGGATAGAGTTGCTCTGAGGACTAATCCTTCATTTCTTCCTAAAGTCTGCCCAGAAATAATTCAAACCAATTTATAGATCTCCCTGTGTTCTTCCCAAATCATAGCAACAAGGCAAAGTACAAACTCCACCAACTGGATGTTCATAGACAATTGTGTTTTTACCTGCACAGAACTAAAGAAATAAGAAAGTCAGACCAATTATTCCTTTCTTATGCCTTAAACAAGGTCTCCCAGTTTCCAAGGTGACCTTATCTAGATGGTTGTTCCACACTATTACATTTATCAGTTAAGGAACAAAGAGTTACCATTTAAACCGAAAGGTCATTCTACTAGGGCGTTGGCCCCCTCTGTAGCCTTTCAATCTAGGTTGCCCATGGATTCCATCTGTGCAGCTGCCACGTGGGCAAACCCTCATACCTTTATTTCTTATTACAAGGTGGATATGGTCTCCCGGAGCAGAGCTGACTTTGGTTCCACTGTTCTGAAGAGTCTGTTCCACTGAGAAACACAGGATGTTAGGTGCTAGGGATGCTGTCCCAACCAGCAAGAATGAAGGCGAGATAGACAACATAAAGAAGTTATGTACCTACCATAACGTTCCATGTTAGTTGTCTTCATTTCGCCTTCTTTCTTGCATCCCGCCCTCTGTCCCCCTGTCCTAGTGGATTGAGAGGAGTCCCTTTTTCACTGGCTGAGTATTCCTTTGTTTTCCTCTATTGATTTACAGAATATGGGAGGTATAAGTCAACCAGTTCTTTTGACTGGTTTATTCTCTTGTTATGTCTGGAGTTAGCTATTTCAAATGAGATCTGGGTAGCTGTCGCTAGGCATTATGGGATAAGAGGTAGCCTCGAGCTAGTAAACAGCTCTCGAGCTATTGAAGATGGCCGAGTCGGAGTTGAGGATCAGCTCCGATCCCAACCAGCAAGAAAGAAGGCGAGATGAAGACAACTAACATGGAACGTTATGGTAGGTACATAGCTTCTTTTTCTCAGGGATACAGATTTCAAGTTCCACTCACTCCCATCTGTAATTGCATGGCCAGACCTCCCCCTAAACCAGTTGGCAGAGGCCCAAAAGCAAGTACTTTCTCTTCACAGTATCAAGGCTATTCAACCTGTCCCAGCAGAATAATGGGGGACAGGGTTTTTACTCCAGACTGATCTTTGTGTTTCACTGTTGCAGTCATTACATTTGGGTAATCTGCTGACAGGTTGCCCTCATTCGGCCTGAATTCCAAAGTCTTGGGTCCTGTGTCGATGGCTGTCTTCTCCTCCATGACGTTAGGTCGTCAGGGGTATAAAACATGCAGCCAACGCCATTTTCTTTAGTCTTTCTTGCCGCGCGGTGCCCGAAGCAGAAGCATTTCGCAAGTGCCGGTCGTCCGACTACTGAAATATTCAAGTTTGAGTTTCAGAACTGAACTCTTCACTAAAGCTAAGTACCCCGTTGGGGAAACTTTTTTTCTTACTTTTTACCGATGTCAGAAAAAGTTAATTACATTACTTGTGGGAAGCAAATCTCTCGTAAGGATTTCCATTTATACTGTATTCCTTGCCTAGGCCCTGATCACAACGTGCCTTGCTGTCGGTTTTGTGCTAGATTTAACCAACGCACTATTAAGTGTCGGTATATTTTTGCATCAAAGTATTTTGGAAACAGATTTAACTACCCAGAAATGTCATTGGATAGCAATCCGACTACCGGAGTACATAAAAAACTCAAAGAAAAGGACAGAGAAATGCAGTCGAGATCCAAAACCGGCGAAGCTTCTAAGCCAGTCGCCGGTTCGCTGATACTCAGTGAGGTGCTTTCGCAGCCCCTGATACCCGCTACCTTCGGGTCGCAGGCCTTTACCGACACCCATGTGGAGTCCGGTATGCCGCAAGATACTCAAGGTATTGGACCGACGGATGTATCTCCCTCGGATGGGTCCGGAGCCACCGGCTTCTGAGGGTGTATTCAGACCTCAACATTTGTATATAAAACAGACGACAGCTGCAAAACCAAAGGCAAAAGCAACTTCTAAAACAAAAAAAAAACGATGCATGAGCCACATGCACAGGCCTCTATGCCTAAAAAACAGATGATCAAAATGGCTGAAGACCTTATTAACCCTGATCAAAGGGTACCCATCCCCTTCCAGATAAGAGGCCTAGGCAAGACACTGACTGAATCTTCAGATCAGGTTTCTATTTCTTCTGACTCCTCTTCTGATCAGGAATTATCTTTACCTCCCTATAAGGATTCTGATGCTGAGGAGTCTATTCCATCTGCTTCTCCTCCTGAGGATTATTCATTTGGAGAAACCTTGTATACTTTGAGGGAGCATTTTCACTGGGAGAGTCAAGAATTCTCAGAATCAAAAAAGAGGCTCAGGGATTTCCTCCTCCTCCTCCCTCAGCACAAACCTTTAGCCATTCCCCCTGTTTTAGACATTGTGGATGATGCGTTTTCAGAGTCAAGCTTGACCCCTGACTCCTTACCTCCGGCTCCCAATAAGCCTGACAGATATTACAGGGTCCATGGCTCTCATAAATTTTTATTTAGAAACCCTGCTGCTGCTGATCCTGAAACTATTTCACAGGGTCCAAAGGGAGTTAAGGCCTCAACAGCAAATAATCCTACCCCCTCTGACAGAGATTCAAGGGCACTAGACATATGGGGGAAAAGGTTTATACATCTGCAACCTTGGCAATCAGGGCCTTAAACTGTCAATTTCATATGTTTAAGTACCAACAACATGTTACGGGATTGCTGAAACAGAAAATTATGTTGATTTCAGAATGTGCAGAAAACAAAGAATTGCAAGAATTATTGTATGCAGCTGAACAAGTTGGAAAACATACTTTGCAATGTGGTTTTGATTCCTTAGAGGCCTCCTGCAGGGCCGCAGTTACTGGATCTGTGATTAGGAGGCATGCCTGGTTAAAGGAACAAAATTTGCCTGATCATGTTAAAGCTAAATTGCTAGATGCGCCTTTACAGCATGATTCTCTGTTTGGTATTAAGGCAGAAGAGGTTTTAAAGAAAATGGAAGACAAAGCAAAGTCTATGCAAACTGTTAGACTTCTTACAAGTGCAGCCACCAAGATTCAGTAGACACTGGCCTGCAAAAAAATAGTTCCTTTCCTGTGTTAGAGCTCAACGGGGCAAATCCAGACACCCTAAGGGTTCCAGATACCAGCCGCAGGATTCATAAGGGTCAAAGCAATGGGGCGCCTCCACCTCCAAATCTGGAGGAGATAAAGTGCAAACCTACCAAAAGCAATCCCAATGACTTCCCTCTGCCTACCCAAAGCACTTATCTTTTGGCAGCACCCATAGGGGTAAAATTAGCACTTTTTGCTCAAAATTGGCAGTTAATAACCCTGGACAAGTGGGTACTAGATATAGTTTCACAGGGATACAGATTCCATTTCCACACTCTGCCAATGGCATATGGTTGGCCACATCTGCCAAAAAATCAATGGGCAGAGGCACTGAAACAAGTTATGTCCCTCATGGGTATGGGGGCCTTTCAGACAGTACCAGAACAAGAAAAAGGACAAGGTTTTTACCCGACTGTTCTTGATACCCAGAAAGGACAAGGCCTGGTGGCCAATACTGGATTTATTGATTTTGAACACATACCTGGACATTCCAAATTTCAAAATGCTGACTGCAGCAGCTTTTGCCCATGCTGGGCAAGAATGCTTGGCTGGTGACTTTAGACCTAAAAGAGGCATACCTGCATGTCCCAGTAAGACAATTGTGCAAAAGATACCTCAGATTCAAGGCTGGCTTAATGCATTACCAATTCTCTGCACTACCCTTTGGCTTATCTGTTGCACCCAGGGTCTTTACAAAGTGCCTGGCACCAGTAATTGCATTTTGTAGACAAAGAAGTATACAGGTATATCCTTACTTGGACTGTCTCATTCAAGCAGAGAACAAGGACCCTCTTCGATATCTGGCGTTTGTGAAAAGGCTTTTAACTTGCCTGGGGTACACAAACGAAAATAAATCACAACTGGTACCCTCTCAAAAGATAGCATTCTTGGGTGCAAGCTTGGATACAACTGCCCAGATGGCTTACCTCACACCAGACAAGCAAAGGCAACTTACTGCTTATTTCAAACTGATGGCAGCAAAAACCCAGTCTTCTGCAAGACCAGTTCTGCATGCTCTGGGCTTCATGGCATCCTGCATCCTACTAATTCCATATGCAAGACTGCATATGAGGAAACTTCAATGGTACCTAAAAAGTTTATGGAGTCAACATTCACACAGTCTGGAAACATTGATTCCTCTCATTCCCTGCCTGCAACAGGAGTTTCTATGGTGGGCAAAGGCATGTCACCAAAACATGGGACTGCCCTTCACTCTACCCCCTGCCAGCCAAACCTTAACAGACTCATCAAATTATGCCTGGGGGGGGGGGGGGCACATGGCAGGAAGATGCATTCAGGGTTTATGGACGCCAAAACAAATGCATCTACATATCAACCAGAAAGAGATGCTAGCTGTTCAAAATGCCCTAACAGCCTTCAAGGACTTACTTCATCTGGGACAACTACTGATAAAGACGGACACCACCATAGTCATGTGGTATATAAACAGGCAAGGGGGCACACACTCATAGCCCCTTTGCAGTTTAGCCATGGCACTGTAGGACACAGCTTTGACCTACCAAATACATCTTCAAGCTCAGTTCCTGCCAGGAAAACAAAACACACTGGCAGACGATTTAAGCAAAAACCTTATGGATCCTCACAAGTGGAAACTAAATCCACAAGTCTTCAGCATGATCACATAGAAATGGGGGAGCCCAGACATAGATCTATTTGCCTCTCCTCAAAATTATCAGTTGAAAAGATTCTGCACAAGGACTTATCACAGACAAGCGTGGAAAGTGGATGCCCTATCCTTCAGTTGGAAAAACCTATCAGTTTACGCCTTTCCTCCTCTGCCTCTTCTACCCAAGGTCCTCCTAAAAGTCAGACAAGAGAAGCCAAAGATGATATTAATTGCCCCGGACTGACCCAGCCAATACTAGTACCCAATCCTAAGGAACATGTCTCTGTACCCACGTTGGACCTTGCCTCAAAGACCACAACTACTGTCCCAGCAAAAGAATCAGATCCTCCACAATCAACTACAGACTCTGAACCTGGCAGCATGGCTAGTCATGTAGTCATACAAACAACACCTCAGTAAAGCTGTGATGGATGTCAGGAAGCCAGGAGGCCTAGTACTAGAAAATCTTATACTGATAAATGGAAGAGATTCTGTGCTTGGAATCGAGCACAAGAAACTGATACAACAGAACCAAATATTTCTCAGATATTACAATACTTAACTGAGATGCTTGACAAAGGCCTATCTTTCTCATCAATCAAAATGCATGCCACTGCCATTTCGGCTCATTACAATTCAGAGCTACCAATCTTTATTCATTTACTAAAGCAGTATCTTGGAGGAGCCAAAAATTTAAGGCCTCTTAGAAGATCACCATTACCTGCATGGGACCTCAATTATGTGTTGGAAAAGCTCACCCTGCCTCCATTTGAACCAGCTGCTACCGCTGACCTAAAGTTCTTATAATGGAAATCAGGTCTGCTACTAGCAGTTACTTCAACAAGAAGAGTCTCAGAGCTACAGGCCCTCATGGCTGTAGAGCCTTTTATCATTTTTTACCCAGACAGGGTATTTCCAAGGACAAATCCTACTTTTATGCCTAAAGTGGTTTCCAGTGTGGCTCTCAACCAAATAATTCATCTGCCAACTTTTTATCAAAATCCACAGAACAAGGGGGAGAGAATTCTGCCTTCCTTGGACGTACACAGCTAAGATTCTACTTGAGCAGGACAAAAGCTCTAAGAAAAACTGAGCAATTACTAGTGTCATATGCTGCAGGATCAGAAGGAAAATCTATTTCAAAGTAGACAGTTTCAAAGTGGATAAGCCACTGCATCCGTTTCTGCTACTTACACCATGATAAACCTGTGCCCAAGGGCATTAGGTCTCATTCCACCAGAGCTGCAGCTACTTCAACAGACTTTCTCAGAGGAGTACCAACCAAAGACATTTTAGAGGCTGCTACTTGGAGTTCTGTTCACACCTTTACAAAGCATTACCATTTGTCTCTCTACTCTTAAGTCCAGGGCAGGCTTTGACACTGCAGTGCTGCAGGGCCTTATAGCCGCACCTAATGCTGTTTAGCTCCAGCCTCCCAACCATAGCTTTGGGATTCTACCCAAATGTAATGACTGCAACAGTGAAACACGAAGAACATAGTGCATTTGTGTACACTTACCATAAATGTAGATGCTCGAGTGTATTCACTGTTGCAGTCCAGGTTACCCTCCCACCATCCCCCTGTCATTCTGAAGTTTCTTTCCTTCTCTATCTTCTACAACCTATGTGGTCTATTTGCTTGTAGTTGAAGGTAAAGTTTATATTGATGCATGTATATAATTTTGCTACCTTTTTGGGGGCACCTGACATCAGGGGCAAGAAAAAATAAAGAAAATGGCAACGGCTGCATGTTTTATACCCTTGACGATCTGACGTCATGGAAGAGAAGACAGCAACTGACGCAGGACCCAAGACTTTGGAATTCAGGCCGACTGGGGGCAACCTGCCAGCAGATTACCCAAATGTAATGACTGCAACAGTGAATACACTTGAACATCTACATTTATGGTAAGTGTACACAACTGTACTTTTCTGGTACCCAGAAAAGAAAACTCTTAACGTCCTATCCTGGATCCGTCTATTCTCAACACCTTTTTGGTGGTTCCACAATTCAAAATGCTAACTCTCCAACAGCTGCTTCCTATGCTAGCCAAGGACTCCTGGCTAGCAATTCTAGATTTAAAAGAAGCTTATCTGCACATCCCCATAAGGGAATCTTGCAGGAAATACCTCCGCTTCAGAGCATGCTCTTTGCACTGTTAGTTCTCTGCACTTCCGTTTGGCTTATCTACTGTGCCCAGGGTATTCACAAAGTGCCTAGCTCTAGCCATTGCATATTGCAGGCAGAGAGGAATTCAAATTTACCCATACTTGGGTGATTGCCTGATTCAGGCGGTCAGTCCGAAATTGCTACTTAAGCACTTGGCATTTGTAGAGACTTGTAACTTCACTGGGGTACACCATCAACGAAAAGAAATCACAAGTGATGCCCAGCCAACAGATTGTATTCCTGGGAGCAAGCTTGAACACAACTTCCCAGATGGCATTCCTCACTCCAGAGAAATTTATTTGACAAACTGTTTCAATCTACTGGCCACCAAAACCCAGCTATCTGCAAGAAAAATACTGCAGGCCGTAGGGTTCATGGCCTCTTGCATTCTACTAATTCCATAAGAAAGACTGCATGTGAGGAAACTTCAGTAGTACCTAGAAAGTCTCTGGTGTCAACATTCTCTGGACCTGGAAACAGTGATTCCTATCTTTCCTTGCCTAAGGACAGAGTTCCTTTGGTGGGCAGAAGCCTGCAACCACAACAAGGTACTCCCTTTCACTCTACCCCCTGCCGCCCAAATCCTAACAACAGACTCATCAGACTATGCATGGGGGTCTCACATGGCATTGCAGTGTATTTAAGGCAAATAAAACACAAAGCAAATGCACCTGCATATCAATCAAAAAGAAATGTTAGCTGTACACAGTGCTCTGACAGCCTTCAAAGTCCTTATTCTTCCAGAACAACTATTGGTAAAGATATACAACAACACAGTTATGTGGTACATAAATAAGCAGGTAGGAACCCATTCTTACCCACTCTGCAGACTAGCCATGGCTCTGTGGAACACAGCCTTGAGCAACCAAGTGCAATTACAAGCTCAGTTCCTGCCAGGCAAACTAAATTCACTGGCAGACAACTTAAGAAGAAATCTCATGGACCCACTCAAGTGGAAACTGGAACCCAGAATGTTCAAGCTTTTAAGGAATAGATGGGGAACACCAGAGGTGGACCTTTTTGCTTCCATTCAGAACTATCATTTGAGCAAATATTGCACCAGAACTTCCCACAGCCAAGCTTGGAAAGTGTATGCCCTGTCCTTCACCTGGGAAAGTCTGTCAGTCTGCGCCTTTCCCCCTCTGCCACTCCTCTCGAAGGTTCTACTAAAAATCAAACAGGACAAGCCAAGGACAATCCTGATTGTGCCAGACTGGCCACTCCAGCACTGGTACCCTCTTTAGCGCAGTATCACAGTGCTACAACCATAGCACCTGCCTCAGACTTCTTCCCTGCTTTTCCAGCAGGTGGGCCAGATTCTGCAATCTCAGCTACAGACCCTGAACCTTGCAACCTGGCTAATCCCCTGAATTCAACACCAGCAACTCTCAGTAAACAGGTGCTGGATGTCATGCTTGGGGCAAGGAGGCCTAGTACTAGAAAAATCCTATTCGTAAAAATAGAAAAGATACTGTTCCCGGAGTCTGTCTCGGGGAATGGGCACAACTGTGCCCAACTTACCTCATATACTAGATTACTTAACAGAAATGCTTCACAAAGGCCTATCCTTCTCTTCAATTAAGATTCATGCCTCTGCCATCTCAGCTCATTATAATACTGGGCCACCCCTTTTCTCTCATCCTCTGCTAAAGCAGTTCCTGATAGGAGCCAAAAATTTAAGACCCCCCAGGGGAGCTCCCACTCCAGGTTGGGTCCTTAACTTTGTATTAGAAAAGCTCACACTTCCACCCTTTGAACCTGCGGCCACAGCAGAGTTAAAATTCCTGTCATGGAAAACAGCTTTACTTCTAGCCATCACTTCAGCAAGAAGGGTGTCTGAAGTGCAGGCCCTTATGGCTGTGGAACCATTCATTATCTTCCATGCAGACAGGGTTTCCCTCAGGACTAAACCCATCTTTTATGGCCAAGGTGGTGTCTAGTGTGGCTTTAATCCAGTCTATTCATTTGCCAGCCGAAAGGATCCTGCATTCCCTGGATGTGCACAGGTAGATTAGGTTCTATCTGGATAGGACTAAGCCTCTCAGAAAATCTGACCAGCTGCTAGTCAGCTTTGCTGCAAGGGCAGAGGCAAGGCCATTTCAAAGCAAACCATTTATAAATGGGTAGCACACTTCATCCATTTCTGCTACAAGCACCATTGGAATCCTACTCCACAGAGGATCAGAACTCATTCCACTAGGGCTACATCTACCTCTACAGCATTTCTCAGGGGAGCCCCTACCAGGGACATCCTGGAGTGCTGTGCGCACACTCACCAAATACTACCACTTGCCTATATTTTCTAAATCCAGAGCTGGATTTGCCACAGCAGTCTTACAGGGCCTGATTGCCAGCCTTAATGCTTCATAACTACCTCCACCTTCCTTAGCTTTGGGAATCAACCCAAATATGATGACTGCAACAGTGAAACACGAAGAACATAGTTGTGTACACTTACCATAAATGTAGATGTTCGAGGGTATTCACTGTTGCAGTCCTGGTTACCCTCCCTCTAGCCCCCTGACCTCTCTTGACTTATATCCTATCTTTTTTGTCTGGCATGTCTTACATAATTGGTATTTGTTTTTTGCTGGGGGTATTACATACCATGTAATTGCTTCCTATTTTTGGGGCACCTGACATCTGGGGCAAGAAAAACTGATGTAATGGCATCAGCTTCATGCTTTATACCCCTGACGTCATGGAAGAAGCGACAGCATCCGACGCAGAAATCCCAAGACTCTGGTATTCAGGCCGACTGAGGGCTACCTTCAAGCAGATAAACCAAATGTGATGACTGCAACAGTGAATACACTCTTAACATCTACATTTATGGTAAGTGTATACAACTGTACTTTTTAATGCTCTAGAAGCTTCTTGCAGGGCAACAGTCACTGGTTCTATCATTACAAGGCATGCATTGCTTAACTCATTCCTTCCAGGCGGGCTGTTTTGAGTATGTACCTTTAACTCCCAGTGGGTGTGGCTTCAGCCTTTAAAAAAATAATCTTGAATACAAATGAACCAAAGCGTAAGCAGGAACTGGTTACTGAATGAAAAAAATCCAATTAATGTTCTATATGTTCATCAGTGTTTTTATTAATATATACACTTGATGCTTTTATGCTATGTCTCTTTAAATGCTGTAATTAATAGATTGCTTACTTAATTGTTTAATCTGGATAAGTATATATTATAGAGATACTAATTGAGTATGTATTGGATCTGAAGAAGCTACATAGCGAAAGCGCTCATCTGATTTATTTTCCTGTTATCCTTTGGATTAAAGTTGGATTTTATATTCTGCTAGATTGGATTTTTTTCATTCAGTAACCAGTTCCTGCTTACGCTTTGGTTCATTTGTATTCAAGATTATATTCAGTGCTTTTTGGAACCAACGCGCTAACCTGCCACAATTGTGGACATTGTAACTTTAAAAAAATAAGTTATCACTTTACAGTACTAACAAATAGTCACTGACAGAGATCATATATCAATACAGTTGTGTTTGCCAGCATGTATGCTTCAAGATAAAATATTCTGATACCTTATATGTAGCATGGATGTTCATCATGTTTCACTGTTGCAGTCATCACTGTAGGGTTCTTCCTGCAGCAGGCAGCCCTCGGTCGGCCAGAATCCCAAAGTCTGGGTCCGGCGTCGGCTGTTCAGTCATGCTCCCTGACGTCAGAGCGCTAGGAGTACAAAGCTGCCAGCCGACGCCATGTTCTCCAGTCTTTCTTGCCATGCGGTGAAAGCAGTTCGCAAGTGCCAGTCGGCTGACTCCTGATATTTTTTCGTGCTTCAGTCCGAAGACTTACTACTTCTTCTCAAAGCTAAGTACCCCGTTAGGGAAACTTTTTTCTTGCTCCAGTCCGATGTCAGAAAAAGTTAATTGCATTTCTTGTGGGAAGCAAATACCTCATAAGGATTTCCATTCTTACTGTATTCCTTGCTTAGGCCCTGACCACGACGTAGCTAGTTGTCGGTTTTGTGCTGGATTTAACCAACGTACGATTAAGCACAGGTACGATTTTGCTTTTCACTACTTTGGCAGGCGATTTAATTATAAAATGTCGTCGGACACGCTTCCGACTACCGGAGTTCACAAACGACGCAAGGATAAGGACAGGCCTCTGAGGTCCAAATCAGACAACGTTTTACAAACAGAGCCAGCTACAGGATGTCCTTCAAGGATGCATCTGCAGTCATCACATATGGGTTGTCCTGCCTCAGGCAGCCCTTCGGTCGGCCGGATTCCAAAGTCTGGGTCCGGCATCGGCTGATGTCGCACTTTCCCCGACGTCCGAGCGCCTGGGGTATAAAAGCATCAGCCGACGCCATCTTCCCCAGTCTTTCTTGCTGCGTGGTGCCCGAAGCAGAAGCAGTTCGCAAGTGCCAGTCGGCAGCTCCTGTAATTCAGCTACCAAAGACTTCAAAAAGCTAAGTACCCCGTTGGGGACTCTTTCTTGCCTCAGCCAATGTCAGATAAAGTTAATAATTGTTTAACTTGTGGGAAACAAATACCTCATAAGGATTTCCACTCTTACTGCCTCCCCTGCCAAGTCCCAGACCACGACGTCTCGGCCTGTTCAGCCTGTGCTTCCTTCAACCGACGCACTCTTAGACGTCGGGCGGAGTTTGCAGAGGAATTTTTTTGGGGCTAGTTTTTCGTATAAGATGCCGTCGGAGACTCCGACTTCTCATTTAGTTAAGAAACGGAAGGACAAGGACCGACACGCGGGCAGCGGTTTCGCTGAAACCACGCCAGGCCTACATGAGTGTCTCTGTCTCGCTGAAACCGAGTCCTTGACTTCCATTACGAAACCGCTCAACCGACTACCTCGGTCCCGGAGGCCCCGGCCGAGTCTGTTATTGAATTTCCAACAGAAACTGGTGTCCTGGAACCTTCCGACACCATTCCTTTAGACAAATCTACACCAGCACGTGGTGCAGCCAGGCCTCCTGCATCCATGTCCATTAAGGCATTCTCCAGGGCTAAAGCTGCTAAACTCTCAAAAGCTTTGCCTCCCAAGGTTATCCCTCAGGGACCCTCTACTGGTTCACAGATTCTAAGCTTAGCAAGAGGATCTTATCTTCTTAATTAGGGGTTCTCAACCTCATCCGGACAGGGGCTCTCAACCTCCTCCAGACAAAAGGCCCAGGGTTGAGCCCTCTGATCCCCACTCCTCAGATGAGGCCTCTGTTGGCTCTACTCTCTCGGACCACCAGGAGGAGGCTTTTTCGGCCTACGAGGATTCTGATGCAGAGGAATCTATTCCCTCGGCCTCCCCTCCTGAAGAGTTTTCCTTTGGGGAGACACTACACACCATGAGAGAGCATTCCCAATGACAGGGCCAGGAATTCTCTGATTCCAGGAAAAGATTAAGGACCTTTTTACATTTGCCTCAGCATAGGCCTTTAGCTATTCCTCCTGTTTTGAATGTCATTGATGATGTGTACTCTGACTCTAGCACAGCCCCTGATTCTCTCCCTCTGGCTCCTGCCAAACCCGATAGGTACTACAGGGTCCCGGACTCCCTTCTTTACCTTTACAAGGCCCACTCTGCTGATCCAGAAACTATTTCCCAGGGCCCTAAAGGGGTTGCAGCTGCCACTGCTAAAAATCCTCTCCCCTCTGAAAGGGAGTCCAGAGCTTTAGAGAGATGGGGTAAAAATGTGTATACTTCTGCTACTCTTTCTATGAGGGCATTAAATTGTCAATTTCATATGATACAGTACCAAGAATATTTGTTAGATGAATTGCATAAAAAACTGTCTTCACCTGATCCCCTAGACCGCAAGTCACTTCAGGATCTGGTACATAACTCACAACAGGTTAGCAACCATTTCTTGCAATGTGGTTATGATGCATTGGAAGCTTCATGTAGGTCAGCTATGACTGGCGCAGTCATACGTAGGCATGCTTGGCTGAAGGAACAATCTCTGCCAGACCATGTCAAAGCAAAGCTGCTGGATGCTCCTCTGGAAAAGCAAAAGTTATTTGGCTCCACGGCTCAGGAGGTCCTGAAGAAATTTGAAGAAAGGGCAAAATCCGTACAAACAGTCAAAGATTTTCTCCAAGTACAACCACCAAGATTCAGCAGGAATTGGCCTTCCAAGAATTGGTCCTTTCCAGACACAGAGAGGTTTCAGAGAGGCAAGAACAGGCGTGCCAGAGGTAGAGGGCAAGCTAGAGGCTCCTACAGAGGACGTCAGTGGCAGCCTCCCAACCAGAGAGGTAATGCAGGACCTTCAACTGCTGCACAAGGACAGGCTCAATGACTTTACTTTGAAACCGTCAACCAGGGCTCAATTGGAAGCACCTTTGGGCGGAAAGCTTTCTTTATTCTCAGAAAATTGGCACAGTATTACAAGGGACAAATGAAACCTGTATCCTTTGTCTATTATTTGTAGTAAGTTCAAAATGCTGACTCTACAGCAGCTCCTTCCCATGCTGGGCAAGGGGTCTTGGCTGGTAACTCTAGACCTCAAGGAGGCATACCTGCATGTCCCTATCAGACAAAGTTGCAGAAGACACCTCAGATTTCTTGCAGGGTCAGAGCATTATCAATTCTCAGCATTGCCCTTTGGCTTATCTACTGCGCCCAGAGTATTCACGAAATGCCTGGCATCAGTAATTGCACACTGCAGACTTCAGGGGATTCAAATATACCCATATCTGGACGACTGCCTTATACAAGCGGACAGCCAACAAACTTTGGTAAAACACTTGAATTATACCATCCACCTACTTCAGGCCTTGGGATATACAGTCAACTTTCGCAAATCAAGACTTGTTCCATCCCAAAGAATAACCTTTCTGGGTGCAGATCTAGATACAACCACCCAAATGGCCTTCCTCACAGAAGAAAAACAAAGTCAACTACCCGATTACTTCAAAAATCTGACAAGACAAACCCAGCTGACTGCAAGGAAAATCCTGCAGGCCCTGGGTTACATGGCTTCTTGCATCCTTCTGATTCCACAAGCAAGACTACATATGAGGAAACTACAATGGTACCTAAGGAGTTTATGGACTCAGCACAGTCACAGCCTGGAAACGTTGATACCACTCATTCCATGCCTTCAAAAGGAATTTCTGTGGTGGGCTCAAGCAAGCCAGTCAAACAGGGGTCTGCCTTTCAGCAAACCAATAGCCAGCCAAACCATTACAACAGACGCTTCAGACCACGGATGGGGAGCGCACATGGAGGGCAGATGCATTCAAGGTCTATGGTCACAAAAGAGCTACATGCACATAAACCAAAAGGAAATGCTGGCAGTGATACATGCAGTCGAAGCCTTCAAACCCTTTCTGCATCATGGCCATCTGCTAATAAGGACAGACAACACCACGGTTATGTGGTGCATCAACAAGCAAGGAGGCACCCATTCCTATCCTCTTTGCAGGCTGGCAATGAATCTATGGGAACTTTCCTTGAAACTCAATATACAGCTACAATCCCAGTTTGTGCCAGGGAAAGACAATATACTGGCGGACAGCTTAAGCAGAAATATCATGGATGCACAAGAATGGATGCTGCACCCAGACGTCTTTCTACAGATAACACAATCATGGGGCAGGCCGGACTTAGATCTTTTTGCCTCCCCCCCACAACCATCAACTGAAGAAATTCTGCTCAAGAACATACCACCCACAAGCATGGAAAGTGGACGCTCTCTCTTTCAGCTGGAGAACTCTAACAGTGTATGCATTTCCACCTCTTCCATTAATGACCAAGGTTTTACTGAGGATCAGGACAGAGCAGCCAAAAGTGATTCTAATAGCTCCGGACTGGCCAAAACAGCACTGGTACCCACTGTTAAAGAGCATGTCACGCACGAAACCATGGCCTCTTCCTCTATGGCCACTTCTACTGACACAGCACAATTACAAAACTCTGCATTCCAACCTGAAAACCTTGCAACTAACAGCCTGGAAAATACCTTGACTCCTCAGGACAAGCTATCCCAGAGTGTGAAAGATATTATTATGGAAGCTCGCTGGCCTTCCACAAGAAAGGCATATTCAGCAAAATGGAAAAGATTTCACATTTGGAACACCACAAAGGCCCTAGATGTGACAGTGATGAACATGGCACATATCCTGGAATACTTGGCAGAAATGTTCCACAATGGTCTGTCTTACTCTTCCATTAAAATTCATGCTTCAGCAATTTCAGCAGAGTACAACACTGATCCACCTGTCTTCTCTCATCCTCTCCTAAGACAGTTTCTAAGAGGAATCAAAAACATCAATCCTCCAAGGAAACCACCTCTACCTACTTGGGACCTTAACTTCGTGTTGGAAAAACTAACACTGCCTCCCTTTGAACCAGCAGCATCTGCGGAACTACAGTTCCTGTCTTGGAAGACTGCTTTCCTGCTGGCCATAACCTCAGCAAGAAGAGTATCTGAGTTACAGGCCCTTATGGCAGTACAGCCATTTCTTATTTTTCATCAGGACAGAGTTTCATTGAGAACCAATCCTACATTTATGCCAAAGGTGGTATCCAGGGTTTCGTTAAATCAAGCAATTCACTTGCCTACCTTCTTTCCAAATCCACAAAACAAAGGGGAGAAACTTCTGCACACCCTGGACATAGACAGTTGCGCTACTACTTGGACAGAACTAAAGGTTACAGAAAAACTGACCAGCTGTTGGTAGCATATGCTGCTGGTACACAAGGAAAAGCAATTTCCAAACCGACAATTTCAAAATAGATAGGGAATAGCATTCGTTTTTGTTACTCCTTTCATGGAAAAACTGTGCCAGCTAACATTAGACCTCATTCCACGAGAGTCACAGCCACCTCCACAGCCTTCTTAAGAGGGGTGGCTACCAAGGACATTTTAGAAGCTGCTACATGGAGCTCCGTGCATACATTTGCCAAGCATTACAATTTACCTTTATATTCCAGATCCAGAGCAGGCTTTGCTACGGCAGTCCTGCAGGGCATTTTAGCTACACCATCCTTTACATAGTTCTTCCACCCCCAGATTGGCTATGGTATTCTACACATATGTGATGACTGCAGATGCATCCTTGAAGGACATAGTACAGTTTTGTACCTACCATAAATGTAGATGTCTGATAGGTATGCATCTGCAGTCAGGTTTACCCTCCCTCCTTCCCCTCTGTGGTATTTCTTGGGTACTTACCCCTCTTATAGCTAGCGGGGGTGATCTATTATGGTGTATTTGTTTTTATATTATTGTGCATGTTTGGATTTTTAAATACATCTCTCCAAATTTAGCCTTCCTTGGAGGGCACCTGGCATCTGGGGCAAGAAAAGCTGAGGAAGATGACGTCGGCTGATGCTTTTATACCCCAGGCGCTCTGACGTTGGGGAAAGTGCGACATCAGCCGACGCCGGACCCAGACTTTGGAATCCGGCCGACCGAAGGGCTGCCTGAGGCAGGACAACCCATATGTGATGACTGCAGATTGCATACCTATCGGACATCTACATTTATGGTAGGTACAAAACTGTACTTTCGGCCGTCGTCAGTGATGCGCTTTCGCAGCCCCTGTCGTCGGCCATTTCAGAACCGATTGCCAAAACGGACTCCCACGAGGAGCCAACTAGACCTTTGAGCACTCCAGCTGCAGGACCTTCGGACAATGTTCCCTCGGATGGGTCAGGAGCCGCTGTGCAGGTACCTGCTTCCGAGGGGGTTTTCAGGCCTACACAACTTCTGATAAAGGCAAAGACAAAGGCAAAGACTCCTCCTAAATCTAAGACACCAGCCCAGGCCTCTTCTGATCCGGGACCCAAATCTCAGAAACAGCTACTTAAAATGGAGGAGGACTTACTAACCATGATTAGGGGTTCACATCCCCCTCCAGACAAAAGGCCAAGGCAAGAATTGGATTATGAATCTTCTGATCAGGCATCTATTTCTTCAGTGTCTTCCTCTGAACAGAATTATACTTTCCCTCCTTATGAGGATTCTGATGCTGAGGAATCCATTCCATCAGCTTCTCCCCCTGAGGATTTATCTTTTGGGGAAACATTACATGACGTGAGGGAACATTTTCACTGGGAAGGACAGGAGTACTCGGAATCTAAGAGAAGACTTAGGGATTTCCTTCTTCTTTCCCAACATAGACCCCTGGCTATTCCTCCTATTTTGGATATTGTGGATGATGCTTTTTCTGAGGCTAATTTAACTCCCGACTCCTTTCCTCCAGCCCCTGCTAAGCCCGACAGATATTACAGGGTCCCTGACTCCCACCAGTTCCTTTACAAAACTCCTACTGCTGATCCAGAAACCATTTCTCAGGGTCCTAAGGGGGTTAAGGCCGCCTCAGCTAAAAACCCTATTCCGACAGATAAGGATTCCAGAGCTTTGGAGAGATGGGGCAAAAAAGTGTACACTTCTGCTACTTTATCTATTAGGGCTTTAAATTGCCAATTTCATATGCTAAAATATCAGCAATTTCTACTGTCTGTCTTGAAACAAAAACTGGGTACCATTACTGCATGTGCAGATGATAAGGAATTACACGATTTGATGCATGCCACTGAACAAGTGGGGAAGCATGGTTTACACTGTGGTTTTGATGCCTTTGAGGCTTCTTGCAGGGCGGCTGCCTCTGGCACAGTCATTAGAAGGCATGCTTGGTTAAAGGAACAAAACTTACCTGATCAAGTGAAAGCTAAGTTACTGGATGCTCCTGTTCAGCATAATGTTTTGTTTGGGGCTAAGGATGAAGAGGTGATAAAGAAAATGGAGGATAAGGCAAAATCAATGCAAATGGTTAAGGATTTCTTACAAGTTCAGCCCCCAAAATTTAGCAGAAATTGGCCAACTAAGAATTGGTCCTTTCCCAGCTTGGACAGGCCTCAGAGGGGTAGATATAGGTGCTCCAGAGGGAGGACCCAAGCACAGACCTCTTACAGACCTAGACAGTGGAGTGCTTCCACCCCCAGGGATGGAGAGGACAGACCTCAATCTTATAGAAAACAGGCTCAATGACTCCCCCTGCATGGCTCCAGGAACTTCTCTCCTGGAAGCCCCTCTAAGAGGAAAACTCTCTCTTTTTCAACAAAATTGGACTTGCATAACCCAAGACAAGTGGGTTCTGGATGTAGTTTCAAGAGGTTACAAATTCCACTTTCATACCTTGCTAAGACCAAACTGATGCCCAGACCTACCAAAACACCAGTGGGCAGAGGCATTAAACCAGGTGGGATCCCTCATGGCTATGAGGGCCATAGAACTGGTTCCACAATCAGAGACGGGCCAAGGCTTTTACTCCAGGCTCTTCCTAGTTCCCAGAAAGCAAAATTCATGGAGACCCATCCTGGATCTCTGTCTTAAACACTTTCCTTGAGATATCAAAGTTCAAGATGCTTACTCTGCAACAGCTCCTGCCAATGTTGAGCAAAAATGCATGGATGGTGACATTGGATTTTAAGGAGGCTTACCTACGCATCCCTATCAGACAGGAGTGCAGAAAATACCTCAGGTTCAAGGCCGGCTCGAAACATTAAATTCTCTGCGCTGCCCTTTGGCTTGTCTACTGCGCCCAGGGTCTTCAAGTGCCTGGCACCAGTAGTAGCTTATTGCAGACTCAAGGGAATTCAAATTTACCCTTATCTGGACGACTGCCTTATTCAAGTAGACAGCAAGGATGTCTTACTCCAGCACCTGGAATTTGTTCAAAATCTACTCAAGTACCTGGGATTCACTGTGAATATGAAAAAGTCAAATTTGACATCCTCACAACAGATAACTTTTCTGGGTGCTCTTCTAGACGCAACAACCCCGATGGCATTCCTGACATCTGAAAAACAACAGCAGCTGGCTCCAACTTTCAAAACCTTGGCGTCAGTAACTCTGCTAACTGCAAGGAAATTCCTGCAGGCTTTGGGTTACATGGCCTCCTGCATCCTTCTCATACCAAATGCAAGACTACATATGAGAAAAATACAATGGTACCTAAAAAGTGTATGGTCCCAGCATTGCCACTGTCTAGACACACAGATTGCTGTCTTGCCTTGCCTACAAAAGGAATTCCATTGGTGGACCATGGCATGTCTTCACAACAAAGGGAAAGCCTTCCGTCTGCCTCCAGCCAGCCAAGTGTTAACCACGGACGCCTTGGATTACGCATGGGGAGCCTACTTGCAGGGAAAAGGTCTGCAAGGTTTTTGGACAGAGGGATCAGAAGCACCTACATATCAATTTAAAAGAGATGTTAGCTGTACAGAATGCCCTCTTGGCTTTCAGGGATCTCCTACAACCAGGACAACTACTGAGATGGGCAGACAACACCACAGTTATGTGGTACATAAACAAGCAAGGGGGTTCACACTCCTACCCCCTTTGCAGACTAGCCATGACTCTATGGAACACAGCTCTAGCTTGCAAAGTGGATCTACAAGCTCAGTACCTGCCAGGAAAACAAAATATTCTGGCAGACAGCCTGAGCAGGAACCTGGCAGACGCACACGAGTGGATGCTAGACACCCAAATATTCAAGATGATTACAGAAGCCTGGGGCTGCCCGGACATGGATCTTTTTGCATCCCCCCTCAACCACCAGTTACAGATTTGTTGCACAAGAACATTTCACAGGCTAGCATGGAAAGTGGATGCACTATCATTCAGTTGGAGAAACCTATTGGGGTATGCCTTTCCGCCACTACCTCTTCTTCCACGGGTGTTACTAAAGATCAAGCAGGACAAGCCCAAGATGATGATTTTACTGGCCCCAAATTGGCCTCGTCAATTTTGGTACTCAACACTGATGAATCTATCCCAGGAGCCTCCTTGGATTTTACCTCAGATTCCAAAGCTTTTGTCCCAACACCAGGGCCAGGTTCTGCACTCTCATGTCAAAACTCTCAGCCTAGCAGCCTGGCGAATTCAGGGTCTATGATTAATCCTTTCCTTCCCAAACAGGTCATGGATGTCATCTTAGAAGCCAGACGGCCTAGCACTAGAAAATCTTTTGCAGGTAAATGGAAGAGATTTTGTACCTGGATGCATGCTCAGGATTCGGATCCTCTCATTCCTAATATCCCACTGATTTTACTTTACCTCACAGACATGCTACATAAGGGTTTATCCTTCTCCTCCATAAAAATACATGCCTCAGCTATCTCTGCACATTACAATACAGATCCTCCTATCTTTTCGCATCCACTTCTGAAACAATTTCTCAGAGGAGCAAAAAATTTAAGGCCCCCTAGGACACCACCCATGTTCTGAGAAAACTCACTCTGCCTCCTTTTGAGCCTGCTGCCACATCTGATATTAAGTATTTATCATGGAAAACAGCTATCCTACTGGCTTTGACTTCAGCCAGGAGAGTCCCGGAGTTGCAAGCACTCATGGCTGTGGAACCTTATATTATTTTTCACCAAGATAGGGTGTCTTTAAGGACCAGTCCTACTTTCATGCCTAAAGTGGTTTCCGAAGTGGCTTTAAATCAACTATTCACCTGACAACTTTTTTCAGTAATCCACAAAATAAGGGGGAAAGGATCTTGCATTCCTTGGATGTACACAGACAACTTCATTTTTACCTGGACAGAACCAAGGATATCAGGAAAACAGAGCAACTGTTTGTTTCTTATGCAACAAATTCCCAAGGCAAAGCTAAAACAGACCATTTCAAAATGGATTGCTCATGGAATCGGATTTTGTTACTCTCATCATGGAAAGCAAATCCCAGGAAAAATTAGGACTCAGTCTACCAGAGCTGCTGCTACTTCAGCTTCCTTTCTCAGAGGAGTACCTACCAAGGATATTTTGGAAGCTGCAATTTGGAGTTCAGTGCATACTTTCTCTAAGCACTACAATCTCCCTCTTTACTCTAAGTCTAGGGCAGGCTTTGCTTCTGCAGTCTTGCAGGACCTTCTAGCTGCCCCTTCTACACTATAACCACCACCCTTTATCTCAGCTTTGAGATTCAACCCTACAGTGATGACTGCAACAGTGAAACACGATGAACATAGTACAGTTGTGTACACTTACCATAAATGTAGATGTTCGAGTGTCTTCACTGTTGCGGTCTGGGTTACCCTCCCTCCTGTCCCCTCTTATACTTTCATTAGTGTGGTTTCCTACTTCACCCTTCTTCTGAGGTGTATTTGCTTCAGGGTATGGTGTTTGTTGCATTTTTGTTTTACTATTAGCCTTCACTTTTGGGCACCTGAGATCTGGGGCAAGAAAAACTGGAGAACATGGCATTGGCTGGCGGCTTTGTATTCTTAGTGCTCTGACGTCAGGGAGCATGACTGAACAGCCGACGCCGGACCCAGACTTTGGGATTCTGGCCGACAGAGGGCTGCCTGCCGGCAGGAAGAACCCTACAGTGATGACTGCAACAGTGAAGACACTCTAACATCTACATTTATGGTAAGTGTACACCACTATACTTTTTGGAATTATTAATACAAATATGAACAGGCAATATTTGGCACCTAGAGGAGCAGTCGGAGGTAACTGCAGAAACGCCTGGAGACGTTACTCTGTTGTAATGAGTTAAGGAACAGCCATTGCCAGACCATGTCAAATCCTAATTATTGGATGCACCCTTGCACAAAGACAACTTATTTGGCACAAAGGCAGAGGAGGTCTTAAAAAAAGATAGAAGAAAAAGCAAAATCTATGCAGACAGTTAAAGATTTCTTACAGGTCCAGCCACCCAGGTTCAGCTGGCATTGCCCCTCCAAGCACTGGTCCTTTCCTGCTCCCACTAAGCCAGTTCAGCCCTGACCCCGGGGAGGCAGAACCCCCAGACAACAGCCACAGGGAATGCAGAGATCAAAGCAATGGAGTTCCTCCACTTCAAAACTAGGGAGTGCTAAGCCACTTCCCTATGGTAAGAACTCACAATGACTCTCCACTCCCACCCCCTCCCTCTGCTCACCTGCACTTGTCCCTAGCAGGAAAACTCTCCTTCCACGCAATCACCTCGGCCACCGTTACCAATGGCCGCTGAGTCCTCAACATAGTGTCCCAGGGATACAAATTTTCTTTCCACACACTACCAACCCCAAAAGGGTTCCCATATCTTCCTCAAAACCAATGGGCAGTGGCCAGTAATGAAGTCCTTTCCCTGCTTTCTAGGAGGGCAATAGAGCAAATTCCTGCAGGACAAGTAAGCCAAGGTTTCTACTCCAGGCTCTTACTGGTACCCAGAAAAGAGGGCAGCTGGCGCCCCATCCACAATCTATCCATTCTAAACTCTCTCCTGCTGATACCAAAATTCAAAATGCTCACCCTCCAGCAACTACTACCTATTCTCTCCAAGAATGCTTGATTAGCCACCCTAGACCTAAAAGAGACCTACCTTCACATCCCAATGAGGCAGTCATACAGGAAATGTCTATGTTTCAGGGCAGGATCTCTGCACTTTCAATTCTCTGCGCTTCCCTTTGGCTTATCCACTGCTCCCAGAGTTTTCGCAAAATGTCTGTCTCCCGCCATTGCTTTTTGCAGACAAAGAAATATTGAAATTTACCCATACTTAGATGACTGCGTAATTCAGGCTGACAGGAAAATCTGCTCAAGCCACCTGGCTTTTGTAAAGGCCTTACTGACCTCCTTGGGGTACACTGTCAATGAAAAGAAATCCAAACTAGTACCCACCCAAAAGATTATATTCCTGAGAGCAAGACTGGACACAGCATCCCAGATGGTATTCCTTACTCCAGAAAAGCAAACTTGTCTGACAGCTTATTTCTCTCAACTAGCCCCCAGACCCTAGTTATCCGCAAGGAAAATTCTGCAAGCTTTGGGGTTCATGGCATTTTGCATTCTACTCATTCTTTTATGCCAGACTGCATATGAGGAAACTTCAGTGGTACCTAAAAAGGCTTTGGTGTCAACACTCAAGACCTGGAAACACTTATACCTATGGTACTTTGCTTAAGGAAAGATTTTCTGTGGTGGGCAGCAGCATGCAACCACAACAAGGGACTACCACAGATGCATCAGACTATGCCTGGGCTGCACACCTAGACGGCAGATACATACAGGGCCATTGGAGCCCACATCAAACACATCTGCACATCAACCAAAAGAGATGTTAGCTGTTCAGCACGCATTGACAGCTTTCAGGCCCCTTCTCTCCGCAGGGGCTCTACTGATCAAAACAGACACCACTGTGACATGGTATATCAACAAGCAGGGAGGGACTCACTCCTATCCTCTATGCAGGCTCACCATGACCCTTTGGCACACAGCCTCAGCCATGCAACTACACCTGTTAGCACAATTCCTGCCAGGCTCTCTAAACTCTCTGCCATACAACTTGGAAACCTTCTGGACCAACACGAGTGGCAGCTAGACCAAAAAACCTTCACCCTAATAACGCAAATGGGGCACCCGGAAGGTCGACCTCTTTGTTTCCACTCCAATCATCAACTCAGGAAGTTCTGCATCAGGGGGCCTCACTGCAGGGCCTGGAAAGTGGATGACCTATCCTTCCAGTGGATCAACCTTTCAGTCTATGCTTCCCCCTCCCACTACCTCCTATTGTCAGGGTACTGCTCAAAATAAGGGAGGAAAAAACGAGTGCAATTCTAATTGATCCAGAATGGCCCTCATCAGCACTGGTACTCACTGCTGCACAGCCTGTCCCCTCTGCCACCATGGCATCTCCCTCATATCCCAACCCTCTTGATCCAGAGGGTAGGAGAATTCATGCATCCCCAATTGCAGACGCTCAGTTTGATAGCCTGGCTTATTCCCTGAGTACTGAACAAGCTGCCAATCTCAGTAAACAGGCTCTAGATTTTGTACACAAGGCCAGACGCCCTAGCACTAGAAAGTGTTATGCTGAGAAATGGAAAAGGTTCTGCATCTGCATCCAAGCTAAGTGAGCCGATACGGCAGAGCCCTCCCTACCTCTCATCCTGGATTACCTAGCTGACCCCAACTACACACTGGTCTCTCCTTTTCCTCAATTAAAATTCATGCCTCTGCTGTCTCTGCTCATTTCAACACTGAGCAGCCACTTTTCTCACACCCTCTCATCAAACATTTCCTAAGAGTGGCTAGCAGCTTGAGGTCACCCTGAAGAGCACCTACCCCAGCTTGGGATCTAAACTTTGTGTTGAAAAAATGCATACTACCCCACTTTGAACCAGCAGCTTCAGCAGAGTTGTTTCTCTCCTGGTAAGACAGCCCACTTCTGGCCATCACTTCAGCTAGAAGGGTCTCCGAGCTGCGAGTACTGATGGCTGTGGAACCCTTCATTATCCATGCTGACAGGGTGTCCCTCAGGACTAACCCATCCTTCATGCCAAAAGTGGTGTCCAGTGTGGCTTTCAACCAATCCATTCATTTGCCCACCTTTTTCCCTAACCCACAAAACAAGAGAGAAAGGATACTACACTTTCTAGATGTGCACAGACAGCTTAGATTCTATCTAGACAGGAATAAATCATTCAGAAAGACTGATTAATTGTTAGTCAGCTTTGCTGCATTAGCAGAGGGAAAAGCCATATCCAAGCAAACCATTTCCAATTGGATAGCACACTGCATCCATTTCTGCTACAAACAACACTGGAAATCTCCCCCTAAGGGGGCCAGGACTCACTCTACCAGAGCAGTCCCACCTCTGTAGCTTTCCTCTGAGGAGTCCCCACCAGGGACATCCTGAAGGCTGCAAAATAGACATCTGTTCACACCTTCACCAAGCATTACCAGTTGCCTAACTTTTCCAAATCCAGGGCAGCCTTTGCCACTGCAGTCTTGCAGGGCATCCTAGCCAGCCCCTAGTCTTATTGACTGCCTCCACCCTTTTCCTCAGCTTTGGGAATCAACCCAAATGGGATGACTGCAACAGTGAAACACGAAGAACATAGTACAGTTGTGTACACTTATCATAAATGTAGATGTTTGAGTGTATTCACTGTTGCAGTCCTGTTTTCCCTCCCTCCATCCCCCTTTAATCTCTCTCTCTCCTTAAAAGGAACTTTTTGGTATTTACTTTCTACTGGTGGGGTTCTTCTACCATATACTGACTCCCACTTGGAGGCTTCTGACAGTTGGGGCAAGAAAAACTGATGTAATGGCGTTGGCTGCCTTACTTTATACTACTGAAGACCTGACGTCAGTCCTGAAATGACCGCAACCGACACAGAAATACTACGCCTCTGGTATTCGGGCCGACTAAGGGCTACCCTGGCAGGGATAACCCAAATGTGATGACTGCAACAGTAAATAGACTTGAACAATCTACATTTATGGTATGTGTACACAACTGTAGTTTCTTAGTGCGACTATTTCCTGAAGCTTGGTTTGACAGATAAGCGCAAAGTTTTTGAAATTAGTTGTTCTTGGTAAATATTCGTGTTGCCTGAAATCGGTCTTGGTTTCTGAATGTATACCAGAGCTTTTGTACACTTTTAGCAAAATTTATGTCATGTATTTTTTTCCCCCAGAATCGGAAGAATGATGAAGCATCATATGAAAAGATGTTGAAACTTCGTCGGGACTTGAGCAGAGCTGTAACCATTCTGGAAATGATTAAGAGAAGAGAAAAGAACAAACGGGACTTACTTAATCTAACACTGGAAATTTTGGAAAAAAGGTAAAAAAAAAAAAAAACGTTGTGTATACATGTTTTTATAATTAAGGTATTTACTGTCAGAACACTATTTAAAGATTTGTAATGGTGCTACATTGTTTGCATTAGAAGTTAAGCACATAGACGGAATCTACAGTGTTTATAAAATATCTTTTATTGTCCTTTAGAAATGTTTTAGGTGACTTTAGTGGCGAAATCATGTCCGAAATCCTAGCAGAGCGGCAGCCTTTAAAGCCTGCATATACAGTCCCGATCATTCCTCTTTCAAGTAGCAATCCATATAAACATTCGGATCATCTGGACTTGAAAGACTTTAAAACTAGTAAGGTAGGAAATGCTTGGAATATATTCTGTATAGGCATCTTTTTGGCATGTAAGACTTTATTCCAAAGTTTTGACTTGGATTTTATTCTGCTTTTGAAAATATAATTATCTTTTTGACTTCATTACATTTGACTTTGTTTAGTAGTTCATTCATTGTCCAATAGTCTGCGACTTTGCAGGTTAATAACTTGGGACAAGAGTAGATCACATGCTGTAGCTTGTCTGCATTGAGTATGCTGAACGTTTTCTTACCAGATTGCTTTCATCAGACCACCCCCAGTTAATTTGCTGCTTTAAATCATTAGGAACAGGTCCTATTCATTCAGTCTGTCCAGTCCTACTTGCAGGTTCTTAGTATGCTCTTCGAATCAGGCCAGACAAAACTACTGCACCAGCCTCAAGCCCCTTTCATATAATGCTGTAGTGCCCTTGGTTACCTCAGATCTCATTGCCTCTATAGGTAATAGATGTGGATTCCTTCTCAGTATTTAGCTAAGTACTCTTCCTTGATTAGTTTTATTAAAAAGCTTTAAATAATTACTGTTTAAGTATTATCCTGTACATCTTCATTGGTAACATTTTCTTTAACATTTATCCTGTTTTCTCTTCTGCTGTTTTTGGTGATGGGAGTTTCCTCCTACCTGGGATATTGCCATTTTTCTGCAGGCTTTGCCTAGATCCCATTTTTCTACCTACAGCCACAGTTGATTTGAAGTACATTTCTTGCATAATTTTATTATTTCTTTTTATTTTATTTTACATTCGTTAACTGGGAGAGTCCGACTCGATACGTGTCCATTTTCAGCGGAGGCTCTGAGAGAAAAGCTCCACATGTGCAAAAGATGACACTCAATATTCATGGTTACATTGAAAAAAATGTAAAATCTTAAAAAGGTGATTTATATACATGGTTACATTGAAGTTTATGATCTTTGTAGGTTTATAGTATGAAATATGTACAGAAATCATTGCACAGCATTTGGGTTTATAGTATGACATGATACCTAGACTGATATCATGAATGACAACCAGGGGAAAAAAGATGGTTAGTTAAGAAGGGGAGTTATTGGAAATTAGATGTAGAAGGGTTAAAAACGTATCCTTAGAATGGCTAGGGTAACAGGATGCTATAGAAGAGTTAAAAACAAGGCATTAGAATGGTTAGGATAGGGAGGTAGAAACAAAGCATTATAATGGTTAGGATAGCAAGTTAGGTTAGGTTTAGTTAGTATTGTTCTAAAGGTTGTTGAGAAGTGTATATCGTCTGGGTGGGTTTGGTTTAGAAAGTTTATTCATATAGGGTAAGGAAGTTGTTTATTGCATAATTTGCATACTATTGTAGTATGTATATTAGGTTAGTCTGGTTCTAGACATGGACATAGCCAATGCCTTTTAGGTGATTCTTTAAGAATATTTTGAATTTGGGAAAGGAGGCTATAGTGGTAAGATCTGGGGGGAGCGTGTTACATTTTTTTCCAGCTGAGTTGGAGAATAGTGATTCTCCAGCTGAGTTGTTGGCTTTGGCAGATAGTACTCCGCATTTTGTTGGATGAGTGGAGGGATTAGGTTGCTGTAGGCGGTGATATTTGTAAGAATGGGTGTACTGATAGGTTGGTAGAGGATTTTATGATTAACTATGAGTTGGTTGTACTGGATGTGATTGGGTAGTTCTAGCCAGTCTAGTGTTTGAAGATTTTGACAGTGATGGATTCTGTAGGCTGTGCCTGTGGCAAATCTAGCTATGTTGTTATAGCAGCTTGCTAATTTGTTTAGGTTTGCTTTCTGTAGGTTTATGAAGATGGGTGAGGCATAGAGAAGGGTCAATTGGAGATGTGCTATGGCTGTTCTGGCAGGTGGGGTTAGGAATGGTTTAATCCTGTATACAAGGAGCCTAGTTTTTTGTTAACTGTTTTAATGGTTTTGTCTATATGAGCGTCAAATGTTAGGTTATTATCTACTATTACACCAAGAAGTTTTGTGGATGGTTCTAGAGAGATTATGGTGCCATTGTTGGATGAGATTGTAATATTTGGTGATGTTAATTTACGGGCAGGGGAGAAAAGTAGTAGTTTGGTTTTGTTTGGATTCAATAGGAGATGGTGGTTATTGAGCCAGACCTCTACTTTTTGAAGGTGTTTTGGAATAGGGATTGCAGTTCTGAAGGGGGTGGTGGCAGAGCAGAAAAGGGTAGAATCATCTGCATACTGAATACAGGTTGCTTCTGGGATGACTTTAGGTAGGTCATTGATGAATATGGAGATAAGGAGGGGGCCTGATATGGATCCTTGGGGACACCAAGGGTGATTGGTAGAAGGGAGGGGATAGATTGTCTTTCCATAATACTGCTTATTGTCTGCCTTGCAAGTAAGAGTTGGAACCAGGAACTAGGTTGTTTAGGCTGAATGATTTTATAGTGTATCTAGGACTTAGGTGGTGATTCATCATATTGAATGCTTTGGATAGGTTGAGAAAGAGGACAGAGGAGAAGATGTTGTGATTACGGTTTTAATTTATTATGTGAGAGAAGTGCTGTCATGGTACTATGGGCAGGTCTAAATCCGTGCTGGGATGGGGCTAGGAGATTATTTTGGATTAGGTGAGTTAGAATTTGCTTATTTATACATTTTTCCATTATTTTAGCTAATGGAGATAGGATGGCTATAGGTCTGTAGTTTGAGAGTTCAGTGCAGTTTGCCCCCTTTGTGAAGTGGCGTAATGTGGGAGAATTTCCAGATGGAGGGGGGACATAGGATTCGCAAATAGTACTATTGATTAAGATGGAGATAGGCTATGCTGTTTCATTAGCGGCTTTTTGTAGAAATTCTGCAGGGAGTAAGTCTGCTGCCAGGGTGGTGGGTTTGAGTTTCTTAAGTAGGAATTTAATATAGTCTGGGGGATTGGATTAAATTTGAAGGGAAGTACATTATCAAGGATTGTGAGGTGGTGGTGGAGGAGTTGGGAGGTAGGTTATTAGCTAGGGACTGAACTGTTTCTGTAAAAAGTATTGAAGGCCTCTGCTACACTTTGAGGGTAGATGTTTTGTGGTTGATTTTGGTGCTTTTTCTGTAAGTTGAAATAGTAGGCTTGTTTGTCTAGCATAGTGAATTTTTTTGCGTCTTTTCTCAGTTTGTATCTAATGTGGTCCTGACTGGATTTGGTGGATGTTCTTAGTGTTTCACTGTTGCATTCATCGCATTTGGGTTATCTGCCTGCAGGTAGCCTCAACCGACCTGAATACCAGAGTCTTCAGATTCCTGCGTTGGATGCTCTCTCTTCTTCCATGACATCAGGTTGTCAGGGGTATAAAACATGCAGCAGACACCATTACATCAGTCTTTCTTGCCGTGCGGTGCCTGAAGCAGAAGTAGTTCGCAAGTGCCAGTCGGCCAACTCCTGAAATTTTCATTTTAGAATTTCAGATCCGCAGTCTTCAAAAAAGATAAGTACCCCATTGGGGATCCTTTTTCTTGCTCCAACGGATGTCAGTAAAAGTTAACAATTGTCTTACCTGTGGAAAGCAAATACTTCATAGAGATTTTCATTCGTACTGCATTCTTTGTTTAGGCCCAGACCACGACGTCCCTCGCTGTCGGTTTTGTGCCTTGTTCAACCCCCGAACTATTTGTCGTCTGGCTATCTTTGCAGCAAATTACTTTCGTACTCGGTCTCAGTACTCTGAAATGGCTTCGTTAAGCCATCCGACTACCGATCTTACGAAAAAACGTAAGGATAAAGACAGATACAGACCGCATAGGTCCAAAACTGCCGACGACGCTTCCGTTAATCTAGTCACCAGTCCACCGGTACTCAGTGAAGTGCTTTCGCAGCCCCTGATACCCACTACTTCAGATTCACAGGCCTCTGCTGAGACCCATCCGGAGTCCAGTATGCCACGAGATGCTTCTTCGACTATGGAACCTGCGGATGTCTCTACCTTGGATGGGTCTGGAGCCGCTGTGCAGGCACCAGCTTCTGAGGGTATATTCAGGCTTGCAGACTTACATTTTAAACCGATACCATCATCTTCATCCAAGCCTTAAACTCGCACCACGCCTAGGAAACCGACATCCAAACAGCAGGCTCAGGCCCATATGCCTAAAAAACAAGTGCTTAGAATGGCAGAAGACCTTATTACTTTAATTAGGGGAAGCCAGCCTTCCCCCTCTAAGAAACCTAGAACTGATTTTCCTTCCGATTCTTCTGATAAGGAATCTATTTCTGCTCCTTCTGATTACCAGGATTTGCCCTTATCTACCTATGAGGATTCTGATGCAGGGGATTCCATTCCCTCTGCTTCCCCTCCAGAATATTTTTCTTTTGGTGAAACCTTGCACACTTAGGGAGCATTTCCGTTGGGAAAGCCAGGATTACTCTGACTCCAAAGAGAGACTTGGGGAATTCTAACTCCTTCCTCAGCACAGGCTTTTAGCTATCCCTCATCTTCTAGACATTGTAGATTATGCTTTCTTGGAATCTAGCCTTTCCCCAGACACTTTACCTCCAGCTCCCAGAAAACCTGACAGGTATTAGAGAACCTGACTCTCACAAGTTCCTCTTCAAGAATCCTACTGCGAATCCAGAGACCATCTCCCACGGACCAAAAGGCATTAAGGCTACTGCTGCCAAAAATCCTACTTCTTCTGATAGAGATGGGGTAAGAAGGTATACACTTCTGCTTCTTTGGCCATTAGGGCTTTAAATTGCCAGTTTCATATGTTACAGTGTCAGCAGCATATTATGGGACTACTTAAACAGAAAATGATGTTGATTCCTGACTGTGCTGAACACACAGAATTACAGGACTTAATGCATTCTGCAGAACAAGTTGGTAAACATACTTTACAATGTGGTTTTGATGCTGTAAAAGCATCTTGCAGGGCTGCTGTCACTGGGTCTGTACTTGGGGGGCATGCTTGGCTTAAGGAGCAAAACTTGCCAGATAATGTTAAAGCTAAATTACTGGATGCTCCCTTAAACATATACTGTTGTGATGGCTTAGTGGTTAACTACTGTGACTTTAGTGTACAGGGTCCTGGGTTCAAGGCTTGCAAGGGCTGTTTATTTGTTGGGAGGGTGGCCTAATGGTTGGGAGGGTGGCCTAATGGTTAAGGTGTTTGCCTTACAACAAGGTACAGGGTTTGAATCTCACAGGGGATAACTGGCTAGGCTTAAAAAAAATGGCTCGCAAGGGCAATTAGCCTAGTACTAGCCTATGAACCTATGAACCGAGACCGCCTATTTGGCAACAAAGCAGAAGTCCTCAAAAAGATGGAGGAAAAAGCTAAATCTATGCAAACTGTTACAGATTTCCTACAAGTGCAGCCTCCCAGATTTAGTAGGCATTGACCTTCAAAGAATTGGTCCTTTCCAGTCTCTTCCAGGCCTTCTCAGTCCAAACCCAGGAACAGCTGACCACCTAGGTTACAGTCTCAGGCTGTGCAGAGACCTAAGCAGTGGGGGGCTCCCACATCCAAAGCAGGGAGTAGTAAGCCACACCCCTACGGAAAAATGGCACAATGACTTAAACTTAACCCTTCCAAGCCCTGCTCCCTTAGGAGGAAAGCTCACCCTGCATGCAAAAAACTGGGAACTCTTTACCCAGAACAAATGAGTTTTGAACATAGTTTCCCAAGGATACAGATTCCACTTCCACACACTACCAACCCCAAACGGTTGGCCAGAGCTACCCCCAAATCAGTGGACGGAGGCCCCAAAGCAGGTTATCTCTCTTCTAAGTATTAGGGCTATTCAGCTTGTCCCAGCAGAACAAAGGGGACAAGGTTTTTATTCAAGACTTTTCCTGGTACCCAGAAAAGACAGCTCCTGGCATCCTATCCTGGACCTCTCTATTCTAAACACCTTTCTGGTAATTCCAAAATTCAAAATGTTAACACTTCAACAGCTTCATCCTATGCTAGGCAAAGATGCCTGGCTGGCAACCTTAGACTTAAAGGAAGCTTACCTGCACATCCCAATAAGGGAATCTTGCAGGAAATACCTACGCTTCAGGACAGGCTCCATGCACTTTCAGTTCTCTGCACTTCCCTTTGGCTTATCTACTGTGCACAGGGTATTCACAAAGTGTCTAGCTCCAGCCATTGCATTTTGCAGGCAGAGAAATATTCAAATATACCGATACTTGGACGATTGTCTGATTCAGGCAGAAAGCCAGGACTTGCTATTACAACATCTGGCATTCATAAAGAAACTTCTAACCTCACTGGGGTACACCATAAACGAAAAAAAATTTCACCTAGTACCCTGCCAGGAGATTGTACTCCTGGGAGCAAGCTTGAACACATCTTCCCAGATGTCATTCCTAACTCTGGCAAAACAAATCTATTTGACAACCTTCTTCAGACTATTGGCCACAAAACCCCAGCTATCTGCAAGGAAAATTCTGCAAGCCCTGGGGTTCATGGCCTCTTGCATTTTACTAATTCCATATGCAAGACTGCATATGAGGAAACTACAATGGTATCTAAAAAGCTTATGGTGTCATCATTTTCAGGATCTGGAATCAATGATGCCTATCATTCCTTGTATAAAGACAGAGTTCCTTTGGTGGGCACAGGCCTGCTACCACAACAAGGGGCTCCCCTTCACTCTACCCCCTGCTGCCCAAACTCTAACAACAGTCGCATCGGACTATGCATGGGGGCTCACACAGCAGGGCAGTGCATTCAAGGCAAATGAAACCCGAGACAGATGCACCTGCATATCAATCAGAAAGAAATGTTAGCTGTACAGAATTCCCTGACAGCCTTCAAAGACCGCATTCTTCCAAGACGGCTATTGGTAAAGACAGAACACCACAGTTTTGTGGTACATAAACAAGCAGGGGGGAACCCACTTGTACCCTCTCTGCAGACTAGCCATGGCTCTGTTGAACACAGCCTTGAGCTACTAAGTGCACCTACAAGCTCAATTCCTGCCAGGCAAGCTAAATTTAATGGCAGACTACTTAAGCAGAAATCTCATGGACCCACACGAATGGAGACTAGAACCAAAAATATTCAACCTCTTGAGGAACTAATGGCGGACTCCAGAGGTAGACCGGTTTGCCTCCTCTCAGAACTACCAGTTGAGTAAATTCTGCACAAGGACTCCCCACAGTCAAGCTTGGAAAGTGGATGCCCTGTCCTTCACCTGGGATAGCCTCTCGGTTTATGCCTTTCCCCCTCTGCCTCTCCTCTCGAAGTTCCTGCTAAAGATCAAAGAGGGCAAGCCAAGGATAATACTTATTGCACCAGACTGGCCATGCCAGCACTGCTATCCCCTCTTGTGCAGTATGACACTGCTGGAACCATGGCACCTGCCTCAGACCCCTTTCCTGCTGTCCCAGCAGGCGGGCCAGCTTCTGCACCCTCAGCTTCAAACCCTGAACCTTGCAATCTGGCTGATTCCTTGAGCTCTCCAATAGCATATTTCAGTAAGCAGGTGTTAGATGACATTCTGAGGGTAAGGAGGCCTAGTACTAGAAAATCCTTTGCTGAAAAGTGGAAAAGATACTGTTCCTGGTGCCAGACCTGGGGGATGGGTACAACAGTGCCCAGCTTACCTCATATTCTTCAGTACTTAACAGAAATGCTCCACAAGGGCCTGTCCTTCTCGTCAAAATTCATGCCTCTGCCATTTCAGCACATTATAATAATGAACCACCCCTCTTCTCTCACCCCCTGCTAAAGCAGTTCCTTAGAGCAGCCAAAAATTGAAGACCCCCAGGAGAGCTCCCACTCCAGCCTGAGGCCTTAACTTTGTATTGGAAAAGCTCACCCCCCCCCCCCTTTGAGCCAGTTGCAACAGCAGAGTTGAAATTGCTTTTTTGGAAAACAGCCTTCCTTCTAGCCATCACTTCAGCAAGAAGAGTGTCTGAATTACAGGCCCTCATGGCAGTGGGAACCCTTCATCATCTTCCATGCAGACAGGGTTTCGCTTAGGACCAAAACTTCCTTTATGCCCAAGGTGGTGTGTAGTGTGGCCCTAAATCAGTCCATTCATTTGCCTACCTTTTCCCCTAATCCACAAGACAAAGGGGAATGAATACTGCACTCTATGGACATGCACAGACAACTTAGATTTTATTTGGACAGGACTAAGCCTCTCAGAAAGTCTGAACAGCTGCTAGTTGGCTTTGCTGCAGGGGCAGAGGGGAAGACCATTTCAAAACAAACCATTTCCAAATGAATAGCCCATTGCTTTAATTTTTGCTACAAGCACCATGGAAAACGTACCCCCCAGGGGTAAGATCACATTCCACCAGAGCTGCTTCTACCTCTGCAGCCTTTCTCAGAGAAGTCCCTACCAGGGACATCCTAGAAGCTGCTAACTGGAGCTCTGTACATACAGGCATGGTAATGCTTGGTGAAAGTTTTTTCATAATCCAGAGCTGGTTTTGCCACTGCAGACTTGCAGGGCTTAATAGCCGGCCCTAATGCTCTTTAACTTCCTCCTCCCTTCCTTAGCTTTGGGAATCAACCCAAATGTGATGACTGCAACAGTGAAACACGAAGACCATAGTACAGTTGTGTACACTTAACATAAATGTGGATGTTTGAGTGTATTCACTGTTGCAGTCCTGGTTACCTTCCCTCCAGTCCCCTGACTTCTCTTGGTTCTACCTTTCCTTCTTGATTGGTATATTTGTTTTTCTGGTGTATTTGTTTTTTGATGGAGTTGTACCATAACATATAATTGCTTCCCATTGTGGGGGCACCTGACATTTCAGGCAAGAAAAACTGATGTAATTGCATCGGCTGCATGTTTTATACCCCTGACGTCATGGAAGAAGAGACAGCATCTGACGCAAGAATCCGAAGACTCTGGTATTCAGGCCGGCTGAGGACTACCTGCAGGCAGAGAACCCAAATGTGATGACTGCAACAGTGAATACACTTGGACGTCTACATTTATGGTAAGTGCACACAGCTGTACTATCTCCAGGAGGTCCATGCTGCGTCCCTAGCAGGTAGCTTTTTTTTAGTACCTTTGGTTAGCCATGGAGCTATTTTGCTTTTGGTTTTGATATTTCCTTTGGGAGCATGCCTGTCTAAGATGGCTAGGAATTGAGCACTGAAGTGTGAGACTGCTTCATCTAGGGGAAGTAGCTTTAGATTGTACCAATTGCATGATTTAAGTTCGGTCTGGAATTTAGTGAGGTTAAAGTTTATTGTGTTTCTAATGGTTTTAAGGGTTATTTGCGGATGCATGTCTTTATTTTTTCTGATTATATAGGTTAGGATGTGGTCACTCATGTCCTCCGGTAGAGTGCCTGATTTGTATACCTGGGGTTTGTTGTTTATTAGTATCCAATCTAGGATGCTTTCTTTATTGTTGGGTTTATAGATTCTGGTGGGGGAAGTTATAATTTGGTAGAAGCCATTTAAGTTAATGTGGGTAGTGGGGGAAGTTTGATGAACAGGTTTTCTAATCAATATTGAAGTCTCCTAGAATAATAGTTTCTTGGGGGTGAGTAGTGGATCGCCATTGGAGGGAACTTTCTAAGGTCACTGTGTTGTCACCTGGGGGAATGTAGGTACATCCTATGTTGATAGCTTTGTGTTTTTTAAGCTGGACTTTTATTATGAGTGTTTCAGAGTTGCTAGTTATCCGGCTTTGTGGGACTGATAGTGGACACTTGTAGAGTGGATTTGTACATGATTGCTACTCCACCACCTTTCCTGCCTTGCCGGTCAAGTCTTATTATATTGCAGTTGGGGGGGAATTATCTCATCTGGGATAGTGGGTTTGAGCCAGGTTTTGGTAAGACATAGTAGGTCAGGGGAGTACATGTCCAGAAGGGCATGTACATAGTGAATCTTATTTATACTTCTGATGCTTAGGTGACAGACTAGTAGTGAATTAGGGGTATTATGTGCTCCGTAGATTGGAGACATTACTATTTGTGGAGCTAGTGGTATCAGGTAAGTTTAGGTGTGGGTTAGGTTGGATATCCCCATCTGCTATAAGGGTTGGTTGAGACTTCCTTAAAGTTTGTGGATTTTTAGTAGGAGTTGGTGATAGTATTTAGTGCTAGGGTTTACATAGGTAGCTCTTATGAAATGAAGAGGCGTTGGGGTAGTAGAATTAGAGAAAAGGTGGGGTTGTAATGGTGTGGGATAGTGGGGTGGAAGCTAGCAGTGGTACTGGATGTGGGATATTGAGAGCAAGGTAGGCAGTAGTGTTCATAGGAGGTGAGGAGATAATGTATGACAAGTGAGGGTATATGAGGTAGCAGGTTGGTCTAGGCTTTGGAGATAAGATGGGAGTTAGTGGAGATATTGTGGGGTAAATACTGTCGGTGTTAGGGAGTGTGGGTGGGGAGATGCAAGAGTGTGAAATATGGGGGAGTGGTTTGTAGGGAGTGTAGGGTTGGATGTAAAGATAGATTGTGTTTGGTTGGTTGTGATGTGTGGGGGTGAGGGTTAAGGAAGGGGTGTGGTTTGGTGACTATAAATGTGGGAGTACTGGAGGTGGGTTGGAATTGGGAGCAGGGTAGGGGAGCGGAGTAAGCCTGCAGGGTGAATGGAGTGGGTAGAGCCAAGGAGTAAGCCTGCAGGGCGAATGGAGTGGGTAGAACCAAGGAAGGTGAGTTTCAGGACAGGTTGGGTTGGGAACAGTCAGCTGTGTAAATAGTTGGGCGAGTAGGCCAGCATGCACAGAGGGAGAATATAGGCTAAGATGACTAGAGGTGGGGAAGCAGATTTGGTTGTGGGGGAGAGGGGTACTAAGTAAAAAAATAAGGAGTACACTACAGTGGATGGTCGATTAGGAGCTGATAATAGATGGTTTCAGGCTGCCATCTAGTGTCCAAACCTTGTAATTACAGCAAGGTTCCTTACAGAGCCCAAGGCTGGGAAGCCTATGAACTGTGGTCTTATCGTGGCCTTGGGAAGGGCATAAAAAGTTAGATAAGTGGGTATAGAGAAAGGGAATGGTGGCTGCTGTAGAGTCTGAATTACAGTGAGTTCTAACCACCTAGCAGGTTTGTTGGAATAGTGTTTAGGTTTAAAACAGCTCTAGTATACAGACATATTTTGGAATAATTTCCCTTGAAGCTGTAGAGGTAATTCTTTCAGGGGGTAGGTTTTGCAGGACCTTGCCAGAATAAACTTTGCTTTTAACCACTTCCAGCAGGTTGAATTTATTTGCGTAGGGCAGGGAAGCTAGAGAGAATGTGAAGAGAAGTAGTAATGAGGAAAAGGACAGTTACAGGTACCAGTTCCCCGGTTTAGGTAGTACACAAAATACTTTACAGATATGCAGTGTTAAATAGGGATTTGTAGCTATCAAACATATTTTAAAAACTTTAAATATTTTTAAAAACTCTAGGCAGCATACACAATACTGTAGAAATATGCAATGTAAAGCAGGGATGTGCATCTTTAAAAACATTGGATAAAAAATGTTAAAAGTTTTAAAACACTAGGCAGCATACAGCATACTTTAGAATCTTTCAGTTTTAAACATACGTGTAGCATTTCAAGCAGTATAAAACAAGTTTCAGCATTGGGAGCAGTAGTATATCATCACTGTCGTCTGATGTAATTTCTGACTGTTCCTCAAAGTGCGAGTCTCTGATGTATGTCTGATACAACTTTGGCCACTTACAAGCTTTTCGATCCAGTACTCAGGCTCTTCTCCTGATCCGTAATCCGTGCTGTTAGCTGAAATACCTCAGATCTCTTTTGCTGCCACAGACAGATGAATCTGTTGGTGCTTAAGAGATGAGTGTGACAAATCTTTATTTTCCTTTTATTCTACTTTTTATCTTTTAATACAACTTTGGTATATACATTATCTTCATAATACTAATGGTAGAATTGTTGGCGATATTGTAGTTGAGGGTCTCACCATTTGCGCAGTAGCAAGCCACGCCCATAACGCTCCCCCGTGATATGGCATTCATGAATATGCATTCTCTCCAAATGTACAACCGAAGGAAAAAAATGCACTCTGTTGTAATAGGACAGTAAATATAACAGTAAACTGAAGTAAATTACCAGTATGGCATGAACGACATTTAAACAAAAAAAAACACTTCCTCGACCTTGGGGTATTTCAGTTTTAGAGGACTGCCAACTGCTAAATTATTGATTTGATACAACGTAATAGCTTCTTATTTAAAGTAAAGTGTTCCTGTTGACACAGTGCTTTTAATAGTCAGTCACTAAAATCCGATATTGACACTTTGAATTATGTGCTGTCAGTACAGCACGCAGTCATACGGAAGTGTAACCGCTTCTTTATTTTACTCAGTTGTGGGGTTAGTCTTTAAGTATTAAGTATTACAGGGTGTTGCAGCATGACTGAACTTTGATATGCACATATTGTGTATAACGGCAAGTTTTAATTGACAAAATGTTAAAAAACATATATATAGAATTTATTGCCAGTTGTTGAAAACCCCAAGTAATATGCAGACCGGGTTGTCAGTCAGTATGCGACACGCCCACTTCTGCGTAAAATGAACTGGTGAGGCCCTCAACTACAATATCGCCGAATTGTTCTTTTTTCTATCGTTACTCTAACAGTTTTCTTGATGTTCTTCGTGTTTCACTGTTGCAGTCCATTACGTTTGCGTTATCTGCTTGCAGTAGCCCTCAGTCAGCTTGATTAACAAAGTCTTGGGTCTTGCGTCCGGTTGCTTCTTCCCTGACATCAGGTCGTCAGAGGTGTAAAACATGCAGCCGATGCCATTACATCAGTCTTTCTTGCCATACGGTGCCCAAAGCAGAAGCAGTTTGCAAGTGCCGGTTGGCCGACTCCTGAAACTTTCGTTTGAGTTTCAGAACCGAAGTCTTCAAATAAAGCTAAGTACCCCGTTGGGAAAATTTTTCTTGCTCCTCACCAATGTCTGTAAAAGTTAATTGCATTTCTTGTGGAACTGGAACCAAGGATTTTCAACATGTTGACCAGCAAATGGGGGAGCCCAGATGTAGACCTGTTTGCCTCCCCCCAGAACCATCAATTGGACAAATTTTGCACAAGGATTCCCTCACAAACTAGCTCGGAAAGTGGATGCTCTATCCTTCAGCTGGAAAAACCTATCAGTTTATGCCTTTCTTCCTCTGCCTCTGCTCTCCAAGGTACTACTAAAGGTCAAACAGGACAAGCCAAGGATGATTTTAATTGCACCAGACTGGCCACGCCAATACTGGTACCCCCTCCTGCGCAGTGTGTCACATTTGGCCCCATGGCACCTGCCTCAGACTCCTTTCCTGTTGTCACAGCAGGAGAACTAGATTCTGCACCCTCAGCTGCAAACCTGAACCTAGCAGCCTGGCTAATTACCTAATCTCTCCTTTACCACCCCTCAGTAAATCAGTGATGGATATCATTTTAGAGGCTAGGAGGCCTAGTACTAGAAAGTCTTATGCTGCAAAATGGAAATGATTTTGTTCCTGGAACCAGTCTCAAGGGATGAGTGCAGCAGTGCCCAATTTACCTCAGATTCTACAATATTTGACTGAGATGCTTCATAAGGGCTTGTCCTTTTCCTCCATCAAAATTCATGCCTCAGCCATTTCAGCTCATTATAGTCTTCACTCACCCACTGCTCAAGCAGTTCCTCAGAGGGGCCAAAAATTTAAGGCCACTGAGGAGAGCTCCAACTTCAGCCTGGGACCTTAACTTTGTCTTGGAGAAACTCACTCTTGCTCCTTTCGAGCCAGCTGCTACTGCAAATTAAAAATTCTTTCCTGGAAAACAGCTTTCCTTTTAGCAATTACTTCTGCAAGAAGGGTATCTGAGATGCAGGCCCTTATGGCAGTGGAGCCCTTCATTATCTTTCATGTGGACAGGATGTGCCTCAGAACCAGTCACTCCTTCATGCCCAAGGTGGTATCCAATGAGGCTCTTAATCAGTCCGTTCATTTGCCTACCTTCTTTCATAACCCACAGAACAAAGGGGGAAGGATACTGCACTCCTTAGATGTACACAGACAACTCAGATTCTATTTGCACAGGTCTAAACCTCAAAGGAAATCTGAACAACTGCTTGTGGCATTTGCTGCAGGGACAGAGGGGAAAGCAATTTCAAAGCAAAATGGATAGGCCACTGCATTCATTTCTGCTATAAGAACCATGGAAAACCTATCACACAGGGCAATCAGACCCCATTCAATAAGGGCTGCATCTACCTCTACAGCCTTTCTCAGGGGCGTCCCTACAAGGGATATCCTAGAAGCTGCTACCTGGAGTTCTGTACATACTTTCACAAAGCATTATCATTTGCCAATTTTCTCTAAATCCACAGCTGGTTTTGCCACTGCAGTCTTTCAGGGCCTTTTAGATGGTCCTAATTCAATTTAAATTCCTCCTCCCAACCTTAACTTTGGGAATCTACCCAAATGTAATGACTGCAGCAGTGAAATAGGAAGAACATAGTACAGTTGTGTACACTTACCATAAATGTAGATGTTCGAGTGTATTCACTGTTGCAGTCCTGGTTACCCTCCATCCAGCCCCCATTCTTCTTTTGGCTATACGTATACTCGCACTTAATATGCTCAAAAAGCTTTTTGGTGTATTTGCTTTTTTGTTGGAGGTATATCCTTGTGTTATATATTTAATTGCTTCCCATTAAGGGGGCATGTAACATCTGGGGCAAGAAAAACTGATGTAATGGCGTTGGCTGCATCTTTTATACCCCTGACGACCTGACTTTATGGAAGTAGGGACAGCAACTGACACAACTGACACAGGACCCAAGACTTTAATCAGGCCGACTGAGCAGATAACCCAAACATAATGACTGCAACAGTGAATACACTTGAACATCTACATTTATGGTAAGTGTATACCACTATACTTTCTTCTTGGGCGTTGAACACCTCTTGGTGTTAGTTTTCCCTTTCCAAACAGAGATGTATGTAAGTACGTCTACATATATATCTGTGCATGTGTAATTTGTGTGTGTGTGTGTGTGTGTGTGTGTGTATATATATATATATATATATATATATATATATATA